>NC_058103.1:28581969-28885000 GCF_020171115.1 Neogale vison
GCACGGCCCGGACTAAGCTTTGCAGTAGGCCTGTTTTTTCTCTTTTTTATTTCAAAGGCAGCTGACAGAACTGTTCATTTCACTCTTGAGTAACAAGAATATTCCTATTCCTGGCACCTCAGATTGAAATAAGTTCGGTGGCTCCTGTCCCACAATGCCTCGTGGCCACTTTCGCTACCTGTCGCTAATACTTTCTAGTCACGTAACCTGATTTGGGGCCTTTTTGCTGAGAAGGCAAAAACATTTTCTAATCTATTTGACCACCACATCGTAAAGTATCAGGCCCACCAAAACACAAAGGTCTTCATTAATAATATATGGAGTGGGAACTCTGTATAATATTTCATTATTGCTTTCTTATTAACATAACATTAATAATCTGTAGCTGCTTTAAGAATTCATGGGCATGAAAGCCTGGTATATTAAGTTATGGCTCAAATTAGACATATTAAACGGTGACACCTGTGATATCATGAAAAAAATGTGGTAGAACTGAGGAAATCAATTTTAAATTGAAATAAAATCATTCTCTCGGTCTTATGCTTCAATTTTCAAAGAAGCCACTCTTCTAGATTAGTACTGACATTACCTCATTATCAGAGGTCCAAAGTTAAATGTGTGCACCTCAGCCCCTTCCTCCCTGACAGGCGTTTCAAGTACAGTTGTTCCAGTTTCTCCTGGGTGGGTTGGGGGGTGCAATGGAAGATGAGGCAACTGGAGCTGAGGGAGTGAGAGGTTACATGTAGGGTTCCATGAGTTCATAGTCACACCATTATCCAAGCTGGGCACCAGGGACAGTAAAACTGGGCAGCATCTTCATAAAAGTCATAAAAACGTGGAAATGGACAATTCCTTAGAGACGAGCTAATCAACCATTTCCCAAGGTAAGTTCCATGGAACATTGTCCTTTAAGATGGCTCTCTCTCTCAACACACCACACACACACACACACACACACACACACACAGTTCCATGGCCCATTAAATAAGTCTGAGAAACTTTTACGTTCTACCTGTTTCTTGAGTGCCATAATGGGATGTTAGCATTTTAAAGTTTGGGGGACTCCTACCATAATAAGAATATCCATTTATCATCTTTGACCAAGTATTCCTAAGCTCCCAAGCTTGGCCATGGTGCTCTTTTCTTCACATAACACTTATTTATGTATAAATGGGCAATGAGGCACTTTATCTAAGCCAACCTTGCCATTGAAATTGATAAGAAAGAGGAAACTGAGGCCCAGGAAAAGTAGTTGACTTGCCAAAGAGCACACACACTGAGTGGAGAGTAGAGTTCAGATCCTCCATTACTTAGCTCCAAATCACACTGCCTCTCAGAGAGATTTCCCTCTCATTCCTCAGTGTGCCCAATCCCATCATATACCCGGCATGGTGCCAGAACTTAAAGAAGACTTAAAAAAAGTACATGGGGGGCGCCTGGGTGGCTCAGTGGGTTAAAGCCTCTGCCTTCGGCTCAGGTCATGATCTCAGGGTCCTGGGATCAAGCCCGGCATTGGGCTGTCTGCTCAGCAGGGAGCCTGCTTCCTCCTCTCTCTCTCTGCCTACCTCTCTGCCTACCTGTAATCTCTGTCTGTCAAATAAAATAAATAAAAAAAAAAAGTACATGGTCCTGGCTTCAGGAAGCTCATAATGCAAAGTCAGAGACAGATATGGAACTGTGCCAATCACACCACAACACAGACAGAACTCTGATACTACGGCTCTTGAGAAGAGAATGTACGTTTCTTAATGCAGGAAAGAGAGGTGTAATACAGGAGGTGTTGTCAGCATGGGGCCTTGAAGGGTGATCAGGAGTTAATCTCAGAATATTTCTCTCGTCCTCAATCACTTTCTAAGTTCTCACAATAGCTCTCGTATATGGGGTGATGTTTTCATGGGAAGATATCTTTGTTCACTGGAAAGTTAAAGGACTTAGAAGACAATTGTTTCAAGGATTGAAAATATTCTAAATAAATCCTCTGCCCATGATAGAATTAGTAAAAGCAATAAGGAAAACTAGAAAACCAAAAATATTTTTGAAAATGTAATAATTCATTTCTGACTACCATGCACCAAAGAAGAAATCACAACAATGAGCAGGAAGATAACAATAATGAAGATAAGACACATGAGAACTTGGGAGATGTGGCCAAAGCAGCAGTTTAGGACATTCATAGCTTACTTCATTATTTTTTAAAAAGATTCTATTTATTCATTTATTTGGGAAAGAGAGAGAACAAGTGGGGTGAGGGGCAGAGGGACAAGCAGACTCCCTGCTGGGCACGGAGCCTGATACAGAGTTTGTTCCCAGGACCGAGATCATGGCCTCAACTGAAGTCAGATGCTTAACTGATAGCCACCTAGGCCACAGCTTTAAATATAAGAAAAGAAAAAAAGCTGAAAATCAATGACCTCAGCCTCTCAAGTAGCTAGGGGTAAAAAGCAGAGTTGAAAGAAGAAAAAAAATAATAGGAAGGGAAGAAATAATGAAACAGAGAATAAAGAAAATCAACAAGCCCAGTAAAAGTGATGAATACCTACAAAGACCAGTCAAGATAAGACAACAATATATTATTTTATAGGTGCAGTTAATACTTAAGGAAATGTGAGAGAATTATAAAAGCCACCTGAAAGTGACAAACAAATATTTGGACACTTGATACATACTAGAACAGTATGACCTGTATGAGATGAAGGTTTAATGCTTTCTACAATTGCTCAGGTCTGAATGTTTGTTACCCAACCCCCAAATTCATATGTTAAAATCCTAACCCCAAGGTGTTGGTGTTAGAGAGTGGGATGTTTGGGAGGCAATTAAGTTATAAAGGCAGATACTTCATAAATGGGGTTAATGCTTAGGTAAACTTACAGTGAGAAAATGAGCATCTGTAAGGAAGTAGGCTCTTATAGGTTCAGAATCTGCCAGTGCCATGATCTCAGACTTCCAGCTTCCAGAACTGAGACATAAAAGATTTTTGTTCATTAACCACCCAGTCTATGGTATTCTTGTTATAGCAGCTTGAACAGACGAAGACACCATTTTAAATTTAATGAGTGAAGTATTAACCTTTACAACCAAACTTGTCTCCACCCACGATATGGCTTCCATGCCGGCTTCCATGGCTATGATGCAGGACCAAGCTGAGGCCAAGCTGCCAGGAGTTCAAGGAACATGATGGAGAGTTAGCCACAACATGCTAGTGTGCTCCATCCATTAACAGGCTGCCCCCCCCAGCTTTATTGAGATATAATTGACATATAACATCATGTAAGGTTAAGGTGCACAATGTGATGACTTGATACACTTATATATTGTGAAATGATTACCACCACAGTAAGGCTGGTCAGTATCTCTATCCCCTAACATAATTATCTTTTTTAAAAAAAATTGTGGTATGAACACTTGGAATCTACTTTATTAGCAACTTTCAGATATAGAATAGAGTATTGTTATCTATAGTCACCATGCTGTTTATTCGATCTCCAGAACTAATTTGCCTTATAACTAGAAATTTGTACCCTTGGACCAATACCTCCCTGTTTGCCCCAGTCCTGCAACCACCATTCTATTTTCTGTTTCTGTGAATTTGTTTTTTTTTTAAGATTCCATGTGTTACTGAAATCACACAGTATTCGTCTTCTCTAACTTATTTTACTTAACATAATGCCCTCAAGGTCCACCCTTGTTGCAAATGGCAGTACTTCTTTTTTCTTTTTTTTTTATCATTGAATAATATTCCATTACACACACACACACACACACACACACACACAAAACCACTACATCTTCTTTACCCATTAATCCATCAATGGGCACTGAAGTTTCCATGTGTTCATGTGCTGGCTATATTAACAGGTCTTTTGAGACACAGGGAGAATCTAGGAGCCATACCTTGGGGTTGGATGGCACCTTATAACTTTCTCAGTGTTATGAGGAATTATGAAGTTCAAAAGAAGAATAAAGGGATTTCTTTTCAATAGGTCCAAAGCTAAGGGATTTCTTTCCTTGAAATGTATATTGAAAGTAATATAATAGGACAGCTGGGTACTTTTTTCTTAGTTTTTTGAAGGCTCTCCAAATGCAATTCAAAAGCAGGTACTTTAAACTATATGAGGTCTCTCCTTTGTCAGAAACCAACCCAAATCATATAAGAGGCTGTGAATATACTTCCCCATGGCAAAGGCTTGACCCTTGAGTGTTCAAAGAGTCCTATAAAGGTGCCATAAAGTGGTGGTCTTCAAAGTTTTTTGCTAAAGTATCCCATAACATTATATTGAAAAGCTATGTATCCCTTTGCATATTTTTAATTGACATCTACACTTTGGTTAGAAATTTAAATAGTAGCATGGGATATAGCTCCACCATAGTAAAAGTGTAATATGAAAAACTTTAAATAAACTTTTAATTTTAGAACAGCTTTAGATCTACAGAAAAATTGTGAAATAGTACAAAGTGCCCATATATCTCAAACTCAGTGTAACCTATTATTAAAATCTTTTATTAGTATGGTACCTTTGTTATAGTGAAGGAATCAATATTGGTACAATATTATTAACTAAAGTTCTTACTTTATTCAGATTCCCTGAATTTTTATCTAATGTCTTTTTCCTATGTCAGGATCCCATCCTGGCTATCACATTATATTTGGTTGTCATGTCTCTTTAGGCATGACATGTCTCCTTGGCTATGACAGTTTCTCAGGCATTCCTTGTTTTTGCTGACCTTGACATTTTTGAGGAGTATTAGGCATTTTGTAGAATGTTTCTGAACTGAGATGTGTCCAATGTTTTCCTCACGATTAGGCTGGGGTAGTGGGTTTTGGGGAGAAAATTCAGAGAGGTAAAGTGTCGTTTTCATCACCTACATAAGGGTTCACAGCATCAACATGATTTACTATTGTTAATATTGACCTTGATCACCTGGCTGAGGTAGGGATTGTCAAATTTTTCCACTGTTACTCTGTGCCCCACCCCCTGCTTCTGCACCGTACTCTTTGGGAGAGAGTCATTATATTCAGTCCACAATTAAGAAATGGAGAGTTGTGCTCACTCTCTTTGAGGGCAGAGGACTGACATAAATTACTTGGAATTCTTCTGCAAAGGAGATTTGTCTCTACTCTTCCCTTTATTTCTTTATTCAATCATTTATTTGAATCAGTATGGACTCATGGATATTTATTTTACCTTGGGTTACAACCCAATACTACTTTATCAATTTTGTAGATTATTCCAAATTTGGCCATTGGGCACTCTTTCTTTTGGTTTCCATGTTCCTTTGTCATATTCTCTGTCACAAAGGGGGTCTTGTTTGGTTTTTGTTTTTGTTTGCTTTTTTTGTTTTGTTTGCCATCTTACTTTCTAGCACTGTAAGATGCTCCAGGCTTATCTTGTATTTTTTGCCACACTAAAACCCACATCTATTTAACCCACACCCAGCAAAAAACCCGATAATCACTAATCTTAATCAAAATTATAGTTTTGCCTTTTCCAGAATGTCACATTGGTACAATTTTTTACACTTTTTCACATTAGCTTCATTACTTAATACACACATTAAGACTCACTATCAAGCCACTTTTGTGGCTTGATAGCTCATTTCTTTTTATTGCTGGATAATAATTCCATTGCATGACTATACCACATTTTGTTTATCCATTCAATTCCTGAAGGACATCTTGGTAGCTTCTAGTTTTTGGTGATTATGAAGAAAGCTGATATAAACATTCATGTGCAAGTTTTTATGTGGAGAGAAGTTTTCAAGTCAGTTGAGTAAATATGTAGGAGTATGATTGCTGGATCATATGGTAAGACTATACTTAGCTTTGTAAGAAACTGTCAAACTGTCTTCCAAAGTGGCTGTACCATTTTGCATTCCCACTAGCAATAAATGAGAGTAAACATCTCTAAACTGAAACTAAGAGAGGTGGGAAGAGGAGGAAGACAAGGAAGAGGAGGCGGTGGCGGCAGTGGGGGAAAGAACAGAGACTGAGAGACATTTCAGATAATATCCTCATTATAACATATGTATAATTGGAGTCTGAAAGGACATTCTCTTCAAGAATGTGGCAAAAGATGTATTGGAAGAGATAATGGCCAAGAAGTTTCTATATTTAATGGAAGACAAAAAGTATCCTGGAATTTTGGTTTTTATTTGTAGTAGGAGGAGAAACTGTTAATGTAAGTTTTGTATATTGGCCAAAAAAAGCAGGTCCAATCGGATCTAGGATGGCCCATTGTATTTAATTCTATTTGTAAATATGAAAGGGATAGTAAAAACAAAGGAAGAAGGAAGGGAAAGAAAAAGGGGGAAAAGACAGAAATAAACAAGTTTCATCCCATGAGCAGTCTAATCAGACAACAGTAGGGAAGGCTTGATGAAGAAATGGACTCAAGGGGCACCTGGGTGGCTCAATCAGTTAAATATCTGCCTTCTGGGTTAGGTCATGATCCCAGAGTCCCATGGTCAAGTCTCAAGCCAGAATGAGTCCCACATCAGTTTCTCTGCTTAGCAGGGAGTCTGCTCCTCTCTCTCCCTCTGCTTCTCTCCCTGCTCATGCCCTCTCTCTTGCGCTCTCTCTCAAATAAATAAATAAAATCTTAAAAAGAAAAGAAAAGAAAAGGACTCTAGCACTATCGCTGCCATGTTTGGCCTTAAAAACATCATTTAAAAGTGAGGTCAGCTTCTTTCTTTAAAATGAAGATGACCAAACCTGGATTCTACTTTACAATGATGGTTATGATAATACTTGTGATGTATTTCTAGATCCTTGGTCAATTTTTTTCTATAAATCAAAAATTTATTGAAATTGTTCTTCCTAAAGTCACACACTATAGCAAACTTAACTGTTTTGTTCCTCCTTTTTTTTTTTTCAAGGATCAGTAAACCATAAAATAGGGAGTATATTTGGATTTCAGTTTACACTTTCATGTAAATTAATCTGCATTTTCTGTGAAGTTACAGTAATGTTCTTTTTGATTCACATTTCTGAGCATTTTATCAATTTAGTAATCTAAGAAATTTAGATTGAGCACTTAATATTTTATCATGTTCAACTGTTTCAAGTTAAATTGCTTAAAGCCACTTTTCAATCCATGGGACCAAGCTGATTTAAATTGGTTGTATATGAAAGGTCACTTTGTGAGCAGCTACTCCGATGCCATTAAATTTCAATTCATGTGTTATTTTAACTAATTCTGTAGTTCTAAACAGATTCCTCAAAAGTCACAAGAAAAAGGAAAGTAACCTATGGTTTGTTTTCATTAATCCTAAATTATACTTCTGTGAGTGAAGTGTGAACACAAAACAATATGATTGGTGAAACACAGATAAGTGTTATGAAAATTCACATCTATTTTAAAAATGCTTCCATTGTTTAGAGAATTTCTAGAACTCTTCTTTGACAATTATCTTTAGAGCCCACACCACACTTTATTTTTTTTATTTAAATTCAATTAGCCAATGTATAGTACATCACTGTTTTTGATATAATGTTCAATGATTCATTAGTTGCATATAACACCCAGTGCTCATCACATCATGTGCCCTCCTTAATGCCCACCACCCAGTTACCCCATCCCCCAACCACCTCCTCTTCTGCAACCCTCAGTTTGTTTCCCAGAGTCAAGAGACTCTCATGGTTTGTCTCCCTCTCTAATTTTTTCCCGTTCAGTTTTCCCTCTCTTCCCCTATGATCCGTTGCACTATTTCTTATATTCCACATATGAGTGAAGGCATTTGATATTGTCTTTCTCTGACTGATATATTTCACTTAGCATTAATCCCCTCCAGTTCCAACCATGTCGATGTAATGGTAGGTATTCATCCTGTCTGATCGCTGAGAAATATTCCATTGTATTTATGTACCACATCTTCTTTATCCATTCATCTGTTGAAGGACATCTCAGCTTCCACTTGTGGACATTGCTGCTATGAACATTGAGATGCAGGTGTCCCTTCTTTTCAGTATACCTGCAGCACACTTTAAAAGAGATTGTATCTGGTGGCAAATCTTTGACTTGATTAATAACCCAATGGAATGTGGGTCTGATTAACTACCCAATGGAGTTTGGGTTAAGCCCAGTGATATGTTAAGATGGGAATTAATATGTCTATTATGTATTAGATGTTTGACTTGGGGTGGCCAATGAATCTGGATAAATTCATTTTGGGTCAAAAACAAAGTGTAATTATAGAATACGGACCAATGTCATGGATGATTTTTCCCACTGGAGGCAATGCAGCATGGCAGGAAGGTATCTGTATTTAGTAAGGCTGACAGGTTTGAATCATCATCCTGACACTCTCTACCCACCTCATCACTTGGCCTGAGTCAAGTCATTTAGACTCGGAGATTTGTTTTCTCATTTGTAAAAGAAGCTCACTAAAATGATCTCAATAAATTTTCAAGAATAAAATCTTTTTTTTTTTTTAAAGATTTTATTTATTTATTTGACAGACAGAGATCACAAGTAGGCAGAGAAGCAGGTAGAGAGATAGGAGGAAGCAGGCTCCCTGCTGAGCAGAGAGCCGGATGCGGGGCTCGATCCCAGAACCCTGGGATCATGACCTGAGCCGAAGGCAGAGGCTTTAACCCACCGAGCCACCCAGGCGCCCCAAGAATAAAATCTTTAAAACTACAAAATAGTTTTGTAGCATAATTAGCATAATTAGGCCCCATTCTCTCTTCAAAAGTGACAACTGTGAGGGGGAGATAGTCATTAGGATGAAGGTGGCCCAGTATTTTTTTTATGGAATTTTATTATTTATGGTTGCATTTTCCTATTTTCCTCAGATATTAATTCCAAGGTTATCTGTTACTTTCCTACTTGGGGCAAAGATCTGTTTGCCATTTTGGTGTTTTGGGCCTAAGGGACCATGTGCAGGTGTGAGTCACCTAGTTGTGGGATGGGATGAATAGGTGGTTGTGAAATATGAAGCTGAACATATAAGTTGAGACCAGATTATAGAGGGCTTTGAATGACATATTAAAGGATGAGACATTATCCGATAGAAAGGGGGGCTACTAAGAGCTTTGGAGCAGAGAAAAAATAAATTTTGTCTGTGCTCTGGGAAGATAATTGACATGCTAGACAAAATTTCCTGACAGCGGGATCTGTTTCTTACTTATCAGCACATCCTTTACTCTTCTTTATACCAATGAAAAGAAAAACGAATGGCTGGATGGGAGGATGGGAGTGGGAATCAGAACACAGCGGGGAGACCATGATGGGCTGGAAGAAAATGTCACAGAGTTACTGCAGACACAGTGACTGGCTGAGTGTCAGAGCGGAGGAAGATGGGGGAGACTTGAAAAGAACCCTGAGGCAGCTGGCTTGGATGACAGCTCAGGGTGGGTGGCCGGGTGGTTGCCATTAACAGAAATAGAAAACACAGAGTGAGAAAGCAATTTCGAAAATTAGAGGAAACAACAAGTCTGATTTTAGTTCAGTGAGTTTGGAATTGAGGTGGAAATGTCCAACAGGCAAATGAAAACCAGTCTGGGTTGAGCAGAGGTTAAGACTAACAATAAAGATTTGTTTGTGGAGTCATATCCATAAAGATGTTAGCTGACATCTGGGGAGCAGAGGAAATGATCCGTAGAGAATGTTGATCAAGACTGGCCAACTACAGGGGCGCCTGGGTGGCTCAGTGGGTTAAGTCTCTACCTTTGGCTCAGGTCATGGTCTCAGGGTCTTGGGATCAAGCTGCATATCGGCCTCTCTGCTCAGCAGGGAGCCTGCTTCCTCCTCCCCCTCTGCCTCTCTCTGCCTACTTGCAATCACTCTGTGTCAAATAAATAAATAAAATCTTAAAAAATAATAATAATAAGAAGAAGACTGGCCAACTACAGGAGAATACTAATAATACGGGATGGCTGTAGGAGAGGAATCAGGAAAGGATAGTAGGAAAAATGGGCACAGAAATACCACGAGAGGGCAATGTCATGGAGCCTAAAGGGAGAAGGGCCCAGAAGGGACAAGTGCAGTGAGGTCTGAGAGGCACTGGTAGGCTTGCCTGCAGGAGGTCTGCGGTGAACTCTTTGAGAGCTGTTGCCACAGGGGAATACTGGAGTTGATTATAGTGATAGGTCAAGTAGAGGCTGGGACGTTGGAGACAGAAGGCCTTCCTCTTCCATCTTCAACTATCTCTTGCTAGTCTTTTTAGAAGACTCTTCTCTCTGCTGCCCCAGTAAATGTTGATGTTACCTAGGACTCTGTCCTTGGCTCTATGCTTGTAAGTTAGTGTTCTCTTGGTTTCAAATAACAGAAAGCAACTCCAGCTGGCTTGAGTAGAAAGATTTATTGGAAGGGTATAGGGTTACCTCATAGGACCCAAAGGGTTATGACTGGGCTTTGCACACAAGCTTTAACGAGAAAGTAAGTAGCGTAGGGTTTCTCCAGCTTCTTTCTTGTTCTCCTCTAGTTGTTTCATTTTCTGCTCTTGTTGCAAATCAGTTGCCTCAGTTTTCCAGGCCTTGTGGTGGAAAACATGTCTGCCGTTTCCTCCTGAGTCATAACCACCCACTCAGCCACTCAGAGGAGCACTGCTGTGTCTCACTCACTCTCATTCTTGATGTCCTCCAAGGGAAGGGATGGAGTTGATCGACTTGCATAGATACCCATCCATTCAACTGAGGGCAGACTGACAAGGTCACACTCTACAGACAGTATCATGTGGCCTGGAGATGAGGGTACGGACTGGGACCTGGAACTGAGAAGCTAAAAGGAAAACTCGGAGGATGAGGATTTGGATCACGCCTAGGGGAAGTGATAAGGAGGGGAAGGTAACACAAACAGCTTCTCACCTTTCTTTTTGGTCTTTGCTCTGAGAGCCTGGACCCTTCTAAGCAGCCAATCCTAGGTGTGTCCTCCATCTTAGACTAAGTGCACTCGCTTTTTATCAACTTCCACTCCCAGTACACTAGGGAGTGTCCAGTGGCCATGTCTATACCCTCTAGATGAACCAGAGTTGACTGATCCATAGGTCAACCAGAGCCTCTTTCTGGGGTCTTTGGACTTGCAACTGGACAGATCATGGGCCAACTCCTTGTTCGAACCAAGAGAGGCTGATGGTGATTATGGCACAGAGGCAGGGTCTGGAGGTACTGGCACTGCTAATTATCTTGAAACTCAGCTACACCACTGCCTTCCTTATGTTAGACTCCATAAGCTAGCCTAGTATTTTCTAGTAAGTTCCCTCTGCATCTAAACTCATTAGGATAGATTTCTGTCATTGAGACCGAAAAAATCCTGGACTAATCCAGGGCCAAGGGAGTTGCCCGATAGCTATTCCCAGCCTGGCCTCTTGCCTCCCACGTCAACAGGAGAAAGTGAATCCTCTCTTTCTCTTGTCATGTTTCCCGGGAGAAACAAGGTCCAAATAGTGACTGCAATTCAAGGTTTTGGTATCCTGGCAATTTCTGAAATACTGGCATTTTGTTGGTGACTTACTCTGATTTTTAAAAAATCTAAATTCCATATCACTTATATATTGAGATGAAGTTCTGATGAAAACACTTCCTGAACAAACTCTACCAAAGTCACAAAGGGCTCTCCATCAGCCGGAACAATTTGTACTAGAACACAGAGGATACTCAAGGATACCTTGGATCCACTTTGCTTTTTAAAATAATATTTCATTTGTACTTCTCAATGATTGCTAGACTTTTCTTCATTTTTGATATTGTTTAGTTTGCTAGTTTTTGAAAAAGAGTTTGTTTTTTTTTAAAAAATATTTTATTTATCCATTGGACAGACAGAGATCACAAGTAGGCAGAGAGGCAGGCAGAGAGAGGAAGGGAAGCAGGCTCCCCGCTGAGCAGAGAGCCTGACGCGGGGCTCGATCCCAGGAGCTTGGGATCATGACCTGAGCTGAAGGCAGAGGCTTCAACCCACTGAGCCACCCAGGCGCTCCTGAAAGTTTTTAAGGTCTTTTTATTTTGTAACAGTTTTAGATTTGCAGAAAAAATGTAAAGGTAGTATTATTAACTAAAGTCCACTCTTTTTTTTTTTTAAAGATTGTATTTGTTTATTTGACAGAGAAAGTGAGAGAGAGAGAGCACAAGCAGGGGTAGAAGCAGGCAGAGGGAGAAGCAGGCTCCCCACTGAGAGGGGAGCCAGATGCAGGGCTTGATTCCACACGCCAGGATCATGACCTGAGTGGAAGGCAGACCCTCAACCAACTTAGCCACCCAGGTGCCTCTAAGGTCCATTCTTTATTAGTGTCTACCTAAGGTCCTTTTTTTTATTCTAAGAACATCAAATTATACTGTTTTGTCTCCTGAGGCTCCTTTGATTTGTAACAGTTTAAGATCTCATTTTTAAGTTTATCTGCCAATAATTTGTGTTTGAATGATGCTTGTTTAATGTTTCTATTTTACAAATGCATATTTTTATTTGATCTTTAAATGTTTACTACTTCTAAAATTTGAATTAGATGTTTTCCTAATGTTAATGTTGTGATTCCTGAACACTTAGAGATAAAACATTGGCACTGATACCGGCATTTATCTGAAATAAGTGCTGAGGGTCCCAGGTCACAGTTTCTGTTTGGGGACAGCATTACCGAACCCTACGTGCAGACGGGCAAAAGATGGAAGAATGTGAATGCACACAGCTCAGGCTCTTGGTCCAGGTGCGGCCACTCACAACCAGGAAGTGTGCAGCAGAGGACAATTGGGTAGCCACACGAACCCCAGGCCCAAGCCATCCGAAAGCGCTCCCCAAATAAATCTTTTGCACCCAGTATCCTTCCATATTGTACGCTGTTCTTCCTCTGTATCCAGCTGGAGAAGACTTAATCGTGCCAGCCCAATTTGTTTCTTTAAATTTTGTATAGCGAGTACCCTAGGGCCATTTTTCAATGAAGATTTTGACACTGGGTACTTTATCCAGAGAAATCTTAAGTCCTTGTTTTTCCAGTGCTTTTTTGTTCATCGCTTGGAACATTGTTAAGCACTCAGTACACACGGGTGCTATTATTTGTTCAAACAAAGTTGAACGCAAGAGGGAAACTGGTACCATTGGCAGGAAAAAGCAACTTCTCTCCAGACATTAGGAACCAATGAGAGTCTACGGCCATACCACCCTGAACGCGCCCGATCTCGTCTGATCTCGGAAGCTAAGCAGGGTCGGGCCTGGTTAGTACTTGGATGGGAGGAACCAATGAGAATCATGGAGCGAGCAGGTGGGGTGGTGAGGATTGGTGAGTGGAGTACCCCAGCCGGCAGTGTGGGTGGGCATGGTGGATTGAGAGTGAAGAGGAGGTGTGGGGCCACCCCCAGTGGCAGAGCCAGCAGCAGCCTGGCTCAGGGCTACGAGCCCCAGTGGAAGACCATGTGGAATGACCTCCTCCAGGATTCTGCCATGCAAGTAATACCAGCATCTAAAAACCACGATGGAGAGTTTAATCAGAAGTATGCAGCATAATTACATCACTAACAGAGTGGAGTTTGACATTTAAATACACGTTACGACCTATTTGTCGCCCCAGAGGTTGCCAAAAGCGGTTCACAATAGTTAGGCTTCATTTTGTCCATAGTTCATGGCATATTCAAAGTCTCTAAAGCTGACAAGACCATCTGAGTCTTGATCTACTTCCCTGGAAAATGAAACAAAAGTTATTTCTTTATTTACAGATTATTTTTTGTCTCACTTACACATTAAGAGCGTTCCACAATCTTTATTTCTTTGCATGTTTATGAGAGGCACCTACTTGAAGGCAAACTTGAAGCCTATTTTTTTTCTTACACTGATAATGCCTACGGAGGGAAGGAAAGGAAAAGTACTTACTAAAACCTACAAAAATAATATATTCCATACATTTAAAGAAATGAAGCCAAATGCACAGGTTTTTAAAGAAAAGCAGAAATGGTTTTTCTAATCATCCTGCACATCCTTTCTGTGATAAACCAACAAATACATATGCATCACACAGCAGAAATGTGGAATAAACCAACGAGAGATAAGTAAAGTGTTTGGGGAATAAATAGCAGTGACGGGGACAATGACTGACACCTACACTGTGCTGCCTTGACGTTCCTCATCTTATCGAATCTTGCTTGGCATGATGCTGGTAAGGGTCCACTTTATAGACAGAGACACTGACCTGGAAGCGGGCCATCAATTTCACAAGATCACACTGCTGGTAAGTAGCAGACGTGGAACACAGATCAAGACCACGACACTACCAAACCAAAGCTTTCAAAGTACGCTATTGCAAGGCAGCCCCCCTGCTTACACAGAACAGTCCAAGGAGAAGGGGTTGTATTGCAATTTCGCGTGGCTATCTCTAGCTCCAGAAGTCTTCACTAGCCTCAGAAGTGGTGTTAAATCCTCACAAACACCCGATAAGCTTTTCTGGTGCAGCGCGGTAAAGATGGGAGCCTCTGGTTGGTTGGCTGAGGCTGTGCGTGGCCTCAGTTGGGATGGCCCTGTGTGTCCCTAGAACCACTGAGACAGGAGCATGGCTCCCTTGACAGGGCCAGAGAAATAGCACCCTCTCCACATGGGTAAGATAACACATGTCAGAAGGACAAAAATCCCAACATTAGAAACACATTTCAACCAGGACCAGGAAAAGTAACGTTTATTTAAGAAGTGTGTTTGAGGGATGCCTGGGTGGTTCAGTGGGTTAAGCCGCTGCCTTCGGCTCAGGTCATGATCCCAGGGTCTTGGGATCGAGTCCCGCATCGGGCTCCTTGCTCAGCGGGCTCTCTCTCTCTGTCTCTGCCTGCTGCTCTACCTGCTTGTGTTCTCCCTCTCTCTAACAAGTAAATAAATAAATAAATAAAATCTTAAAAGAAAATAAAGAAGTGTGTTTGAAAGGGTAACTGATGAGTAGTGGTCACAATTCCTCTTTGGGGGGCCTTCTAAAACAATACATTACATTCCTTATGTGGAGCTCCTGTGGCTGACGCAAATTATTTGTTGAAACAACAAATGGTATCAACCATGACACAGGGCTTTTTAAAGCAAAGACTGGCCCAAGTAACAGAGCCACTAATCACTGTAATAGTTTTAAAGCAGGCTTTTAAAATATTGAATTCTAAAATAAACTTTCTGAATATTTCATGCCAAAGTCTCTGAAGTCTATAATGGTTCTGGATAGTGATGATAATTTTTCATTCTTTTGAAGTACAGAAAATCCCTACTTCTCTGCCCCAGGGCAAAACCATGTTGCAGTGTGTTAGCGTAAAATGACTACAGACTGCAGAGGCCATTATTCTTGCTACTTCTTTTGGTAAAATATACATGATGATTTCATGCTATAACAGGACCAAAAGCAGAATGTTAGATCTCTTCTAAGGGATTAGAAATAATCAGTATCACATGTTACTGACTACGGAAAATAAACCTTCCCTTTTATTAAATTAGATAATTGAAGATTCTTAATATTGCCTAAGTATTTTTCCCAAGGAATTGGATTAGATCAGTGGCCTTTTTTCTTTCCACTCTGAACTGGTATGGTTGAACTATAAATCCCAGAGAGTAGGTTAAGAGGATAACCTAGAAAAGTAATGTTTGGAATAAACTGCTTCTGATAATATTTTCTCAGTATGTTTGTTCACTTACTGAGATGCTGAATGTTTGTGGAAAAGGGAATCCCTTTTTCTCAGTAAATAACCTTCATTGTAATTGCATTCACTTATTTTTCTTGTTGTCTTTGCCAAAACTTCCCATCATAAAATGGGCACGGTATAACCAAGAATCATTAAAATGGAAACATTTATTCATATGGTTTGCAGTGGCATTTTATTCACATAGTGAATGTGAACATCGTGTTTATATTTAGAATGAGACGTGGTAAAATACCTCCTATCTTCTGACTTTTCTTCCTCATTCTGTGTGTGTGTGTGTGTGTGTGTGTGTTTGAGACAGAGAGCTGGTCTGGTTGTCTCAAGGAGGGTAAAGAGGAAATTCACATTTCAGAGCTATAATTTTAAAAGCCAAAATATATTGTTTTTTCATCGAGGATGGAGTTATCCTGAAGAAGGAAGGTTTCACAGCACCCACACTTGAATCGCTGCGTGATCGAAGAGCAGATGTGGCTGGCGGTTAGAAGCAGTGTGCGTGGAGATGTAGAAACGTCATTAGGTAGTGAGTTTCATCGTTCCTGTTTACCGCATTCCCCCTCAGCAGGCGCGTGCTCTGGTTCTGAAAGGAGGGTGTGCTGTTTTGGTGTTACCAGCACTCACGGAACACTAAAATACAGAGAAAGTTCTCACTCTCCCCGAATTCACTAGAAATGAATTCGGGGAGAGTGAGAACTTTCTCTTGTTTCTGGCTGTGTCCCTACCTCTCAGCTCACTGTAGAAGACACGTGTTTGCAGAGTACATCAATTTGTGGAATCAGTGGATCTGGAGAAACACCTGACAACATTAGGGAATATCCACAGCCTTCCACGAAGGGTTGGGGGTCAAAGAAAGAGAGCACATCATCACTGCTTTTAGGGAGTCTGGAAACCAGCCAGAGAGAGAACGCGTGCTGAGGAAGGCCCCCAGGAACCATCACTCAGGGACCCGTAAGGAATAGTCAGTGGCGGTCTCCGCGCCCAGTCGCATTTTGTAAACACAGACTAGGTACGAGAGAGAGACCAAAGTGCGAGATGAACTCCGGCAAACAAGGCCGCAGAGCAGAAGACGGATGGAAAGAACCACTTGAGTGTCAGGCTGAACGACACAGAGGGAAATACAGAGCAGGAAACTGGAAACTGAGACAGAAGCTAGCCACATCTGAGTCTAACCTGCCCTGCAGCCGAAGCCCGAGCACTCCCACTGGGCTAAGTAGCAGCTCTTCCACCAGACAAGTGGATATAGATACAGACGAGTATATGGGCATCTATTTCAGCACTGGCTTTTCAAAGGAGTTAACAAAGCTCCCACAGATGTACAAGAGGAAAAGAAATGCTATTTGTTAACAACAGTAACTGCTTTCTAGAAATACAGGTCCAGTTAAATGGAAGCTTCCTGGTTTGCTTGCTTTTGAGATGCAGAAGCAAGATGTGGGACTGATTTGTGGAGCAGAGACTCAGGAGAGCTGAGCTGCTCTGTGTAACTCAGCATGAGCAATTTAGGATTCTCGGGTGCAAGGGGGATGACAAGCCAGATAAGAGAAAGATGAGGAAGAATGGGCCACAGAGAGGCAGGAGATGGGGATCCTCCATGAAGGGAAATGGCCCCTGGGAAAGTCTGTGGGGGTGCGGCGATCAGAAGTCCTTTACTCAACCGCTACGTTTACCGTGTGCTTCAAAGGTGTCTGTATTACTTGATAGAACCTCCTGTATCTTCACCAAGGAGTGCAACAGGCAGGCTCTACTGCAGATGGGGTGTGTGTGTGTGTGTGTTGTGTGTGTGTGTGTGTGTGTTGTGCGGGGGCTTCTGTGTTGACTTCGAAGCTGTAGACTGAGTTAGGAGATGGGTTCCATTCGAGCAGGTGCACAAGCCAGCAACGAATTAATGCAGAGGAAGGCGTGAGAGTCATGGGCCTTCCAGATACTGTAAAAACGCTTCAGAAGTGCTTGAAAATCCTGCAGGGTGTGGAATGGGGCTTCCAGGCAACACTGAACTGTGACATACAGCAACACCCAGGCTGACACTGGGACACATTAAGAATTTCAGGCAAGACCAGACTGTGTCCACTTAGCTAGGTTCTGACAGTTTTCTGTTAAAATATAAACATTTTCTGACTCATCCTGTAAGTGGTTATAATTACTTTCATCAGCATGAGCTTTAGCATTTGTCTGTTACATCCTGACTTGTTAAGTGAGTTTCTGTTCTCTTCTTTTTGTGATGCTGTGTGGACTCCAACAGCCCGACTTAGATGGGCTGAGACCCAGAGGCTAGGTGGGTCCCACACGGAAGGAGCCAGGCTTTCACACTGAGAATCTCTCACTAAGGGAGGCCAGAGTGTTGCTTTAATACATTGTGAAGAGAAACAGAGGGGGTTTTCAAATTTTAAATTATATAAATAGTGACTGTTTTTCACAAGTAGTGTTTCCTGTATGAAAATATTTACATAATAGCTATTTCTTGGAAAATAGTTTTTGTAAAGTAATTCAATTACTTTACATGGCCAGGTCTCCCAAGCCAGATTTCAGATTGGAGTATGTGCTTTTTCCCAAGATACTTTAAAAAAAAAAGGGAAAAGATTATTTAAAATTAAAAATGAAGAAAAGAAAGAGGCAATGGTTTAATCTCATTACATTGAAACAATGGAATATTCTCTATCAAAATAATATAGAGAATATAAATGTGATGTTTTTTAGTGGAAACAAGAATATAAACTAGTATGTATTATAATTACAATCTTATAAACATCAATTTCATTTGGGCAGAATGTGAACGTGAATGTGAATGTGAAATGGTAAGCGGAAACTTCTCTTTGGGGTTATTTTGTCTTAGAGTATTTTAAAATATATATATTTTTTAAACACTTTTTTTTTTTTAAGGACTTATTTACTTGAGGAAGAGAGAATGAGAGAGAGAGAGAGAGCATGAGAGCGGAGAGTGTCAGAGGAAGAAGCAGACTCCCTGTTGAACAGGGAGCCCAACGCAGGACTCAATCCCAGGACGCCAGGATCATGACCTAAGCTGAAGGCAGTTGTTTTATCAACTTAGCCACCCAGGCGCCCCAAGTATTTTTTAATATTATTGATATTTTTCAACTGAAGGAATATTTTCATTCAGTCCAGATTTTCAGAGAAGATGGCCTTATTTTACAATGTGTAAACCCTCGACAGATAGAGCAGTGTTTGGTTGGCTAATCTTTACCGTGGGAGGGTGTCCCGGGCACCGCAGCCTCTCTGGGCTCTACCCTCCTGATGTCCGTGGCACCCTCCGTCCTTGCTCTCCAGCGATGACAGCCCAAAACATCTCCAGATATGGCCAAGTGTCCGCTGAGGGACAAAATTGCCCGTAGTTCAAAACTACCAGGCTAGAGGAACCACAGCCAGAGGCAATTCTTTGGAACATTCCAGCTACATCCACACTTACTACAATAATTGCTCTAAGGACCTTAAAAAAAAAAAAAAAAAAAAAACCAACAGATGATTTCAGGGGCAGCTGAGGCACACATGTTTCTTGGATGGGTTATGCAGATAACTGCCCCAGTGCTCTGCCCTGCTCACACTAAGGCTCTGAATTGAGCCAAGAGAAGTCCGCACTCGAGAGGCAAGCTCTTGGTGTGATAACAGAGCCGGTGACAGGCATATCTGTGTTCCCAGCAAATACACTGACAGACAGCAATTATTTTGAGTTACTGTGATAGTCACACAGGGTTTTGAAAGTTGACGCTATTATTTGATTCACCTGCAACATGAATGAGAAATTTAATGTGGAGGCAAAGATTTAAATTAGAAAAGTTTTCTTAGTGGAATTTTTGGGGTGGGGGGAAAAAAAGAGAGAGAATCTCTTTCTCTTTGATTCTTTATGGAATAATTTAAACTAAAGTCAAAACTGCCATCACATTAGGGACAAAGCTGTCATCCTGACTGAACAGTGAGAATAGAAATTACCCTCCAAGCAAGGAGCCCCTGCTGGGGATGAGAGGACCCGCCAATTGAAGATGTGATGATGACAGCTTCTCCCGCAAGCAGCCTTCTCTTCTGAGGAGCCCGCTGGTTCTTTCCACCAGCGTGCTTGCCTCTTTGTTGATGAGAGTCCTGCAGGGCTCTACGGCAATCCGGTTGGTAATGTGTTTATTAATTTTACCTTTTTAAAGACATGTGTTAAGAAAAGCCATTCAGACATGCAGGAAAGATAAAAGAGATGTGTAGATGGTTTCTGGTCTTTTCTAGGTTCCTGTGTGACTTTGGCTGTTCACCGTGCGGTGGACTCCCTGTGCGCCCACCTCATGTTCTCACCCCCATCTTTTAGCCCGGTCGTGGCTGGAGGACTAGCCCTCGGCACACCCAGTGCCAAGTATCTCTCACTGTCTTCCGGGGACCACTAACACCCAGATAGATGTGGCCCTCGCACAGATGCCGTCTGGAAGTGTGAAAAAATAAGGAGTGGACACCCCACGGGCCAACCCCTGCCCAGGGAGGGAGCAGGCGCCAGTGGATGTCGGCTCTCTCCTGTCCCTCAGGCAGGCAGACAACTCTGAAGTTGTCCTCTCGGCTCCCTGGAGGTTCTGGTGGGATTGAGCGCTAGTCGCTTCCAGAAGTAACAAATTTGGTTCACAGACCCCTGTGCTGGCTTGCCCTCAGTCTCTGTTCTGCGCTTGCTCACGGAGGTTTTTTCCCAAACAAGCTGCATGCCATTCCTCACTGAAAGCCCAGCTTTCAGGAAGAACCCAGGCTGAGACATGGCAGAAAGTTTATTTTGAGAGATGGAAGTTCTCCCGGGGCATTTAAATTGCTATCAGCCATAACATGTCACGTCAGATTCTCATGCAGGTGAGGGGTATCTCACTACTTGAAATAGATCAGAGTGTTCCTCTAGAAACATTTTTAGAGCAAATGAAATATTGCTTTTCAGAAGAGCTCTGAAGTTTGAAGCTCCAGACAACTGAATTGCCAGGGGTCACCATAAAATGATAGGAGCAGGCTTTTCTGCTTTTCTGTCTAATACATGTGTCTTACTTAATACTATTTGGTCTGTCAGCAAGTCATTATTCTTTTAGCAGGAGGACAATACATTCCTAAGTATAAGAGAGGTCACTGGCTTTGTGGATACAGAGGTATAGCCATGGACTGGCCAAGAGCAGGTGGGGGAATTGGGCACGTTGGCTGAATTGGGAAGGATAAAAGGCTGGCCAGACCAGATCAAGAATGAAGAATGACACAAGTCAGGCAAAGCTTTGGCCTCATTAAGACCAGGCTCAACTTTCTAAATGAAAGACAGGGTGGATTTTGTTAGGTCCTTCCCCAGCATCCATCTTACACCTCTGTGCTACTCAGCAGCTGTGGGATTTGGGTGAATGGCTTGCCACCCCAGGCTCCAGGAGGGGCAGCTAACCAGCTGAAGCCAAGCACTCTAGTCCCGCCCTCCTCACCACAGGGATTGGGTTTAACGATCAACTGGGGAGCCGGCACATGGCACTTCTCCCTTGGCCACTGCTGGATGGTAAGGAGTCAGTTCGACCATAATGAAGCCTAGGAATTCTGTTTGTGAGTTAAGAAGAAGCCCTTTCCTTGGAGAGCGGGGATGCAGTGGTGAGCTGGGCAGTATGATAGTCCTTTCTCTACCACAAGGACGCAATCTCCCCAGTTCTGTGAGCCAATGGTGCATTGATCCAGAAATTTTCTGTACATGCGCATAAATGTCAATTATCAGCCTGAGAATGGGGCTTTCCACAGTGAGAGAAAGAGTCAGAAGAATAGCAGAGTGAGCTGGAGCCTAATCAAACCGGGCCTGAAGCATGCCCGAGGTCAAAATTTTTAGTCACCTGACCCAGTGAAGTCCAGATTCAAGGATTGTTCAAGGCGGTCTGAAATGGATCCCTGATTATTATCAAATTAAAGCATCCTGACATACCAGGGATCCCATCTGAAGTCTTTTCTCAACCTTGCAGTATCTGGAACTTGGTAGACATAGAACAGACACTCATAAATAAATATTTGTGAAATGATTATTCCATTTTGAAATGAACCCTAAAATAATTCAGATTTTCTTGTTAGGTGCAATCTCAAGATTTGGAATTACTCTCCACAGTTCTGGATTCTGAAGAAGTTACTTTTCTTGCCGCATCCAACAAAAATCTCTATTTGTAGCGCCTTAACTGATTATGTGCTGAAAGAGGCTATTGATGGGACCAATATGGTTTTTTCCTTACAGAGCGACAGGATAGATTCTCCAGTCCAAGACAAAACAGAAAAATGGATGTGAAATGCAGTCACAGCTGGCAAAAGTGATTAACTATAAATAATGACTCACTTTGTCCTATTTACTAGGTTTTAAAAATGAGGAGTCTTATTTAAAGCTAGAAATATTTTAAAAGGAGGAAAGAATGTAATTTCAGTATGCTTGATTATTGACTACTTGTGGGCATGTGGGTAAATGCAATCAACATACAGCCCAATGTCTCACTTCCGGCAAAGAGTGTCATATTCCTTCTCTAGCAAGTGTTTTAGCAGAGCTGCTAATAAATAGTGACATGATCTTTTTTCTCAGTTTGAATCTCTGGAAGAGAAATTGTGATGTAAGAAAACAGCACAGATCAGGCAGCTTTAAGGATAAAGAATAAAACCCAAAGTGGAACATCTTTGAACCAATTACAAAAAAATCTTGTTCCTATGTCTTTGGGTCACTAGACCTCCCATTCTTTCCCCACAGCAAATCTGTGTGACAGGTTTGCTCTGAATATGGCAGGCGGAAGGCAGCAGGGTCCAGCAGAAACAGCCCAGGAGGGAGCTTTCATCTCAGCGAGGCTGTGTGACCTTGGGCAAGTGTCTTAGCTGCTCTGAAGTCCAAACTCTTCACTTGTCAAGAATGGCTGGGCTATGACTTGCCAAGATTTGATACGGCTCTAAATTTTGATGAATCTAAGCTGGATCTTCATATACAACTTATGGTCTTTGTGCACAGAACATTTAAAAATACAACCGAATTCCTATTAGCTATTTTTGCCTTCAAAAAGTACTTTGAATCTTGAACCCTGCAGACAGTTGTAAAGAACCATACATATATAAATGTAAATGGGGAAAAAATGATCCTGCCTTCAACAGTGTGAAATATGAATGGAGATAAAGCCATTTCTATTTCAAATATATAATCACTTCAGCTGAGATATCTAGTATCATCTTGAACTTGATTATGAGATAAAAGAAATGGGACAGAGATGGCAATCATTTAATCTCTTAAGAACAGCTATTCTGAAGAGCTTTTCACTCTCTGCTCAATAGATTTCTCGCAGGTTATGATCCGGCTAGAAAGAAAGCATAATGATGAGGAAAATTATGTTTTCAATAACACACGCTTTTACAGTACGAGTCCTTCCACAAAGGAGGCAATAAAATGAACTCTGACCACTTTAACAGATGGCGTAATGGCTCAGTGCACAGATGTGGCCTCTCTGAAAGCAACAAGTTCATATCCTTGACTGGAGGTTTAGGAATGAGCTGAACTTTCAAGTGTAATGTGGGAAAGATTACATACTCCCAGACAAGAAAGCGGAGTATTAGTGGACTCAGAGGCTTGGAGAGATGATCCAAAAGAAAAGGCTTAATGAGCTTCATTTTGCTAATGCAACAAACAGACTTGAAGTTGAAATATGAACCATAAACACTCAAGTCCTTTATAAATCCCTGCTAATAACATTGCTAGCCACTGTGTGATAGAAAGCTTGCTTTTTAAAAGCATACTTCCTCAGAGTCAGAAGATACTGATTGTCAAATAATGCTTATCTTGTCTAATAGTATCATGTTTTCAAGTAGAACATATATTTAGTGTTAGATGATAGGGAGACTGGAGAGTTTTTTGTTTGCTTATTTTTTTCCTTTCTTAGGAAATGTGAAGCTCAAGTTTATCTGGAAAAGGAAATGTGCCAGAAGGTTCAGAATATTTTTTTAGAAAATACACATAGTAGCAAAATAGAATATAGAGCTTCAGTAAGTAAAACAGTGTGATTAAGACCCAGCAATCGGTGAGTGAGAACAACATCCAGAACACGTACATAGGAATTTGCCAAAGGTCAAAAGGGGCATTTCGAATCGGTGGATATAGAACAGTTTGGAAGGAAAAGGAGCTGGGATAATGGGTTATCCATTCTGACATGGGAGAAGTTTGATTCCGAGGCAGAGCTTGTTATATGTTCCACAAAACTTAATTCCCTCTCTTCCCGAAAACATAGCTAAACCACATTTTCCAGCCTCCTTTAGAATTAGATCAGACTGGGAGTCCTGGCAATGGAATGATAATAATATAATAATAGAGAAACAAAAACTAGCCATTGCTTCATTTAATTAAAAGCACTCACATTTCAAAGGAGAGCACAGGACCTGACAGTCACCCTAGGGACTGTGACATGGCCGAATTACATTGTGTTAGTTTAGCCTCACTAGAAATCCAAGGGACTTACTCCATATAACTTAGTTATAGAAACGTTATTTTAAAATTTGATAAAGTCAGGTTTTGTTTTTTCATTAAAGGAGGACGCAGGAATTTATAAAAATTAATATTTTTAGTTGCTTACACTTTCGTTTTAAGTAATCCATTTAAGAAAATAAGATTTTATATCTCAGCCCATTTTCAATTGATGTGCATCACTGAGCCAGTAGGAAATCTGGCCTTAGTTCAGAGTAATTACAATAAATTACTTATGCTTTCGTTTACAATGTGCTCCCACCATTTGAAACCTCTGGATCTATGGACAATAACAAACAACATAAAAAATGAATAATGTTTCATAATGAAAGAATTCTCTCATATTATCAGAAGCTCTCTATTAATAAAGTCCACTTATAATCACAAAGTCACACCAAAGGGAATGACCATGAGGACTTTTAATATGAGAATTTCACTCAAAAGAGATAAAGGAGGTTCGCAGGGCATATGACAAGTGTTCAGAAAATTATGAAATGCAGAAAAGAACATGGCTAAATTAATCAAATGCTCGACTAAGACCAAGGGACTCCAAGTTCAGAGGGGATATTTTAGGACTGAAAGCTGGAAGTCCTCCTTCATATAACAGCTAGAAAATGGGACTTGTTTCCTATCCCTGAAATGAAAATAAAATTCTCAAGGTCGGTATAGGGACAGGGAAAGAAAAGGGGATGTACCCGCCTTAACGAGGTCTCAGAAATCCCATGATACCCCTGGGCCCCAATCCTCTCCGCTCCTGCCCAGCACTGAGAATTACTTTTCAGGTGCGTGACCACTGTGCCGCAAGCTGGCATGGCAGTGGCTTTGTTGGGTAGGTGGGCAGGGGAGAAGAGCCTTCAGATGTTTCAAGCTGAAAGAGGAACTGGCTCATCATGGTTTCAGCAATGCGTAAGTCACTTAAGAGTACTGGTGTGCTGGCGGGGCTCTTCGTAGCCTTGGGAAGAAACTGGCCTCTCCCATAAATGGCCACTCTAATACTGATTTCAGAGATTCAAATTACTAGTCCCATCCATTGTGACATTTTCTGCCCATTATCTAGTCTCTCCTGCCTCCAGGCAGGACCACATCATTGATTACGGAGATTTTCAGCCACTAAAAAAGATCCTGATCATCATTAAAGACATTAAGTGTTGATCTGCGCTGACTAAGTGAGTTAAAAGGTTCGTGCCCTTCTAGTAACAACTCAAAGAGGCTATTTCAGGATATTTATTAAACAAATTAAGTATTTACATTATGCTCAAGCACAGAGGCACAGACACCAAGCGCATAAGTGTGAGAAGATGAAACCAAGAGAATTTATGGCAGCAAAACTCTGCCTTGTCAGTTTCCTAGAAGTGGGTGCTGAAGACCCACCAAATGCTTGGGAATGAGGTTGAATTGGGGAGGATCAGTGGTGTCCTGTTGACCACCTGCACAAACCTTTTTAATGTAGTTGAACTAAGGTAATCAGAAGTTCACCCTGATTCCAAATGTTTTCCTTCTAGAATGTATAAAAAGCGGTCATTAGGGATTGGAGAGACAATTTAGGAAAACTCCTTCAAAGACTAAAGACTAAAGAAAATGGGTATATTTCTCCTACAATCCCCCCCCACACAATTAAAAATTTCAATGCCATCATAATGATGGACCTGATTTAAGAAATATTTACTTTAGCTTATGGTGAACACTATGGCAAAGTTTTCTTGAATAGAGCAATAGTCTGTCAATACTAGATCATCTATGTCATGATTATTATGAGTTTTCCTCCTACCTGGCCATAACCTTGCAGTGAACAGAGACCAATACTCCTGTTCACAATGCTGTTCCTATTCCTGGCACACACTGGCTGCAGGAAATGTGTGATGAATATATGAACATGGGAACAGGGGAGTTGGGAGAAAAGTATCACTCCCCATTCCATGATCTTGAACTGATTGCTATGATCATTATTGCACTTTGCCTTCTGACTAGCATAAGAGCATTTTGTATCCTGCTATTTTAAACATAATATAAACATTTCCCCCTATTGCTATAGTCTTTTTCATTTTTAATGGCTATATGGATTTATAATGATATACTTATTTGCTGAATTTTCAAAAAGCCCTTTTGCTTTTATAAATGTGTCAGTGAACACGTTCAATAAAAATGCTTTTTTAAAGAAATAGGTTACTGAGTTCATTTGGTCATTCATGGGACACACACTAAGAGCCCACTGTGGACCAGGTGCTACAGGTTCTGAAGATGTGGGGAAGAAAGAAACAGAGATCCTTTTAGTCCAGCCAGAGAGAGAATGAAGTAATTCTGAGTTAAATAAAATCACCAGTGTGCTAAGTACTCTGAAGGAAAGAGAGAAGGTGCTACAAGATGGTGAGACAGAGGATTGAGCAGGAAGGTCTGGGCACTGACCCTGAGGATACAAAATGGGGCTGAGATCCGAGGGATGAGAGGTAGTTGGGAGGTGCAGAAGGGCTTTCCAGGCAGAGGGAACAGCATGTGCAAGAGCCTTGTGACAAGAGAGAGCAAGGTATGTTCAGGGAATGGATGGAGCCACCGTGGCCAAAGCATAGAGTGAGAATGAGCATGGAACCCAGTGAAGCTGGAGAGTGAGTGGGATAAGACTATTCTGGAGCTGGAAGGCCATGGAAGAGTTTTGGTTATAATCCAAGGAGCATGAGATGCCCTGATGTGTTTTAAGAAGAGGACTAATGTGCTTAGACAGAAATTTTGAAAGTTCATCCTTGCTGTAGTAGACAGAATAATGCCCCCCCCACCAAAAGATATCTAAATCCTAATCCCCAGAACACAAGAAAATGTCACATGAGAAAGGAAGAGTAGGGCTGCTGATGGAGTTAAGATTCCTGACCTTAAAAATCGGCAGATCATTCCAGATTATCCAGGCGGGCCCTATGTAATCTTGAGGGTCCTTAAAAGTGGAAGGAGGAGGGGCGCCTGGGTGGCTCAGTGGGTTGGGCCTCTGCCTTGGGCTCAGGTCATGATCTCAGAGTCCTGGGATGGAGCCCCACATTGGGCTCTCTGCTCAGTGGGGAGCCTGCTTCCCCCTCTCTTTCTGCTTACTTGTGATCTCTCTCTATCTGTCAAATAAATAAATAAAATCTTAAAAAAAAAAGTGGAAGGAGAGAAGTAGAAGACTCAGTAAGAGTCAGCGAGAGCTTGGAAGTTGCTAAGCTACTGGCTATGAAATGGAGGAAGGTGTATGAGCCAAGGAATACAGGCAGCCTCCAGAGGCTCTGGAAGGGTAAGGAAATAGATTTGCCCCTCAACCCTCCAGAAGTAAGGCAGCCCTGCTGACACCGTGATCTTTGGCCAGCAAGGGCCACTTTGGATTTCTGACCTCCAGAACTAAAAGGCAATACATGTGTGTTAAGTTACTAAGTCAGCGGTACACAGTGACAGTGGCCACGGGAAATTAACACAAAGGGGGATGGCAATGAGTTTGGTTTCAGATATTTAAGCTTTACATGTCCTTGACACAAAGAATATGAATGTTTGGAAGTATTTGCCTGTTTAGCCACTCACCTAACAAGCTGTGATCTTTAAATAAAGTTATATATTGTTCATGACCTCACTTTTATCATCTATGAAAAGAAAATATATTTAAGGTTGGTCCCAGTTCTAAATCTCGGAGTTTTTAAGCTTGGAAAGAAACAAATATGCTATTCACTTAAGATTCCTGTCAGTACCTGGCAATCACTGGGGAAAAGCAATATTAGAAAGAGTAGAGCTAAACTGAAGGGGGAAAAGATTCCACTTTTTAAAAAGTATCTGAAATATAAAATAATAGGGAAATACCTTAATAAGAAATGTGTTGAATCTGTATAAAGAAAAATACAAAATTCCACTGAGACATCAAAAGGATATTTGAAAATGTGGAGGGGCATGCCATATGTGTATTGCTGGTTGGAAAGACTAAATGTTGTAAAGATGCCAAATTCTCCCCAATTAATTTATAGGTTGAATGCAATTTTCATCAAAACCCCAAAGGGAGATTTTTGGAACTCCACGAAAATGATTCTCCCATTCATCTGGAAAATAAACAGGCAGAAAGTGCCGAGAACAATATGAAAATGAGGAATACTAAGTCTGAGAACATATTATACGAATTGGGGGGATAAAAGGTGTGTCTTTTGTGTAAGGAGACCAGGGAATAGAAAAGCTCACAGTCTGGAGAGGTCTGTGTACGTGTATTAAAAAAAAACTCAGTACAGAATATGATAATGAAGGCACTGTATACAAACAGGGACTATGTAATAAATGATAATGGAAAAACTGGCTATTTGGAAACAAAAATGTTTCGATTGCCGCTCAATGATATATACTAACGTGAATTCTAAATACATGAAAGTGGCAGATAGCCTGAAAATTCACAGATTCAAACCCACCACGAAAATGGAAGTGAATATTAACCTGGTCTCAAAAGGAGGAAAACTTTATTAGTATAAAAGTAAATGGAAGAAATTGTAGAGGAAAAGATCACAGATTTGAATATATGAAAACTTAAAATTTCTGCACTTCAAAAAAATCATAAAAATAAAAAAGAACCGGAAAAACAGTTGCAATAAAAATGGAAACAGGTAAATGCTCTCACTAAAGAAAAAAACATGGGCAAATGACATGAATAGGTAATTTACAAAAGAAGGAATAGAAAGAATGAATAAACGTGTGAAATGTTCAATATTACAATCAGTGGAAAAAAAAACAAAAATGAGATAATACTGTCACCTGTTAGATCAGAAAAGATGTGAAAAGTAAATAACATTTGGTCATTGCTGAGCACACGGTGAGAGGGGCATATGCTGCTGGAGGAACTGTCATTCGTTAATTAGGCAATGCAGTAAGAAGAATCAAGAGTTGTAAAAATGACCCAAAAAAGCTCATACTCCCTAATATGGTATTCCCCACACCCAGGAACCTCTCCTAAGGAAAGAACAAAAGTGCAGACAAAAATGGTCAATATAGAGGTCTTTAAAAAGTGAAAAATAGCAAAATGATAGAAAAGCAAAGATGAAAAAAAACAAAAACAAAACAAAAAACAACTCTCACGTATTTGAGCAACAAAACCTCGGAGAGCAACAGGAAAGAAAAAATACCAGAATATTAACAATGATTGTCTTTGTCTTGGTAGGAATGAGGTTGTTATTTTCTTCTCTAGTTCCCAGTCTATGAACTGCATGCACACGTTACTTTTTCCTAACTGCAGGTCCCGCCAAGCCCCGGCCCGCACACCCATGCACACCCACGCACACGCGTATGCACGTGCACTGCAAGCCGCCTCTCAGCCCATGCGCCCCTGCCTCTCGTCTATTCTGCTGGCTTCCTGTTCATGCAATCAACAGCTAAGGGAAAATTCACGTTTGATAACATCATCCCGAGCTAGGGCCAACAAAGGAAAGCCATCCAGCGCTTCGAGCGCTCAGAGAGGATGAGTTTATGAGAAAGGAATGAGAGCAAGGACACTCCGGACCGCGCCGGGAAGGAACGCGCGTGTCCGCATCTGCAGCGGGGACCGCGGGCCCTGGTGTCGCCGTCTGCGCGCACATTCCTCCGCAGCCGGCTTCCTTCCGTGACTGCATGGTCTGGCTATTCGACTCACTTGACACTCTTTCATAATAAATACCTCCCCGTATGGAAGTTTTACTGAACACAGCTCCCAAGGGGGAGAGAAAACAAAACAAAACCCTTTTCTTAGTTCCAGTCAAACCGCAGGGATAAAACAACTCGCTTCGTGCTTGGTGTGACAAACCTCTGGAGCGCGGGCCTGAACAAACACCGTGATGTGGGAACCTTCCTGCCCCCCTGAAGCCAGCTGTCCTGAGGGCGCCGGGGCTGCCACCCTTGAGTGTCACATACTCTAAAACACGGGGAGAAAGGCCACTCTCACGTCCCCATCATGCTTCCAAATTCCCACCCTCTAGCCTGAGCGACGGCAGGTAGTCATTTTTTCCCCCTTAAATGAACTTTAGAAATCACCCGACCTACTTTTTTTCATTTTCCAGACAAGAAAACTGAAGTTCAGAAGCATACAGCAACTTTTCTGAAGTTACATATCCAGCTGGCACCAAAACCAGGATAGAAAACCGGGTCTGTCTCTTGATACAGGGTTCTACACCCAGCTAATAAAAATTCTGGGCTTTGGGGGATCATGAGAACCTTTGTCAAGAATCCACATAGGTCCTATTTTACATGGAAGGAAAAGCCAGGTTGCAGAAAACCACCAGCTCAAAGCTATGGACACACTGCATGGAGTACTAGGAACGAGACCTCAGGACGCCTCCTTTCCAATCGTTCTAGGTTTCTGTGGGGATATGGGATGAACCCTGGGATCAGGATCACTGTGCTATGCCATCAGTCCAAAGTTTTTCACAGTGCTGCAGAATTTGGGGGTGTATAAGCCATGGACCTGGAATGCCCTAATCACGACCTCCCAGCCAGATCTCCTCCCCAGATTTTTGCAGAATAATAGCACAGAGATCATTCCAATAATTTGGGGGTGGGAAAAGAGAACAGAGAAATGCTTCAAAGTATTAGTGCTTAAAATATTAGTGCTTAAAAATATTAGTGCTTAAAAATTAGGCAGTAAGTGTACATTTGAAAATTTTCCATTAAAGTTCTTAATTAGGTTTTTCTCCCACAGATGCTGGGCTGTGCTCAAGAAAAGAGCCCTTAGCAAAACTTGAGTTTAGTAGAAGCACTGGAATCAAAATTAGAGGAATCTCATTACGAAATCCTTTTTAATTAATACTACATGGATAGCTGTAAACTTGAGTTTTGAGCAATGGTGAGGAAATAAACTATTAGAGGAGAGGGAGTACCCCTGGAACATTCTGAAGATTAGAGTTTGACTGACTTGTTAGAGCACCTAACTGAAAAAATAAAAATCAATGAGAATCAAGAGGAGAGTAAAATAAGCAGGCTGAAGATGCTGTGAGACAGGGGGAGGACATGAAGTCTACAGAAGCCTTAGCAACAAGATAAATGAGCGCTCAAGTCTCTGCGAAAAGAAAATTTTGGAAAATTCAGAGCAAATGATGAAAAATTTGTGAACCAAAAAGAAATGTCTTTTTATAATATAGTTAATTCACCCCTTGTCTATTTTCTGGCATTCATAATTATTCATATATATATGTATATGTATATACATATATATGTGTGTATAATTATATAATTATCTTTGACCCTTAAAACAACATAGGTTTGAACTTACAAGGATCTATTTATATGCAGGTTTTTTTTAAAGTTGACAGCAAAAGGCACAAAGCATATATTTATGATTGCCTACCCAAGTCTCCAAGGAACCCAACTGAAGGTAACTGCTGTGGAGATCTCCCTTGCTGCCCTTTGAGTATCTGGGGAGGCCCACAGAGGCCATCAGCAGCCCACTGGGGGCCCCAAGACTAGGCAGGGTTGCAGGTTGCCCCATGTGCCCAGAGGGTAGTTGGATCCAGCACCCAGGGCTGGCAGGCAGGAGGCCAGGCTGAATCAGAGGAAAGGTCCCAGAGTGGGCAGAGTGCAGTGGAGGAAGCCCCTGGCCCCAGGCATCACCCACCCATGGAGTCCTCTGTGTGCTGGCCTTCCCAGTTGCATTTGGGTAGCTGCAGGTCTTGGGCCCCTCCGGGGAAGGACAGATTCCTCCCTGTGGGAGCCCCTTTGCCCAGAGGCCAGGCACTCATGTGCACACAGCTGCTGATGGCCACAAGCCGGTGGCACACCTCCAAGCAGTTGAGGCAGCTGCACTGTTGCCTCTGCTGAGTCAAGGTCACTAGGCAGCAGAACATTACTGTCCCCCGAGGCCAGGCCCACTGTTGTCACTGCCCCTGGTCCAGCCTGGCCTGACTGGACAGATTTTCTTTAATAAACTGAGATACAGTACTGTAAATGTATTTTTTCTTCCTTCCTTTTTTTTTTTTTTAAGATTTTATTTATTTATTTGACAGAGAGAGAGAGTGATCGCAAGTAGGCAGAGAGGCAAGCAGAGAGAGAGGGGGAAGCAGGCTCCCTGCTTAGCAGAGATCCAGATGTAGGGCTCGATCCCAGGACTCTGAGATCATGACCTGAGCTGAAGGCAGAGGCTTAACCCACTGAGCCACCCAGGTGCCCCCCTTCTGACTTTCTTAACATTTTCTTTTCTCTAACTTACTTAATTGTAAGGATACACTATATAGTACATATACAGATTATGTGTTAATCGAATATTTACGTTAGGGGTAAGGCTTCTGGTCAGCAGTATGTTATTGTGGTTAAGTTTTAGGGAGTCAAAAGTTATACCCAGATTTTCAGCTGCAAGGGAATCAGTGCCCCTAATGCCCATGGGGTTATGGGGTCAACTGTATTAGTATATTAGAAGACTTAAATGGGGATTTTATAAAGTATAATGTCCATTCTTGATTTTTAATTTCTGAAAACGAAGCAAAGACTTTAAAATAAAAATCCATCATTGTTCCTAAGGAAGAAACAGATATTAGTGGCATGTTTCTAAAAGCAATGTCAAAACAAAGACACTCCTTCTCAGACAGGTTATTTAATAAAATATTAGAGGGGTCTTGACATACTGATAAGGCAGGAAAAATAAGTAAGAAAAATTGATAACAAAGGGACATCACTTGGTATTGATAACAAAAGGGCACCTGGGTTCTTCAACTGGCTAAGTATCTGACTTGATTTCAGCTCAGGTCATGATCTTGGGGTCTTGGGATCAGGCCTTGCATCAAGCCCTGCATCAGGCTCCACGCTGGGCCTAAAGCCTGCTTGGAATTTTCTCTCTCTCCCTCTATCTTTATCTCCCCCCTCCCTGCCCTGCCAAAAAAGAACAAAAAAAGACAGGAACGTCACTAACTACAGAAGTCATGATTATATAAACTCAGGAAACTGAAAGAAATCTACTAAGAATTTTAGAAACAAAATAACTCAAGAATATTTATCATATAAAACCTACTCCAAAATAACATTAGCACTCCTTTTTTAGCAATAACAGCTATTAAGTTTTTGTTTCAAACATCTGTCTCCTGGGGCACCTGGGTGGCTCAGTGGGTTAAGCCACTGGCTCTTGATTTCAGCTCAGGTCATGATCTCGGGGTCCTGGGATTGAGCCCCCGCTTTGCGGGTGTCCAAACTCAGTGGGGAGTCTGCCTAAGGATTCTTTTTCTCTCTCCTCTCCCTCTGCCACTTCCCCTGTTCATGGGAGGATGCACTCTCTCTCTAATAAATAAATAAATCTTTAAAAAAAATTGATTTTCCTTACAAGAAGGACAAAACATATCTGTACTTAACACACATTTATTGAGTACTTACTTGGTAACTAACCCAAGATGGGATATATGAATCCAATATAAATAAAACTACAAATATCTTATAGAAGAAAAAAAAAGTAAAAAATATTATAAAAAGGGCAATACTTGAAGTTAATTTATATATTTAATACATTTTTTCCAATAACAAGAGGATAATCTGTTACATACAAAATTCTGAAAATCATTATCAGAGATTAATTTTTACAATAAGGAGGGGGCTTGCCTTAGGGAATATCAAATTATGTCATAAAGCAACCCACATTAAAAGTACATTGCTGACTTCAGAAATCCAGGGAACCAAGTACAGAATTGCAAAATTCTGGACATAAGTTATATGAGAATTTAATACAGGACAATCTGAGTATAACAGAAGGGAAAGCTGTTCAGATTATTCTTTAATAATATTAAGAAATAGAAACTTAGGGGTGCCTGGGTGGCTCAATTGGTTAAGTGACTGCCTACAGCTCAGGTCATGATCCCAGAGTCCTGGGAGTGAGCCCAACATCAGGCTGTCTGCTCAGTGGGGAGCCTGTTTCTCTCTCTCCCCTGCCCACTGCTTTACCTGCTTGTGCTCTCCATCAAAGAAATAAATAAAATCTTAAAAAAAGAAAGAAACTTAGACCCTTACTTTACACTAAATAAAATTATAAAACCATAATAAAATTATAGTGAAGAAAAATTTTACACATAATTTCCTAGATTTAGGAAAAAAAAGAATATTATATTTATCTCAAGTGGTTACTTAGATTTACTACTTAAAAAATAAGAGAAATTACAAATAAGTGGTAGGAGAGGTGGGGGTAAAATTAAGATGAAAGGTAAATAATATATGAAAACATTTTATGATAAATACTGTATATAAAAATTGACATCTAAATTATATAAAATGCTCTTAAAAATCTGTAAGAATGAGTCAAAATTCCCAATGATAAACAGCCAAATGAATGAAAAATTTAAATATACTAAATTTAAGTAACTAACTGTTCAACTTGCCATATGAGTGGAATGAAATAAAACCGTAATGTAACACACTTTACACTCACCAAAATAGCAAACGCAAAGATAAGTGATAAAGTCCGGAGTTGGCAAGACCCCAGGGAACATATTACTACTGCCCAAATACAGTGTTTCAAACTTCAAAGGCAGTCCAACAAGAGGTAACTAGAACCACGCACACACAAAAGATGATATTCTTTGACCCTTTAATCCTATTTCTGAAGATGTACCCAAAGAAAACACATTTTATTTTTTTAAAAGACTTTATTTATTTATTTGACAGAGAGAGAGAGATCACAAGTAGGCAGAGAGGCAGAGGCGGAGGTGGGGGGGGGGAAGCAGGCTCCCCGCTGAGCAGAGAGCCCCATGCAGGGCTTGATCCCAGGACCCTAAAATCATGACCTGAGCCGAAGGCAGAGGCTTAACCCACTGAGCCACCCAGGCGCCCCAGAAAATACATTTTAAAAACTGCTCTTCCAAAGATATTAAGAGAGTGAAAAGACAAACCACTAGACTAGAAGAAAATCTTTGCAAAGCTTGTACGTGATAAAGTAATACATAAAGAATTCGCAAAATGCAGTAACGAGAAAGCAAATAACACAATAATAAATAGACAAAAGACTTGAGAAGATGCTTCACTAAAGAAGATATATGGATGGAAAATAAGTACATGAAAAGATTTTCAAAATCATTAGTCATTAGGAAAATATGACTGGAAATCACAATGAGATATACACTGCAAACCTACAAAAATGGCTAAATTTACAAAGATCCATTGTGGATGAAGATGTAGAGCACCTGGAAGTCTCATTCACTGCTAGGGGAAATGCGAACACTTTGGAAAAGTTTGGCAGTTGCTTAAAAAATTCAACATACAAATGGATTAAAGACCTAAATGTAAGACCTGAAACCATAAAACTCTTAGATGAAAACAGACAGTAATTTCTTTGACATCATCTGTAGAAACATTTTTCTAGATATGCCTTCTCAAAACAAAAGCAAAAATAAACTAGTGGGACTACACCAAAATAAAGAGTTTTTTGCACAGTGTAGGAAACCATCAGCAAACGAAAAGGCAATGTACTGAACTAGAGAAAATACTTGCAAATGATCTACCCAATAAGGGGTTAATATCCAAAATATATGAAGAACTTATATAGCTCAACAACAAAAGTGAAATAATACAAGTAAAAAATGGGCAGAGGACTGAACAGACATTTTTCCTATGGATGGCCAACAGAAATGTAAAAAGATGCTCAACATCACTAATCAGAAAAATCCAAATCAAAATCACATGAGTTATCACCTCACACCTGTCAGAATGGCTAAAATCAGAAACACAAGAAATAACAAGTGTTTATGAGGATGTGGAGAAAAAAAAAAACAACCCTCATGCACTATTGGTGGGAATGAAAACTGGTGCAACCACTATAGAAAACAGTGTGGAGTTTCCTCAAAACATTAAACATAGAAAGACCATATGATCCAGTAATTCCACTACTGGATATTTACCCAAAGAAAATGAAAATACTAATTTGAAAAGACATATGCACCCCTATGTTTATTGCAGCATTATTTACAATAGCCAAGATTTGGAAGCAGCCCAAGTGCCCACTGATAGAGGAATGCATAAAGAAGATCTGATGTGTATGTGTACACACACACACACACACACACAGAGGAATATTGCTCAGGCATAAAAAGAATGAGATCTTGCCATTTGTGACAATACAGATGGAGCTAGAGAGTATAATACTAAGTGAAATAAGTCAATCAGAAAAAGACAAATACCATATGATTTCACTCATATGTGGAATGTAACCAAAAGAATTGAAAAACAAACCAAAAAAGGGAAAAACAAACAGAGATGAAAAGGACATCTTTGTTCTCAAATACAGAGAACAAACAGGTAGCTATCAGAGGGGAGGTGGGCGGTGGAGAATGGGTGAAATAAAGGGTATGAAAAGGTACAAACATCCAGTTCTAAAATAAGTAAGTCTTGGAGATGAAAAGGACAGCATAGGAAGTATATTCAATAAGAGTTACAATGTTACTTGGTGACAGATGGCGACTACACTTAATTGTACTGAGAAATGTACAGAACTGTTGAACCATTACGTTGTACACCAAAAACTAATATAACACTGAATGTTAACTCTACTTCAATTTTTAAAAGTTCAGTATTCACCTACCATATAATCCAGCCATTCTATCCCTAGGGCTTTACCCAAGGGGAAAAGAAAGCTCCTAACTGAAGACTTGGACCTGGATGTTCATAGTAGCTTTGTTTGCAACAGTCAAAACCCAAAACAAACAACAACAACAACAACAAACCCAAACAATCCAAATGTTCATTAGGTATGGATAAATAACCTGTGGCGTATTGACCCCGTGGACTACTACTCAGGAACCACTGATACACACTATAACAGGGATAAATCTCAAATAATTACACTGGGTCAAAGAAGCTAGATGGAAGTAGGGTACCTATTGTGTGGTTCCATTTATATAATATTCTAGAAAATGGGAACTAATTTGCACTGACAGAAAACAGTTTGATGGTTGCATTTGAAGGGGGAGCAGGGAGGTGGGAAGGGACAGGAAGACAGGAATAATTACAAAGGGATAAAAGGAAACTTTGGATGATGAAGGACATCTTCATTATCTTGACTGTGGTGGGATTTCATTAGTGTGTAGGTGCCAAAAGTTATAAACTGCACACTTTAAAAAGTTTATTTCATGTCAATTATATTGCAATCAAGATGTTAAAAATACTTCAGGTAGAAAACCATTTAAACCATCATCTTTTATAATGGCAAAATCCCAGTAGGAAATCCATATGTCTCCCAAAAGGAATATAGCTCAATAAATTATGGCTCATCAATTTACCATGAAGTTTTTCTGTTGTTAAACATAACGTATGTGAAGGTCATGTTGATATAAACTTCCTCAGAGGAGAACGTGAAATGATATACACAGTGTTATTCTAACTATACAAAATCGTATGATTACATGTGGCTAAAGACTGGAATAGGTCACAGAGAAACCTTAACAGTTTAAAGTAAGGGATTATAAGTATAAACGCCAGTTGTTGGAATAAATTTCACATTGGCTTGTTTTCTAGGGTTTTATTAACATCTTTCTAGAGCTTTCTCCAAAGCATTTGGGAAGTCCTGGCACTAAGGAAACAAAGAAACTGAAGGAAATGTAAATGTGGAATTTTCCAACAAAATACTATTTACATGCCTCTTGCCTTTCTTTTTCCACTCTCTCCAGCGGCTCTCTGCTTGTTCCCAGTAGCCCCACTACCGCTTTGCTGATCTTTCCATCCCCAGGACGCTGCATTATTTGGGTCCTTGCCATTCTCCCCTCGCTACCATAATGATTCTGCACACTCAACCTCGCTCTCCACAGCGCTGTCAAGACAGATGACATCATGTATTTCCCTCAGAAAAGCTGTGAGAAGACTCCCATTCTGCCCACATTATATAGTTAACTCCCTCACTCAAGTCTCTCAAAGCTACTGCGACCTCTATTTCCAGCCTTATTTCCAATATTATTTCCTTATCTCCAAACCCGTCTCTTATTTGTTCGTTCTTAATTTCTGTGTACCACAGTAGGTCCTGAGGGCGTAGAAATAGGTAACATTTGTGTGGTGGTTAATTTTATGTATCCACTTGGCTGGGATGCTCAGCGGTTTGGTCAAACACCAGTCTAGATGTTGGTGAGAAGAAAATTTGTAGATGTGATTAATCTTTAAATCAGGAGACTTTGAATAAGGCAGATGGTCCTCTATAATGTGGGTGGGCCTCATCCAATCAGTTAAAGGCCTTCCTTAGGAGCAGAGAAAGAAGTTTCCGGAAGAAGAAGCAATTCTTCTTCAAGACTACAACATGGGGAAAAAAAAAAAAAAAAGACCACAACATAGAAACCTTAGTTGACTCTCCAATCTGCTGCCTGCCCTGTAGACTTTGGATTTGCCCGCATCCCCAGTTGTGTGAGCCAGTTCCTTAAAATGAATCTCTCTCCCCCTACGTGCATATGCCCTGTTGTTTCTGTTTTTCTGGAGAACTCTAATACCGTATGGCACCAACACTTATGGAACTCAGAGGCTAATCCAGGGAATAAGAATATAACCAAATAATTAAATCCAACTTGGAGGGTATCACGAGCTCTTAAACCATAAATGATGAAAAAAAATTTTTTTAATGGCAGGGGTGCCTGGGTGGCTCAGTTGGTTAAGCGTTTGCCTTTGGCTCAAGTCATGATCTCAGGGTCCTGGGATTGAGCCCTGCATCCAGCTCCCTGCTCAGTGGGGAGTCTGCTTTTCCCTGAGTGCCTCCCCCCAGTTTGTGCACGCTCTCTCTCAAATAAATAAAATCTTTTAAAAAGTGACTTTCAGAGATGGAATAGACAGCAAGACCTATGATCTCTGAGAAGAAAAACAAGTGAGGAGCACCCCATCACAACCCTGGCTTTCTGTCTAGAGGTACTATCTAGACTGAGGCACAGGGAAGGGAAGTAAACTCAAGCAGGGGACGGGGGTCTAGCTGAGATGAGATGAGAAGCATATCATTTTTTTGACACTCTTTCCTCTACATGACAAAATTACTTCCAGCAATAATCATGTAATAATCAGTAAATATCAGTATTTTCTTGATTAATTCTCTGGTTTTAAAACAAACTGTTAACAATGCAAAAAAGAATCAATATCACTTTATAAAATATTATTCAAATTTAGTAAAACCGTTCAGGTATACATTAAAATTTATGCTTAACAAACACAAGTATGATGCCTCACATTCCACACTATTTCACCATTCCACATTTTAAATACAAATTTCAACGCTTAAGTGGCCACATAAAATGACAGATTTTAATAACTCAAATTGTTTCTTTATCTTCACAGCTATGTGCTGTCATTGCTGACACCAAATCCATTTTTAAACATGGGAGTTTCTTGTACCACGGGATGACGGAAACACAAACCATCGTTGAAGCCAGTTCAAATGATTCTGAACTGTGCTAAGCTAAGCAGACTCTCAAAAGGAACACATGTAGCTGTTTACTAGAGGGAAGAAGCAACAACATGTGATGTAAAGTTTCCATCTGGATCCTTAAAACTCAAAAGGAACCTGGGTAGCTGTTTAGAACATAAGCCAACAAAAACCCTACCTCCCACCCCCAACCCCTACCCCAGGAGTATTTTATCATTGATTAGTCAGAATTGCACAGACATGGTGGTAATTAAAAGATAGACTTTTAGTCATTTCTGTAATTGTTTTAAAATTCTGTTCAGACAGCATTCCTCCAAATTTCCAGCACCTAGGTTGGACTGGTCCCTCCATCCTGCATTTGGTGCCCCATAGTTGGGGGTGGCCAAAGGTCTGAAATCTGTGGGGTAGAGTACAGCAGGGAAGGAGCTATGCAGAAAAACAGCTCCAGAAATCATGGGTTTCCCTTGAGTCTAGCTGAGTACCCTGTAGACATGAAGCAATGCTAAGCAGTGATAGCACAGAGCTGTGAAGATAGAGAAATGGGACGAGGGTGGGAAGCCAATGACTTGGGAAAGGAATCTGCAGTGGTGGGACAGCTGAACCACCTACGGGCCACACAGGGCTTGCACATGTTGAGGTTCCCACTAGTGACAGTGGCGAGATCTCAATGGACACCTTGGTTACTGAGCAGAAGCCAGAAAGGCCATACCTCAGGAACAGGGCTAACTTAGTAGCAAAGCTTATAAAGAGGCCCCTTGAAAATCAAACAGATTTACAAGTAAATTTAAAACCTGCCAGAACAAATCTCAATACTCTTTAAAAGAAGACATCTAAACCTTGACTCTTAACATCATGACATTCATATTGTGGTAGACAGCATTTCTAGGAATGGCACCCCAAGATTCCATATTCCCTAATCCCCAGAACCTATGGATATGAGGTGATATGCCGTGATTATTATATTATCCAGCTGAGATAATCCAGTTTGACTTAATCTAATCACATGAGCTCTTAAAAGCAGAGAGCTTTCTCCAGCTGGAAGCAAAAGAGGAGGTCAGAGAGACCCAAAGCACAAGAAGGATCTAAGACACCACTGCTGCTCTGAAGGTTGAGAGGACCACATGAAAAGGAGTGTAGGTGTCCTCTAGGAGGAGACCCCGGCTGCCAGCTGGCAAGTAAATGAGGCCCTCCAATCTACAGCCACAAGGACGTGAATTCTAGGGACAGCCTGAATGAGCTTGGAATCAGATTCTTCCCATGAACTTCCAGGTAACAGCCCAGCCTGGCCGACACCTTGATTTTGGCCTTCTGGGACCCTGGGCAAAGAACCAGGAACTGTTTTGTAAGTCTAGAACACACCAGACTTACAACTTATGGAACTGTGAGGTAAAAACAGGCAGTTCTTTTAAGCTGTGTGAATTTGTGGTCCAAGTTGCCATACAGCAATAGAAAACCAATAAAGTAACGCTAGAATCAAATCAAAACATTACAATACATGCTTAGAAACAAGAAAATGTGATCCTTAAGCAGGAGTAAAGTCAGTCAATAGAAACAACAAAGATCACGGAATCAGTAGACACGAACATTTAATTATAAGTATGCTCCATGACTTTTCTTTTTTAAAACATGAAGAGAATTAAGAGAAAAATGGAAGATACAAAAATGAACCAAAATGGAACTTCTGGAGATGAAAAGTGTAATACCTGAAGTTAAGTAACTCATGGGATGGGAGCTACATCAGATTAGATCTTGCAAAAGAAAACTTCTGTGAACTTAAATAAAGCAATAGAATCTTTCCAAACTGAGTCTGGAAAAAAGGCTGAAGGAGAAATGGAAAGGCCATCAGTGGCTTGTGGGGAATACTGAGTGGTCTAACACATGTAACTGGAGTGCCACAACATAGAAGAAAACTTTTTTTTAAAGAATGATGGCCAAATTTGTCCAAATTTGATGAAAACTAAAATCCCACAGATCCAAGAAGCTAAACAAACGTTAAGCAGGATAAATAAGGAATACTATAAAATGGAATACCCTAACGAAAATGTTTAAAACAAGGAAAACAAAATCTGAAGAGCAGTCAGAGAAAAAGACACATGTTCAGAGAAATAAATATACAAAAATTACCACTGACTTCTCATCTGAAACAATGGGAACCAGTTAGAATGACAACTTTAAAGTGCTGAAAGAAAATATCCTTCAAAAATTAAAGTAGGATTTAAAAATTTTCAGACAGGGGCATCTGGGTGGCTCAGTTTGTTAAGCATCTGCCTTCAGCTCAGGTCATGATCCCAAGGTCCTGGGATCGAGGCCTACATCAGGCTCCCTGCTCCTTGAGGATCCTACTTCTCCCTCTCTGTCTGCCACTCCCCCCTGCTTGCATGCACTCTCTCTCTCTGTCAAAAAAGTAAATGAAATCTTTAAAAAAAATTTTTCAAGCAGAAGCTGAAAAAATTTTTCACCAGTAGACATGAACTACTAGAAATTTTAAGGCAGCTCTTCGGGCTTAAGAAAAATAACACAAAATGGAAAATTGGATCTACACATACAAAAGAAGAGAGCTGTAAATAAAGGTAAGAAAGGAGGAAAAAAGAAAACTCAGGACAAATAGAAGAAAGAGAAAATATGAAAACGGTAGGCTTACATCCAACCATATGGATAATTACATTAAATGTAAATATGGTAAACATTCTAATTGAAAAGCAGAGATTGCCAGGCTGAATGAAAAAGCAGACTCAAGGGGTGCCTGGGTGGCTCAGTGGGTTAAGGCCTCTGCCTTCGGCTCCGGTCATGATCCCAGGGTCCTGGGATCAAGCCCCGCATCAGGCTCTCTGCTCAGCGGGTAGCCTGCTTCCCCCCCCCCCCCCGCCTGCCTCTCTGCCTACTCGTGATCTCTGTCTGTCAAATAAATAAATAAAATCTTAAAAAAAACCAGACTCAATTTTACCTTATGCTTGAGAAATCTACTTTGAAAGACAAATTAGTTAGTAGTAAAAGAATAAAAAAATAATCATAAAGGAAAGGAGTGACTATATCAATATCATTTTAGAATAAGGAATACTGCCCAGGGTTAAAGAAGTAACTCATAATGATAAGAGGGCCAACCAATTAATTAAGAGGACATAACAACCCTAAGTGTATAGGTACCTGTGTATAGGTGTATACACAGTGTATAGGTAATTTTATAGCTTAAAAATACATGAAGTAAAAACTGAGAGAACTAAAAGGAGAAACAGACAAACCTATTATTGTAGCTGATTATTTTAATATTCCTCTCTGAGAAAATGATACAACACAGAGACAGAAAACAGTAATAAGACTAAATAACACCATTAACCAACTTGACCTTACATCTAAAGAGCCTCAGTCTCAGCATCTAAAAGATTTTCACTCCATTCCAACCCTCATGGAACATTCACCAGGACATTAAAAAGAAAGTTAGAATAAAATTAAAAGGACTGAAATTAAATAAGGACATTAAATTAAAAATCAGTAACAAATATCTGGAAAATCTCTAAATATCTGGATATTAAACAACACATTCTTTTAGTAACCCATGGGTCAAAGAAGAAAACACAAGGAGAATTAGAAACTGTTTTGAACTGAATGATAATGAAAATAAGAAATTTGTGGCATGCAGTTAAAGCAATGCTTAGGCAGAAATATAAGGTTTTAAATCTTACATCAGAAGACCAAAATCAATGATTGAAATATCTATCTTAAGAAGCAATAAAAAGAGCAAGTAAACCAAAATAAGTAGAAGGAAATGAATAGTAAACCAAAATAAATAAATAGAAAAACAAAAATCAATGACCTAGAAAATGTAAAAATAATACAGAAAATGAATGAAACCAAAGAAGGTTTTAAAAAGAGCAATAAAATCGCTCAACATCTAGTGAGGTTGGTCAGAAGGGGAGAAAAAACCCTTACAAATTACCTCTATCAGGATTGACAGTGAGGCAGATCCTACAGTCATTAAAGATATTATGAGGGTCGCCTGGGTGGCTCAGTTGGTTAACTGTCTACCTTTGGTTTAGGTCACAATCTCAGGGTCCTGGGATGGTCCAGGGTCCTGGGCTCTCTGCTCAGCGGGGAATCTGCTTCTCCCTCTCCCTCTGCCCCAATTCTTCACTTGTGCTCTCTCTCTCTCCCAAATAAATAAAATCTTTTAAAGATATTATGAGATCATCAAATATAGCTCGTGATAATAATTTTGAACACAGATGAAATGGACAAGTTTCATTTATGTTTAGTGGTTCTTGAAAAAATGAGAGAAGAAAGTGCAATCTGAAGTAAATATGGCCAAATGTCAAAATCTGTTAAATTTAGTTGGCAGGTACCTGGGTATTTTCTACATGCTTGAAATGTACCGGAACTAAAATTTTAAATTAATTGATGGAAAATTATGTCCCAGTATTATTGATCAATGAATACCTATCGATCATCTCCTATGTGAGAGATATTGGAGCAAGGTCCTAAGACTACAGTAGCCAATAGGCCAGACAGGTCTCTGCCTGATGGAACACAGTTGGGTGGGGCACACGATCAAGTACATACCAGAGATGTGTACAGGCTGTGGTAGGTGCTGTGAAAGAAATGACTCCAGGAAGAGACACTAGAGGCAAAGGTGGAAGGTTTGCTCTATATAGGGAAGCTTGGGGAATTAGGGAACGTGAGACCACATGCAGGATGAGAAGCAGTCACACGTGCAGAGAGCCAGACAAAGTGAATCCCAACAAGAGGGAAGCATATAAATATGGGAGCCCTGGGTGGGAAAGAGCTAGAACATCCAGGGTAAAAAGCAGTTTGAGATGAAGCTGAAGAAGTTGGATTTTTTTTTTCTTAAAATTTACTTGACAGACAGAGATCACAAGTAGGTAGAGAGGCAGAGAGAGGAGGAAGCAGGCTCCCTGCTGAGCAGCGAGCCTGATGCGGGGCTCGATCCTAGGACCCTGAGATTATGACCCGAGCCGAAGGCAGAGGCTTTAACCCACTGAGCCACCCAGGCGCCCCAAGAAGTTGGATTTTATTTGAAATGTAATAGGATGTCACTGGGGGGGTCTGAAGCAAAGGAGCTGGCTTGGAGGTACTTAGGTCCTTATAAAGATGGAGTCTCAGAATGGAGGACTGAAGGGGGAACTGCTGCAAACCTCAGGGGAGGAAGGAGGTGGCTCACACACGGTGGTGGCCATGGAGAGGAGACAAGTCAAGTCATCTGAAGTTTGCCATTTATGACCCGAGCTGGGTGTTTAAAGACTTGAGTTCATCATTTTTTTTTTTTTTAAGAACACAGTGTCCAGACAGAAAGAGCCATCCCATTCTGTGCCCTCAGCATCATTACTAATCCAGTGGCCAGTGCGGTGGCCTCAAGTTACTTGCTTCGGAAGGCACTGTGCCACCATCCATCTCGAGGGATGGGCTGACAAATCCTGATGCCACCACGTGACCCAGATTACTCACGTTCCACTTTGTGGGGGCAAGTGGCTCAGCTCCGTGTTCGGGGCCAAAGAGGCAAGCAACCAGCCCCAGACCACCAGAGCCCACTCCTGGTACCAAGTCGGGTTCAGTCAGGATCTAGTCAGGCAATCAGAAACACGAGTTATTTTAAAAGAGTGAATTTAATATAAGAAATAGGTTAGACAGATACTGGAGGGCTAAAAAGGTGAAACAGAAACAATGCAGTTAAAAAAAAAAAAAAAGGTGGTAAAAAATATGGTACTGTGAGTCCATGAAGCCTCCCCCATTGTCCGGGCTGAAGAAAGAGAGAGAAGAGGGACCTAGAAAGCCTTCTAGGGTCCCGGGAAGCTGGAGCCCCGCCGTCTGCGGACAGTGCTGGGGGCTGCTGTTGGTGTGCCCGAGGCTGCAGGCTGGGAACCCAGGAGCACCTGAAGGGCCAGAGTGAAGAGTGTCACAGAATGGAGACCCCCACAGAATGGAGAGTAGACAGGAAAGAACCACTGCTTCCCCTCCCGCCATGTGGTAGTCTCTGCAGCCCTAGGAGACCCAACGGGACGAGATGCAGCTGCTAATGGAGAAAGGAAGTTTCCAGAGTCTTGGTTCCAGCCTCACCATGAGCAGCATAGAAGGGGGTCGGGGGTTGGGGCTGAGAGACCACATACAGCTTAACAACTAACACAAAGGGCTTTTTCCGCAATCCTGTCTCATGAAACAATTTGTTCATTCTTCATGTGCACATCACAGAAATGTCTCCATTAGCACCAGAGCCACTTTTGAGACACGAACTGTTTTTCAGGGTGTGTTGTCACCTTTACATCTGTGACAGCTATCTAGGGCACAGGACTTTGGAATTCCATGCCTGGTACTAACACTCCACATTTTTACCCAGAGTCACTTAGTAGCTATTTGGATCACATTATGAAGTGTTTTGTTTTGTTTTAAGATATATATATATATATAACCTGAGATTTATATCTGTGATCTCCAGTATGTAACTACTTACTGTATTGCTTTTGAGAAGATTTTTAAGATGTCCATCGACAGGTGAATGGATAAGGAAGATGCAGTATTTATATACAATGAAATATTACTCAGCCATCAAAAAGGATGAAATCTTACCATTTGCAACAACATGGATGGAACTGGAGAGTATTATGTTAAGCAAAGTAAGTCAGTCAGACAAAGAAAATTATCATATGGTTTCACTCACATGTGGAATTTAAGAAACAAAACAGAGGATCCTAGAGGAAGGAAAGGAAAGAGGAAATCAGAGAGAGAGCAAACCATGAGAGACTTTCAACTATAGGGAACATACTGAGGGTTGCTGGAGAGGCGGGGATGGGGATGGAGTAACTGGGTGATGGGCATTAAGGAGGGCACGGGATGGGATGAGCACTGGATATTATATGCAACTGATGAATCCCTGACCTCTATATCTGAAACTAATGATCTCCTATATATTAACTGAATTAAATAAAATAAGCTACAACAAAAGAAAGAGGAAAAAATGACTTTTAAAGGCTTATAATAGTAGCCAATACCCCCAATTGTGAGTTTATCACACTGGCATAAAAACTAGATCTGTGTTAACTTTCTTTTCTCCTCTCTTTGCCAATTTCATCCGAGGACCCCTGTAAGTATCAGAACCTCACACTGTGTGAGGCTGCTTTAAGCTCAACTACTATTTTGTTTTCAAAATAAAGTCACAGAGAGCATGTCCAATAGTCAGAGAGACTTTGTAACAGAATTAATTCTCTTTGTAAGAATTAATTCTCATTTTATATTCAGTTCCATAAGGCAGTGCTGCTTAAATTCTCTGCAGTGAAGGACCCTTTTAAAATTTTTCCAGTCTGTTGCAAACTGATACTTTGTAAAAAATTAATAAAAATGAATTACTAGAAAAACAAAATAAAAAAAAAAGACATACAAGATAAAAGCCGCAATTTTGTGTTATTAGTTTAACAAAGGGGAAATTACATTGTAATAAATATTGCCAGGGTAAACATAATGTGCAGAAAAAGAAAGAAGTACAAAAATTGTACACGTTGCTTATTTGCTAGAAGTATGCATATGCACAACTCATATATAGGCTCACTATTATACTTGTAGATTTTTTTTTTCATCTTGAGGGAAAAAAGAATCCCCATATTAAATAGTTATAGGTATAGTTTGAATGAACAGTATATAGAAATATTTGAAGTTTTTAGTGTGGCAAATAGACTTGCTTCTTGATTAATAGTTTATCTAAGATTGCCAAGACTACTTGCAGGGGAAAACGTACACCTAAACTGTTTCTGTGTTTTATTTTGATAATAATTAAGAAGAGGAGGAAGAGGAAAAGGAACAAGGAGGATGAGTAGGAGGAGGAGGAAAAAGTAGTCTCACTAAATGGAATAAGAGATTTTAGAGCAATTTCAGTAAATTCAGTTTATTCACTTTTAAATTTTATCTAAAATGAAGAAAGTGCTATTTTTTTCAGAGTTCTTTAAATACTTAAATAGAAGTCAGTTCCAGCAATGTATCCTGTAAGTTACAGTTAAATTTAAATCATCTTTTGATGAAAGAAATGGATTCTGGATCCATGAATTTTTTAGGCATAGATCTTCCTTTGATGGAAAATAAAATTCAAAATGCTTTATCAAACTTTAAGGCGTTTTGTGATAGCTTTTCACAGATGTGCAATATCAAGATCATCACCCACATCATTGATAATTGTTAAATTATGGAATATGTGTCATAATAATCTGTAGAAACTGTTCTTCCAAGCTTCTAACTTTCGTTTTTGCCCTTTGATCTTGAGAAACATGTTGCATTTTTTCTTTGCATGGAAGTACTGAGATCATTAAAAGTACTGGAGAGCTTTAGCAACCCTGCTTGTCCAACTCATATCTTTAACAAGCCTGGACCAAACTGTCTTCTGGTTTTGTAGAAATGTTGAGCTGTTCTGTGGATCAAACATTGTCAAGCATTTGTTCTCTCGATTATCATCGTACTTCAGCGTGCCATACGAGCTGTTTAGGATCTGCTTCCAAACTATCCTATAGCACAAGAGAATAACCCAGAACTTAACATAACAGCTTTTACCTAATTCATGATTTTTAGTGTGACAGTAAGCCCGTTTTTTAGCTCCCCCATTCTTCATAGCCCAGGACTCCCTCGCAAGAGAAAAAGTTCATTGATTTACACTCTGGAGTGAGCCTCTTAATCAAGGTAACAACACCAGGATGCTTTCTGCACCATCAGAACAGGCTCCTACACAAAATGTAAACTCTAAACCAGATTTGTTAACAATGTAATCCTTCACAGTATTATTTAGTTCTGACTTAGTTATGCTTGTCAGCAACGAAGTTGGACAAAAAAAGGAATCTTCTTCCTATCACCATCTTAACAGGAATACAAGTGAGATTATACTGCAAAGAAAAAATATGTTGCTAGTTTTAACTGCTTTATGAGTTAGTCTTCCATGTCATTAGCTAGTTCCTAAATACCAGAGCTAAGCACCTTGGAAGTAGTGCCTGAGCTACCTCTTTGCTGTGGATTCACCCAACATTTCCAAACAAATACCTTTGATACAATCTTCACCAATGTCTTGGCAACTGTATATGGATTTTAGCCTTGGCATTTTCAAAACAAAAAACAAAAATAACCTCCTTGGGGCTCCTGGGTGGCTCAGTCGGTTAAGTGTCTGCCTTTGGCTCTGGTCATGATCCTGGAGTCCTGGGACTGAGCCCTGCATGGGGCTCCCTGCTCAGTGGGGAGTCTGCTTTTCCATCTGCTCCTCACCCCACTCGGGCTCTCTCTCACTTGCTCTCACTCTCTCAAATAAATAAAATCTTAAAAAAAATAAAAGTATTTCAGAAATAACCTCCAGTGGGGCTTGTTTTACCTTCAATAACTTGAGGGTGAAAAATCACTAATATAAATTTTATTTCCCTAATTAATAATGTTAAATCATAAAATGAAAATTGTCAAAAATTGGAACTTGTAAATATGCTATAAAAAATGCTCACAGATTTTTATACACTTTCAGGTTACAAGCTGACAAACCTAATAAAATATTACCTTTTACAGTATGGTCCTACTGCACATGATTATTTATTATACAACTTGTACTTTATGACTCACCATTTGAGCTTGCCAATACTGAAGTGGTCTATACCCTGTTCAATGAGATGAGTTTGCCATTGGGAACTTGGCCATCAGAACAATTTTAAACCGTTATCGAAGCTTCTAATGCCTCTTCTCAATTTCTATACCTAACTTGTTACGGATCAGTAACAGTTCATGGACCAGCACCAACCTGCAGACCACACTTTCAGCAGCTCTGCTATAGGTATTGTGGACAGGGAGCCATGGTATTTCCTGATGAACTACAACCAGGATGTGGGATAAGGGAGGCAGATAAAGGAAAGGTATGATTCCAAGAAGCATTTGGGCAATTTTTAGCTGGAGTCAGTGGGTGAATAGTGAAGCCATTTGCTGAAATAGGGAGAAAAATGTTTGGATACATTAAGTTTGGGGTGCTAGGAATCACCCAAGTGTGTTTTTATAAATACCACAGATAGTAAAGACCCTCACCGAGAAGAGGAGGCTGAGCAAAGACTTGAAAGCGCTAGGAAGCAAACCTTGGGTATATCCAGGGGAAGAGCACTGCTGACAGAAAGCAAAGCATATGCAAAGGCCCTGAGACAGGAGTGCTTCTGGGTGTCTGAGGAAAAGTCAGAAGGCAAGTGTGATGGAGCAGAATGAGCAATCAGGAGAGTTACAGATGAGGATGGGGTGGTGGTGGAAGCAGATCATGAGGGAGGAGGAACAGATCATTTCAGGCCTTGTCAACCACTCTAAGGACTCTGGCTTTTATGAAGTGAGATGAGAAGCCACTGGAGGGTTGGGAGCAGAGTGGCGGCCAGACCTGATGCACATTTGAAAAAGATCTCTTTGGTTGAGGACAGACTCAAGAACAGATTGGCGGCAAAGGCAGAAGCAGGGAACTGGGCTGGGAGGCCCAGGCTGCTGGTGGTGGCTTGGCCAGGGTGCAACAGTGAAGGTGCTGACATGACGGATGTGGGATGGAAGAAAAAGAAGGGAGCTGGGGGGTGATGCTGAGGTTTAGGGCACAGGCAACACAAACGACGGAGATACCATTCATTAAATTGAATTCACTAAAATGGAAAAATTGTAAGAGAGCAGCTTTTGGGAAAAAGATCAGGAGTTAGGTTTTGACCATGGAGATGCCTATGATTGCTGAATCTGATCAGAAAAATAGCAGAAAACCTAGAAGTGATTTAAATGTCAGTAATAGTGACTGCTGAAGTAAATTACTGTGTACTGATAAACTGCTGAAAGAAAGCAGGCGCCTGGGTAGCTCAGTGGGTTAAGCCGCTGCCTTCGGCTCGGGTCATGATCTCAGGGTCCTGGGATCGAGGCCCACATCGGGCTCTCTGCTCAGCAGGGAGCCTGCTTCCTCCTCTCTCTCTGCCTGCCTTTCTGCCTGCTTGTGATCTCGCTCTGTCAAATAAATAAAATAAAATCTTAAAAAAAAAAAAAGAAAAGCAGAATGCAATATAAAGAATGTGATACAATTATATGATTACGAAAGTCTGTCTACATTAGATGAAAAAGTGAGTTGCAGAATGGTACAGTAGTATTTTAATATGATTACATTTATATATAATCTACATATGTAAGTATGTGCATGTATACATTAGTTTACATGCTCAGAAAAAAATCTGGATAGATACACCACACACAGTTACTAGTATCTATCTGTGGAATGGGATTGGCAGAGGGGAGAATGGTGTGAACATTTTATTTCTATATTATTAGAAGTTTTAAATGAAGAACGTGTATCATACGTATAATATAAAAACTAACAAAGATCGAAGTTTTTTTACAGTGTTTTAAAACTTTCCTCTATAAGCAACCACTCTCAAACATAGGCACATTTTGTTAACATTATTCTTTAAAACTGGTAAAAATTTCTGATTGCAGCTTTCGTCTGAGGCAGCAAGCAGTTGGAGATGGTGGGCTCTGGGAAGAGGAAGAGTGAGCCAAGGCCACTCCAAGGGGATGAGAGGAAATGTGTCAAGGGACAGGCATGATACAGATAGAGACTAAAACTCAAGCTGGGGCAGTACTGAGTCGCTAAGCATGTGTTTGTTTGTCTGGCCAGCTCAGGGTTTTTCAGTTCTTTAAACATGCATGCCTTTAGGCAACTTGGGAGCTCTGCAGTTTGCCGCAAGCCCCACCACTCCCCACGACCTCACACACAACCCAAGTCATACATTTAGGTCACTGTAGGCAGTGATTTTCGTGCTCCTACGCAGACACACGTTGAGCTCTTTGCCTGGGCTATGCCCTGCATTCAGTTCTGCCTTGTGCTGTCCTGGGCATGTGGGTAAAGCCAGAAGATTAAGAGCATGAATAATTTCCTCCATGAAACTGTACATCTCATCTATCTCCCTATGAGCCATAAAAATGTACCTAAAAATGAAAGTGGTCACAAGATCCCTTTCTTAGTTCATACTTAGGCTGCAGAAGTGTGAACTCCACAAATCAGCTGGCAATGGAGTCCTGACTTCTGATTTAATTTTGACAATTCCTTCTTTGCCTGGACTGACCGAGTTTTCCTCCTGCTTAGGTATAGAGTGGCACAAAGATACCATGACCTAGCTTGTTGTTATGATGACTACAGCAGGAGCAGATGGAATCGTAACAATATGACACGTGGGCCTATGCACAGTAGATCTTGGTAATAGGCCGGAGGTGGGGGGAAGAAACCTTGGCAGGTAAAGACCAAATAAAGTTACAAACAAGCTCAGCAACTTCTGCCAAGTAGCTTTCCACACATTAAATAATATCCATTCTAAGATGACTGTAAGTGGCTATTAACATAATTATTTGTTGAATGAATGAATAAACAACCGAATGCTCTACATGTGGTATCTCTTTATCTCAATGAAAAGAAAGACCTAAAATGGACCTCTGTGGAGTTCTCTTTTTTCAAACTGGGTTTCAGGATCTAATGATGGCCCCCATGCCAGTGTGTGGCCCTTGAGTTCTACATTTGGAACATAAAGCTAAGAGAAACTTTACAACCAGACCTGGAAGGGAAGAGGCCATCATGTTTAACCACATGTCTCTGGGGGGGGGGGGGCGAAAATGTTCTATTTCCTATAATCATGGAATACACATTTCCTTTCCTTTTAAGATTTGTTTCTCAGAACAGCAGAGATCATTTAGTCTGAGAGAACACAGAGTGGCTTAATTATTTTTTTTCTTTTCTAGATTCTCTGCCAAGAACCACAGAGCAAAATGAAATGACAGTGTGGGGAGACAGCTGCTAAGTAATCTCTTTGTTGTATTTCTAATAAGATAGCTACATCATTTTTGTTGCTAACGTATAGCCATATTAGTTCTGAAATAAGCTATTATGGTTTTTTCCCCTCAGTGGACTCCAGTTGCAATAAGTAATACATCATTTATAATTGGAAATGTGTATCCTTACCCCCCCCCCAAAAAAAAAAGTTCACTCCTTCTTGCTTCAACTTGGAAAGACTTTTGAGTAGACGGCTTGAATTTGAAACCAGCAGCTTGATTTACACACATAATTTGATATTGACGGAACACCTTGTACAGGTCAGGCGCCGGGGAGTCTGATGAATCAGCAGAGACGCAGGTAAGGAGGGAACTCGGAGGAAGATGACATTTAAAGGAAGGAGACTGGGAAAGTCAGCCAGGAAAGCAGGAAGAGCGTGGTGTCAAGGGCGGAGAGCATGTTTAGGAGGCAAGCCTGTCAGTGTCAAATGCTAAGGAGAACAACTAAAGCACCCACTGGTTTTAGCAACCAAGAGGTCATTGTTGAACCTGAAAGAGGACATTGTTGAACCTGGTCAGAGCAGTTGTAGCAGCAGAGTTCCTGGGGCAGAAATGAGGTCACTATGGACTGGAAGGGATCTGGATGTGAGACCAGAGGGGGCAGTGCGGCTTCAATGATGGCTTCAGACAGAGAGGCTGACTGAGGCACTCAGCTCCATAGGAAGCAGACGGGGGCAGAATCCTAAGCTACGGTGGAAGGATCTGTCTGAGACCGTGGGGTGGAGAGAACAGCACCTTTGTCACTGTGACAGGAGGGAAGGAGTCATAGTGGCAAGTCAATGGTGAGAGGCACTGCCATCTTCCTCATCCCCCTGGTCCTTATCAACAGTGTCCAGTGAAATTGTAGAGGGAAGCAGGGAAGAAAAGACACTGGCCCTTTGAGGACTTCAATTTTCTTAAGAAATGGGGAGCAAGGCCATTTGCTGAGCGTGACAGGGACGATGGTGGGGCAGGAGCATGACAAAAGTGGCCAAGGTTTGAAAATGCTCCTGTGTGACCCAGGGAACCTGGAGGAATAAAGGCCCCGTGGTGGCACAGAGGCCCAGCGAGCCTGGACCCGTTTATGCTGCTTACATCATGCACTGCAGGTGCACGGGGGCCTCAGCGTAAGGCAGAAGGCGGAGAGTCAGGCAGACCCGGGGCTGTGGTTTTGCCAGGCAAGCGTGATGGAAGAACCAGTGCTGGGAAGTTGAGGGCATTGCCAAGAGCCTAATGGACCCAGGCTGTAGACTAGATAGGGTAGCAAGGCAGCCTCACAAGAGCCTCACCATCTGAGAAAAACCTAGAAGGGGAAGGGAATGGAGGGCCTGACTGAAGTTGATGATCAAGATTAGTGGAACCAGAACCAGACCCAGGCCAGGGGACCTGAAGTTGACAATCAAGATTAATGGAGCCAGCAGGAGACCCAGGCCAGATGGAACCTGCTGTGCATCCCGTGTTCTGGAGGGCTCTGCTCTGGCCCTTATCTGGCTGCACCCTTTGCCACAACAAGGAGTATGCAGGACCAAGGGGATGTGCCCACTCAGGCCCACATACTCCACCTTTTAGAAGGCATTGCAGATACCCAGGACCCTAGGATTGATTCCCTATCCAAACAGCTCCAGGGCCACTTTCAGTGCCTGTGGAGGCCTCTTCCTGAGGGCTCCCTCAAAGGGTGGCTATTTGCAGGAAATGTGGATTAAGCTCAGTGTGAGGGCTGGTGTCCACACAAGTGTGTGAGGCCCCTTTCCGCAGGGAGCACAGCCGGGGACCAGGAGCCCGTGCTCCCCCTCACCATAGATGTCCCATGTGGACCTCCAAGGAAGTGATGGTTTCTAATCAAACCTTTGCCTCCTAGCTTGTTATTAAAGTATATTTGTCAAGGTAGGAAGAGGAAATATATTTAGTAGTTTACCTTGCTATATAATCAATATGGAGATATACTATATATAGACACACACACACAAAGCATGTGGGATTCCATGTGTACTCTTGTCGCAGGCATACAAATGTCAGGGGTGTGCCTGAATGAGTGAGTCAGCTGGGTAAGGGGTTGAAGTAGGGATTCTTAGACTTCTGAGTCAATATGGCAGAGTAAACACTTGCTGAAAATTCAGTCTGCTGCAACATACAGAAATAACAGATAACATATTTTTTTTCAAACCATATAATCCTGTTCTGTTTATTTTCTATCTGTATTCTCTGCTTTGCTCTGTACCCCTCTGAATCACATTACTTGGGCTCCCTTGTTGGCTGCCTTCCAGTTGGGTTTGGCCAGCAGAAGATACCAGCAAGAGATAGGAGGGTAGGAAGAGAGAGGATAGGATATCTTTCTCTCTCCCTCCCTACTTCAGGCCTGCCTTCTAACGTGCCTACTTCCCTTCAAACTCAGCTCCCATGGAGGCCTCTTATTGGCACTGCCAGCTGTCCCTAGACCCCGTTAATGACATCTCCTCCTTTGCCTCTTCAGGACTCGGTGTGGTGACAGCCTGCTGCTGTTCCTATTCTCTGGGTACCTCAAATGACCTTGTTGGAGTCTTCATTCCTGCCCATATTTCTATAAATAGTTTCTTCATTAAAATCTCTTTAATTTAAGTATCTGAATGATATTCTATTTTTTGCTGGGGACTTGACAAGTTAAAATGATTTTCAAAAACAAGAAAAGAACGCCTCTGTGAATAGGAGAGGATAATTACCCCCAGTGGTAAGTAACAATTAAGACTCTGTGGGCATGGTGAAATTGGGGTAGGTGCTAGGAAGATTGTGGGGGTCTTACATTTCTGTATCTGCAAAGGGAAAGGGGCTGAATATGCCCCACAGATATCAGGGGATGGAGTAGGGTGGGATGAGATTAGTTCTATTATTTCATTTAGGGTCAAGACCCCAAATTACCTGTGACTAGAAGCAAGGACGCCTATACTTGACTAGCATCTGAGTCTGCCCTGCCCGTAAGCTCAGACACTGTTATTTCTCCGCAGTGGGAATCCCAAGCCATGCTTAATTTATGACTTGTCTCAGAGCTAAGGATCTCAAAACCACCCCTCAGAAGAACCCTTGTAAAGCAAATCCATAGGGAAGTTATGCTCTCCAGAAAAGAAAATTATAAAATACAAAAGGATGTGCAGCATGATTAAAGACAGTCCAGTGAATGAAACAACTCACATCTGAGAAGAGAGAACAGAACACTCTGAAGAAGACAAACTCCTCAGTCATAATGGAAAAACAATAGCTATCAAATGATATTATAATATATAGAAGATTGTGTATAAAATAAAGCCCCCAGGATGTAATATCAGTGTGGTGACTAGTTAATAATGCCATATTGCATACTTGAAAGTCTTTAAGAAAGGGGATCTTAAAAGTCCTTATCACAAGAAGAAGACTTTTTTTTTTTTAAAACTATGGAAGGTAATAGACATTAATTAAACATTGTGGTGGTTAATTTGCAATGTGTACAAATATCTAATCATTATACTGGAGACTAGTAACTAATTTAATGTTATTTATCAATTACATCTCAATTAAAAACATTTTTAAAGGCTATGAAATAAGGAGAGAGAAATAAAAAGGAACCAGCTGAAAATCCTGGAATGAGCAAATATAATTGGCAAGTTTGATACAGCTTAAGGGAGATTCAATGAACTGGAAGACAAAATTGAGGAAATCTCCCAGAACGCAGTACAGAGATCTAAAAAAGGAGGGGGGAAAACTGAAAGGAAAATTAAGGAGGAACAGACAATATAAGGAAAAGCACAGACATTAAACTAAAAGAAGTTTTAGGAGAGAAATAGTGGAGGAGAAAATATTTAGTGCTACGGGTATCAGATTAAGGGAGAAAAACAACATTAGCATCTCACATGTATAGGAAAAAACATTCAAATAGCCCAATGCCTGTTTACAATGGAAAAAAATGAGCAGATTTAGAATAAAAGAGAATTTCCCTTCCAGCCAAACCCTATAGCAACATCACACTAAGTGGTGAGACTATAGAAGCGTTTCTATGAAAAAAAAAAAAAAAAAAAGAAGCGTTTCTATGAAAAGCCAGAGACACAATAGGGATGTCAATAACCATTCTTACTACCCAGTACTGTTCGGAGGTCCTGATTTGTGGAAAACAGCTATCTAGATGTGAGATTTTAGAGATGCTGCATTTCCTGGTAGTGATCCAGGTCACAGGTAAGGGAGAGGACGTGATGGAGATGAAGGTCACTGTAACAGAGAGTGGAGGAACCAAAAAGCTACAGTTCTGGGAGGCCCCCGGGTGATGTCAAGACTTTGGGTCTGGGGGTGGCTCTGTGTGATGCACGTGACCTGGACATTGGTGGATGACAGTGCCATGCACATGAAGGGAAGATCAGCCAGAGGGCAGAATGATCAAAAGAGCAGAGTTTATCACAGGCTGGGAAATGTAGGTCTCTAAACAGCATCCTGCTTCTGGAGCAGTGTTTGCTTGAAAGACCCAAGTGGGCAAAGCTCTCAGGAAAGAGCCAAATGTCAGCTAAAGCAAAAAGGCAGGTGCAATGTTTCACCTGCCAGTTAAGGATGTGGGAAAGTTCATTTATGATGGGAAAAGGATGCCAGACATGTCCTTTGAAAGTCTGAAGGTGGGGTAACATGGAGGTTGATCAGAACAAATGAAGATCAGAGTGGACTGGGATGAGACAACCAGAGGGAATGCAGGGGCTTCTGTTTCTAACAGAGCTAGTAGGACTGTGAGCCTTGTGGGATTAGGTGGTATCACGTGGCCTCAAAGACACAGCTCTCTCCATTAGCCTGCTACAGCTTCACTGACAGGAGAATCCATTATAGGAGTTTAGAAATGGAATACGAGGCCTCTTTGAGGTTACAGCAGAAAGAAATAAAATAATAAACTGACCTCCAGATTAGATCCATTAAGGATTAATAGCAGATTTTTCATTTAACGGTGCCCTTGTACCATACCATAGCCCCCACTCACACATACTCAACACAGTATATAGTGAGAGGTGTTAGGGTAGGTTATTAAAGAAAGTATCTGGAACAAACACCAAAGTCAAACACCAAAGAACAAACACCAAATATATAATGCATATTTAGTAGAGGGCTATGGACTTGGAATTTAGAAGTATTTAATGGGTTAACCTTATATGGAAGCTGCTTGAGATATTTTAATTTTACAATTTCAGTAAAGAAATTGTTTTCTAGGGGCGCCTGGGTGGCTCAGTGGGTTAAGCCGCTGCCTTCGGCTCAGGTCATGATCTCAGGGTCCTGAGATCGAGTCCCGCATCGGGCTCTCTGCTCACCAGGGAGCCTGCTTCCTCCTCTCTCTCTCTCTGCCTGCCTCTCTGCCTACTTGTGATCTCTCTCTGTCAAATAAATAAATAAAATCTTTTAAAAAAAAAAGAAATTGTTTTCTACTTTGCATAATTAACCTCAGAGAAATAGATTTCGGAGATCAACCTCTCTGTTGACCACTTAGCTGCCCCCCACCCCCCGCCGCCACCAAGCAACTGTCTCTATTACATCTGCCTTATCATTCCCTTTGATGCAGAACATGGCACATGCAAGTCTTAGGAAGCATCCTTTTCAATAAGGAACAAATATCAAAACAAGCAAGGATTGGCATCTGTTAGCCTATGAATCTGGACTGTTAATTATGTAAGACAAACATGATGTATTCAAGAAAATAGTACCCATTCATCCGCTTTTTTTCAAAATGGAAAAGCACTACATTTAATTTGTGGTTTTCTGAATTTTAAATAGGCAACTCAATGAAGCAATAAATGTGTTCATAATGAATAGATTTTTCTACATAGGAAACTCTTAATGGCAGTAGCATAACTGAAGATTTAACCTGGTGAACATAAAAGTAAACAACAGAAACACATAAGGATAATTTGAATTGGCCAGAAATAATGTTTCAGTAAAAAAAAAAAAAAATCACTATTGTTGAGAGTAATTTTTAGGTTGTGATATAAAAATGCATCATTGTGTAAGATTAAGATTGCTGTAATTAAATTACCAATATCTAAAGATACAGTTCTCTGTACATCTTGCCTGTCTCCTCATAACTGCTAAGTGTGGTCACTCTGGTGAGCCCCTGTGGCCTTCAGTCTCTCCCATCTTCTTCCTCACACTGCTCTGTGTCTTTTCTCCTGTGACCCAAGCTCCCACTGTTCTTCTCCTCCTCCTAAACCTTTCCATTGAGCACCATAGAAATTCCGTTTATTTTTTAAATTATTATTATTTTTTTAGAGAGGGAGAATCGGGGGAGAGGGGAAGAAAGGATGGCTCCATACTCAGCATGGAAACTGATGCAAGGCTCCATCTCATGACCCTGAGATAATGATCTGAGCTGAAACCAAGAATCAGACACTAAACTAAGTCACCCAAGCACCCTGGAACTTCCATTTCTAATTAAATTATTCTATGCCCTCAGTTTCTTCAGCTAATGCCCTCTCTACATCATGCCCTGATTGGAACTTGGTTCCCTGTTGGAGACCTGGCTTCCCTCTACCTGCTCTCCAAATCTCCTCCCCTTCTAACTCTTCTGGAACCTGCTCCACTGATTTTCCCTTCTCTCTTCAACCTTCTCTCTCTAATGGGCTCTTCCCCAAAGAATGAGAATTTCAAATCAATCAATCTCTCTCTGTTTTCCTGCCTCCCACACACACTGCAGTCTTTCCCTTCTCTCCACCAACCCCTCCCCCTCTTATTCCTCCTTTTCAAGCTCTTGAGAACCTGCCACCCCAATGACATTGTTTTGGATGCAGTCAATTACTCAACAACTATATCCTTGTTGCTAAATCAAAAAGATACTCTCAACGCTCATCTTACTGACCTCTTGACAGCACTGATCATGACTGATCCTTCCTTCCTTCTTGAAATTCTACTCCCTCGGTCTCAATGACTATATCTCTCTCTGGACTCCCTTAATGCTTTGGGCACCTTTTCATTCCCTCATTGTTGGTACACCCTATGGTTCTCTCTTGGGCAGTCTTCCCTTCTTATTTAAATTCTCTCTCTGAGAGATCTAGCCCCTGGCTTCAGTAACAATATGCTGATGACTCAACACCTATGTCTCTAGTCCAGATCTGTCTCCCCTGCAACTTCAGAACTGCAGATCCAAATGCTGAGTGGGCATCTCCTCTTGGACAGCCCGAAGGTGATCCAAATGGAATCCCTCCTTCTCCTTTTTTTTTTTTAAAAAAGATTTTATTTATTTATTTATTTATTTATTTATTTGAGAGAGAGAGCATGAGAGGGGAGAAGGTCAGAGGGAGGAGCAGACTCCCCATGGAGCTGGGAGCCCGATGCAGGACTCGATCCTGGGACTCTGGGATCATGACCTGAGCCAAAAGCAGTGGCTTAACTGACTGAGCCACCCAGGTGCCCCTCTCCTTCCCCTTTTTAAACCTGTACTTCTTACATTCCCTCTATCAATGAACATTATCATTACTCCAAGGTGATAAACCTGAAACCTAGATTCAATCTTGATGCCTACCCCACTCTTCTCTAAACACAACCAATCTATTTACCTAGATCTGTAAACTTTTCCATGAAAATACCTCTTCAATCCAAATCCATTTCTCCAACACCTCAACCATTTCATAGCCCAGATAACCTCTAACCAGTGCCCTACCTCTAGATATCCATTCTCTACAGTCAAGAGAGATCTGTCTAAAATGCAATGTGATGTCACCCTCCTTTTGTAAAACCCTCCAGGATGCTCCATTTCTCCTAAGAGGAGGTCCTCACTCCTGATCTCACAAAAACCCTCATAATCTGGCTGCTGCCTTCTAGTCCAGCCTCATATCTTGCTATCCCCTCCACTCTGTGATCCAATGACACTAGACTTCTTTTATTTGTTCAATGAAGCCATGACCTCTTGCATGGGGACGTTTGTACGTGTTTTCCCATAAACCCAAAGCAATAAACTTCTCTTCTTTGCCTAATTAACTCTTAGTCATCCTTCAGGAATCAGCAGAGACTTTACTTCCTGCTGAAAGTCTCCCCAACACAGATCCAGGTGCCCCCCAGTGTATTCCCATATCACCTGCTGCTTCTCCCACCACCGCACCTACCACACTCCATGGAAATTATCTGTTTCATTTTAGGTGACTATTAGCTCTGGGGGCAAGGTCCACATCTGTCCAGTACACCACACTATGCCAGCACAAGCCCAGGCCCAGGTCATGGTATGTAGCACGTTGGTGGTTCTCACAATTTTGTAGCTTTAAGATTCCCTCTCACTCTTAAAGATTGAGAATCCTGAAGAGTTTCTGTTTACAGGGGCTTTATCTGTCAATATTTGTCCCTCTAGAAATTTTAGCTGGGAAAATTTCAAAATCTTACTTCATTTAAAATTGATAGTAATTTCATTGCATTTTAACATAAATTGCATGCTTTTATGAAAACCAGATAAATTTTCCAAAACAAAACAAAAAACCAGTGATAAGAGATTTTACATTTGTGCAAGTATTTTCAATGTTTTGTTTAATAAATTATAGCTAGATTCTTGTATCTGCTTCTGAATCCCTTTTGTGGTGGTATGACTGTAGTATGTAAAGAAAAAGACAGCTTCACACAGACACGTAACTGAAAGGGTGAGTAGTCTTTTCAGATAATTGCAGATATTCTTTTCTGATATTCCACTGTAACTCAATTAAGTGATAGTTTCTTAAAGGTTGGCTGCAATGTAGAATTTGAAACCACATCAATTAACTTTTTATACTTTGTTACATAAAAATCTAGTGGCATATCTTGTACTTTCAATAGATCTTTTGCCCAAGCATGATTTTGTAACATCATGAATTGGTTGTCTGAAAAATATTAATTCACTGAGTTACACAGATCTTCTAAATGTTAACACATTTCATTATACAATATAAAAAAATCACGTTTGGTAATATCACCATTGAATTCACCAGAAAAGTCTTTAAGTATTGAGAAACTGTCAAGCTCACAGTAGTGGATACAAATTTCCCAAATTCTAATTTTCACTTGAAAGCTCAAATCTGCTCATTGGCAACAAACACTGTCAGTTGTTTTTCTTGAAATGACAGGCTCACTTCGTTCATTTTTAAGAAAATGCTGACCGGATACTCAAGTCTGAATAATGATAGTTTGTCAGTCATTCTTTCAAATAAAAAAAAAGTGTTCCATTAAAACAGCGGCCGGTTCAGATTTCAACTTAAAGAATCGTGCCAAGAGCTTTTCCTGGAGACAACCATCATGCTGCAGCATGGGACAGGAATGCTATACAAATAATTCTGAGCATATTAAAAAGATATGCATTTGAGGATTGAGATTTCTGATCACTTTACCAAAATATTCTTAAGTGAAACTGACTTTTTTTTTTTTTAAACTCTGAGGGCAGGGTGCTAAAGAATACAATGATTCCTAGATACAGTTGGGTGCTACTGTCTTGATTCATGCTAAAAACAGGTAAAACAATTCATGCTATCTTACCTCCCCCAGTTTTTGTAGTATGAGTGCAATGTCAGCAGAGTGAAACAAGGTCTTTAGTGCCTTAGCATCAGGAAAATCATTTTGACCTCACAGACAGCTTTGGGCCATGGATCACTCGTAGAGAACCTCTGGGCTAGGTGAATGACACAGGGCAGAAGATACAAGCCAGCTAGGGTGCTCATGATAACACTGGCCGGAACAGTGGCCCTCCACAACTGAATTCCACCCTGAGCACCTTCTGCACAGCTAATTCTTCTGCTGTTTACTCTGGGGCTTCTTGGTCACTTCCTCCCACCCAACATTTGGTTTTGCCTCAACCCCTGAGTGCTGATACATGGGCCTTAATAAAGTCCTAGGTGCAACTCAATTTCCTGGCTTCATTTTTGTTATGATTTCTAGGACCTGGCTTTGGATATCAGCCCTCCGGCCTTTGGCCCCATAATAATGAGTAAGGTAAACCCTCCTTGGTATTTTTTCTGCACCATTCTGGGGTGGGCTCTCCAGGTTTACTTCTTGTTAGCTCTGTGTCTTTCACTCTGTATTAGAGAAGGCAGGGGGGTAGGGGGACTAGAGGAATTAGGGATTGGTACAAAATTGATATTACTTAGGAAGATACCTAACTTTGAAAGTAAAACAAAACTGTATTCTTTAAAGATAAGGTGAAATATTCTTTTACTCTTGAAGATATGGGTCAAAATAAAAAGTCAGTGAATACACACTAAAAGAAATGCCCAACATAGAACAGTTTTAAAAATCTATGCTCATCCATTTCTCTTCCGTCAGTACCTTCTGATTATGCATCAGAAATTCATCCAAGTATGAGACTGGTAAGTGCATCTTTTAAATACAAAAGTTGGAGTTGGGCATGTATGGGGTAAGATATCATTTGCTGAAACCAGCTTTCAAAAAATAGCAAATTAATTTAGAAGCAAATTAATATGATTCTCAAGGGGGTCCTTCCCACTGAACAAATCATTTTTATCATTACAAAAGAAAGGCTTTCTTCTCCTTGTATACCTCTTACATTACTTTTCTGGGCATTCTTACACTAAGGCTTCCTAGTACTTTGAATAGCCAAGCTCTATCACAGTAATGTATCTGTGTGAAACAACCTTCCAATATTTCCAAGAGACAGTGATAGACTGAAATGCCATTCATGTCATTCCTCAGCCCTCTTGCAAGAAGAGCCCAAGGTTTAACTTCAAGGGGACTTTGGGAAGACATCTCGCATTGCCCTTGGCAGCGAGGAGCACTGTTGGGGGAAAGTGGAGCTATACGGGGTGACAGCTGCTCAAAGCATGTGAGTTATGTTCCAGAGGGAAGCAGGTTGAAGACTGAGAGATAGAAGCCAGCCAGGAGCCCTAGTACTAACAGTGTGCCTGTGGGACAAGGACAAGGGATCTCCAAGAGGCTACTTTCCTTTTCCTTCATGAACAGGAATACACTGATGTCCAGCATGAGGCTAACCTGGATCTCCCAGGCATCGAGAGATCATTTTTCATAGTGAGGATCTTGAGTTCTGGAGGCAGACTGCCTGAATTTGAATACTGACTCCGTCACTAATGGGCTGAGTAACCCCAGGCAAGGGATAATCTCTACCCATCTTGTTGAGTTGTTATAAGGCCGTAAAGATATAATCTACGTAAGGTACTTAGCACGGTATCTGGTATGTAGCAGGTGCCTAACAAATGACAGTGATTATTATTCACATTGTTCCTCTGAAAGTGTAAGCTGTACATCCCCTAGAGGAGGGAGAAATGAACCTAGGACTTTTATATTCGCTCCCTACCAAATCCAGGAAGAGGATTCTGAGAGATGGTAGAAGGTTCTATCAGATCTCTCAGGCACCAATTAAAGAATATGTCACCCTTCATCAGGAGGGTTTACACCTTAACTGGGAGAGACATCTTTAGATATAAACATTTGGATTAATAACAAAGAATTATGAAAAGATGCAGTCTTTTTGGGTGAAGACTCAGAGGATACCAATGTCAGGTCTCAATCACAACTCTAGACCCAGAATCCCTTGATCTCCTCAATTCTGATGAATTTCACCTCTACTCTGCCTCAAAGACTAACCTTCTAAGCTAGACTGGGGGTTTTGCCAACTACACAGAATGTCTCTGCATATGAATTATCCAGTATCAAGATCTCATTCACTGTACACAGCTGTCCACTCTTAGAGCTCTGTTGCTCTCTGAGACTCCTAGGACCCTGACCATTCTACATTTTCTCAGTCTACAGATGTCTGTCTGGTTTTACTTACTCTCTACCTGGCTTAGAGCTCATAGTGCTATGCCTTTAGTTATATGGACCATTGTCCTCATTGCTTCACTTCCTCCTTCTATCCCACGCAAGCTACAAAACCCACTCCCAGGAATGATCGATCCCAGTATTATCCAGTCATAGGTCTTCAACCAGGCTCTGATCCCATTCCTTTTGCCTCCTAAAGGACTTGGCTCCTTAAATCATGTTCCTATGCTTCACTTCTACTCACTATTTCTTCCCAATACATAAGTGTTGTGAAATAGCTCCCTAGATTCCAAAATTACTTCTCTAGAATCTTGTTCATCAAAGGCAGTTTACACCACTTTCCTCTGCTTCTTCATCATCAATTTGCCCCTTAACCCAAAGCAAGCTGGCCTCAGTTTCCATGATCTTCTCCCAATTGCTTTTGTTGAGATTTATTAACGCTTTTCATTTGGATTAGCAAATCCAAGGAATCCTTTTTAATTGTTATATTTTCTGATTTCCCTGTGGCATGTCTAGCTGCTGATGCTGCTTCCTCTTTTTCTTTCTTAAAAAGATTTATTTATTTATTTTTGAGGTGGAGGGGAGAGCATGAGCTTGGGAGTAGGGAGGGAGAGGGAGAGAGAATCTTAAGCAGACTCTCCACTGAGCATGGAGTCCTATGTGGAGCTTGATCCCACAACCCTGAGATCATGACCCAAGCCGAAATCAAGAGCTGGACGCCTAACTGACTGAGCCACCCTGGAGCCCTACATTGCTTCCTCTTCTAAATTCTCATCTTGCCTATTAAATACCAGGGTTGCATCATGCTTCTTTTACTCTATAGACCCCTCCAGCGTGACCACATTCACACCTAAGACTTCAAAAACTCATGGGCTTCATAAATTGATATCCTGCAGCTTAGATGGCTCTAGTGAGTAAAGACCCTATAAGCACAATGGTTAAGAACATGGACTCTGAACACAGATAAACCTGCATTCCAACTCCTGTCTCTGCAATGACCAGCTAAGTTAGTTCACTTAAACCTCAGGCTCCTTAACTATCGAATGGGGGTAATTATATCACTGGTATTTACCTCTTAGGGTTCTCTTGAGGATTCAATTAAATAATGCACAGAGAAGCATGTAATTAACACTCCATAATGTTAGCTATTGCTGTTATTATAGGATTCTCTACTTAAAACTCCCGAAGCAACTCAAACTTCAACTCAAATTACAAAATCAACTTAACGCCCTCATGCTCCTCCTTCATTACAGTAATCATCATAATAGCGTCTATCTCTCAAGGATCCATTTTTATAATAAATCTGTAAGTTAAATACTAGTGACCCTATTTCACACATAAAAAAACTGAGGCTTAGGGAAGTTAATTACTCCTCTGGAGATGGGAGGAAAATGACAGTTAGGCTTCAAACCCTGGCCCTTCTGACTCCAAAAAGTTAATGCTGCCTAGCCTTGCTCAACCACTTCAGTGTTTGAGTCCCAGGCGGAAACCCATTGATTTTGGACTTCTTCCGTTTCACTCAGCTACATCTAGTGGTATGCTGGGGAATTGGTTTTCACAGGGGAAAAAAAAAGGAAAATACCCTGATTCATACATTTTGCTGATTTCAAGCTGCCAAGGTGACATGACTGAATGTGAGGTGGGCAAAGGTGGGCAGAACTGGCTTGGGAGCCTGAACGAGCCAGCTCCGGCTTACCGCCGGATCCAGGAAGCCCCAGATCCTGTTAATTTGGATCTGGATAGTTCGACCGAGAGCAATTTGCCAAAACAACTTTGTCGAAATCAAGTTGGTGAAAACAACCATGTGTTCCAACAATCTGGTCCGAAAGGAATACTGTTCAGTGATAGGCTACAGGTTTTTTTTCTCTCTTTATTCTTTTCTGGAGTGACTTATTTCTAGCCAGTCACTGCCTGGGATGTCCAAGCACAGGCTCTTGGCGGCAAGGCTTCAACCTCTGCAACCTGCAGTCCTTTGGGCCTCAGAGAAGACTTTCCATTCCCCAGATGTCAAGGTCTCCTCACTTCAAGGTCTCTGCTAGGGCCTGGAATGTTCTTCTCTCCACCCCACCTTCTCTGCTTGGCTGACTCCCCTTCCTCAACTTTCTGCATAGGCATCTGCCACAGGGGATATTCAACAAACCAAATGCCAAACAATGGGAATTCAGTGGGAATTGTGCATGTGTCCAACAACCAGCAGACTGCTAGTTTTCAGAACATATGGTATGACCCTATTTCCATAGGGAAAAGTACACACGGGCATACTAAAGGATCCAGGACATTAGTCTCCGGGGGTTTTAGCAGTGATTTTATAAATAATAGATGTGATTATAGGATGCTTTTTTTTTTTTTTTTTTTTGGTCTATAGTTTTTATAGTAAGCATGCATTGCTTCTGTAAGAAAAAAGTCTATTTTTGTAAGATACTTCATTGTTAACATCTTTGTAGTCCAATCGTTCAATAAGACAAACAATTTCGGGCAAGGACGACTGGCTGACTATTCATTGGATAGAAAAAGAACCTCAAAAATAATGGAAAACAGGTAATTTTTAAGAACATGTAAATCACCATATGGTGTACCAAAAAACTATCAGAACTGAAGAAACCAGACTCCAGAGAGGCTAACTTTCAACTGCAGTGTGATTTCAGCAAGATTATTGGGTTGACTAAATTATATCTGGCTAAATTCTATGCTATTGTTAACTTTACCTCCTTGAGATTCCTCGTGATCTTCACAATATCTCTTTTTCATTCCTTTTGATACCAGGGTAAGGAAACAACCAAATTCCTTAGGGTACACATACCCACTCTGATCAGAGCTTTACCTAATTCTTGGCATCTTTCCTGCTGCATATTCCCCTTCACCTCCATGTCCCCTCACCCCAAATCACCCACTGGCCAGTTATGAGCTCTTGGCTCCCGAAATGCATATTCTGTGTCCCTGAACACATCATGTGGTTTCAGTTCTCTATTCCTTTGTATGTGCTGCATTCTCTGAAATGCCTTTAAACACACACGTGTGTGCATACACAGTGATACAATGTGATTAATCACATTGCAGAGTATTCACATGAATCCTATCTGCCTTACGCACTTGATTGTGTCTTCTTCACGTTGACATTGTGAGTGTCTCCAGATCTCTTGTACCCAAAACATGGTTTGCATACAGGTAGTATAAATATTGTTTGGGGAGTTTGTTACATAGACACGGTTTTCAGGCCCCACCACACTATCTACTGAATCTGAAACTCTGAAGATGGGCCTCAGAAAGAATTTTCTTTTTTAGATATTTATTCGTGTGAGGCGAGGAGGGGATGAAGGAGAGAATCCCCAAGCAGACTCCCCACAGAGAGGGGGCCCCACGCAGGGCTTGATCTCACGATCCTGACCACTACCCAAGCCAAAACCAAGAGTTAACACTTAACCGATTGAGCCACCCAGGTGCCCAGAAAGGTTTAAATAGCCCCCCAGGTGTCTTTTACACATCTAGTGTTTGAGAAGTATTGCTCTAGGTAATCGGTACTGTTGGCTGAATGAATTAATGAATGGTTAAGAACTTGCAACAGTCCTTTACATTATTTAAAATACAAGCTTCTGCTTTTTTTTTTTTTGTCCATTACAAGCTTCTGCTTTTGAATGTGTCAATCCAGCCGTGTGTATGTATGTATGTGTGCATATATTAATAAATAACCAATCTTTTCAAAATATCCACTGAAATGTTACTTAATAATTAGATCACTTTGGACAATAAGCTTTCACCTCTAAAAAGAGTCAGTTAACACAGGGCTTCATTTATTATTAGCTATTGTTTGGTAGCTAAATTTGCATTGCAGATCTGAATTTTGGTTGGAGGAACGGAACCCCAGGAAGTTACGGACAATGTCTTGCCCAGGACCCCGCAGTAATCTAGCATGAGCCTGGGTTCAGACTAAGCAGACTCTGAATCTCCATTTATGCGGAGCCCACCGAGTCACTCACGAGGCTGCTCTTCCTTCAGGTATATCACAGTAATTAACTTGGTGCAGGGACCTTGGAAGGTTACAGTAAACTCTTCGCTTTGTGACCAGGCAGTTAAATGTGTAAAGGTCCCTACCCTCTATCTGATCATTACCTAAAGGACATTCCTATCAGGCCAGAAGTGATTTGCTGGTGCTTTAATATAGGCAGCCTTTTCACATCTCCCTCCGTAGCTGCCGGAATCTTGGCTCACACCCAAATGCCCCACTTGGGTTTTGTTCAGGAAAGATTTCCTCCAGCTGCTTTATTTGTTCCACGATTACATGTATGAGCTTCCAGAATGTACAAGATCACAAGTCAAATGAAAGGCTTCAGTTCCCAATTCACCTAAAGAGATAAAATTTGAAACCAAGGAAACAACAAAACATGGCTAAATGAAGGGCTAAGTATAAATGAGACTGAATAGTTTTCCTACTAAAATGTCAGCACATGCCAAAATGCGAAAGGAAAATAGACACTGTGGGGTAATCGGAGTGTCTTTGTGCTCCATTTATGGTCACACTTACAAGGGGATTCAGACTTGCTCTTTAGCATTTACAATTCGAGGCAGAGCCGGCTGACAGAAACAAAAAAGCTTTGTATTTAAAAATAAACAAAAACTTGTTTAGCCATGTTCATAGCCGCGTAATTCACTATGGTCAAATGGTGGATGTAACCCAGTTGTCCTTCGATAGGTGGGCAAACAAAGAGGTATACCCGTACAATGGAATATTGTTCAGCCTTTGAAAGGAAGGACATTCTGACAGGACATCAAGTTAAATAAGTCAATCAAAAAAGATAAATACTGTAGGATTTTACTTATATGAAGGACCTCAACTAGTCTAACCTGCAGGAACAGAAAGTAGAATGGTGGTTGCCAAGAACTGGGAGAAGGGGAAAATGGGAGTTGTTCAATGTGTACAGAGTTTTGGTTTTGCAAGATAGAAAAGTTCTAGAGTTGGGTCACACAACAATGTGAAAACAGTTAACGCCATTGCACTGTACACTTAAAAACGGTTACGATGGTTAATAAAAAGAACAACATAAACTGTTCTAAGGACTGGAAGAATACATCTAGAAATGGCATTTGGGCATCCTGGATATCACTGGATCATTCTGGGCCACCACTTACACTGAGAGCCTAGGGGTCAAGATCAAGAGATGCAGGTCTAAAGGGAAAATACTCAAGTAAAAGGAACAAGGGTGGGTAGTTACTTGTGGCAGATGGAGGAGTAACTGAAGAAAATGCAGATTAAGACTTACAGGTCACAGGGCATGAGAGGAAGATGAACTTTAGCATAAAAATGGACAGGCTGACCCCCCAAAATCATCAAATGCCAGAAGCATCTGGAAACTTAAGAGGCAAAAATCTGAGGTCTCATGAATCTCAAAATAGATGCTGGAAAGTTTATAAAAGGCCAGGGTGCAACATCAGTTCAGCTTCAAACATATCATACATGTTGGTCAGTTGTCCTTAAGCCACACGGTCTTGCCAGATCTCAGATGGGACAACTGCTGGATGTAAAGAGAGGACCAAATACGATGAGACCTTCTGAATATGGCTCATAAGCAGTGAAGATGCTCTCATCTGGAACAAGAGTTCGTTGAGAAGAAGGAAACATATAGAACGTGGATATACATGGCTGTGGAGGCTGCGGGGGGTGGGGGGGGGGAGAACTTTGGATCCCCCAGCTGCTGGAAGTGTTACCTGCTCAGAGTTCTGGTTGAGAACCTAAAGGGCCTCCCCCCAGCCAGAGGAAGTTGCCTTGCTAAAGGTGATGGCCCCCACATTCAAGGCCTGGTCACCGCGGAAGGACAGGTACCAATCCTGTCTGCTGCATCTTTGCAGAGGGGTGGGCCCAGCATGGCTCATAGCACCGGCCAGGTCTGAGTCACAGTTCACCGTCTGCTAAGCCCGCCTCCCTGGCTCCCACATGGGCCTGGTTCCAGGAGCCCCCTCAACAAACTTCCTGCGTATGTATTTCCATCTTGGAGTCTGTTTCCCAGGGCCCAAACTAAGACACAGCCATAACTTATGTGTTTTGTTTTAAATTTAAAATTTAAGCATGCATTTTTCCCTGCTACTGTGATTGATGCCAAGGCCCGCACCTTAGAAACCAGGTCCATGGTTCAGCATGCTTTCTCCTCTCTCCTGCACAAACTACACCTAAAATGCATTAGCTGTGATTTCCTATTTTAGATTTCCTGCAAGCATGAAAACTGAAAGGCCACTAGAGAACAATTTAGATATCTGGATATGGAATCCCTCTAAATTTTTTTTTTACCTCTCCCCCCTACAATCTAATAGCTATCTCACCCACAGCTAATCTGTGATAGCTAATCCACAGCTAAATTTTTTCTAAAAATTTAAACACTTTAATACGCACAATATTCACCATCTTAACTATTTCTTTTTCTTTAAGATTTTACTTATTTGAGGGAGAGAGAGGGAGACAGCGAGCACGTGCATGAGTGTGCCTGGGGGGAGGGGCAGAGGGCAGAGAGAATCTCAAGCTGACTTCATGCCAAGCATGGAGCCCGAATCAGGGCTCTATATCAGGACCCTGAGATCGTAACCTCAGCTCAAATCAAGAGTCGGATACTTAACCAACTGAGCCACCAGGTGCCCCCCCTCCCCCCGCCACCATTTTAGCCATTTTTAAGTGTCCAGTTCGGCCATATTAAGTACATTCACGTTGTCGTGAACCCTCACATCCATCCAACTCCAGGACTCTTTTCACCGTGCAAAGCAGCAACCCTGTCCCCATGAGACACTAAGTCCTCACTCCCTCCTTCCCTCAGCCCCTGGTAACCATCATTCTACTGTCTCTATGAAAACAACTACTCTAGGGATCTCAAAACTTTCTTTTTTATTTAGTATCTTTTATTAAGTCTTTCCAAACTTAATTTTTACAGAAAAAGTGGCTGTCTGTGGTACTTACATTCTGTTTGCCTAATATTTAATTAAGTCACCTATTATCTGCATTCAAAGTGCTGTGGGCATCTGCACGACTGCTTTGCATAGGGACTGGAAGCTTCTTTTAAGTTGGTGCACTGGTTAAGAGAGCTGCTTCTACTATATAAAAACAGGCACTGCTAGTATTTAGTGAGCACCTATTATGTGACAGGTACTGTGTAATTTGCATTACCTCCCTTAATCTCATCACCCACAAGGCAAATATTATTGTCTTCATTTTACATACATACAGGAAACCAAGGCACAAAGAACTCACGCAGTTTATCCAAAGCCACACCCTGGAGAAGTAGCAGGGTTGACATTTTCTTTTTTAATCAGAACTTTTAAAAAAAAAGATTTTGTTTATTTATTTGACAGACAGAGATCACAAGTAGGCAGAAAAGCAGGCAGAGAGAGAGAAGGAAGCAGGCTCCCTATGCCCCAGGGTTGACATTTTCAAGTTGCTGTGAATTAAACCCTGTCCTCACTCTACTGGCTCTACTGACCCTCCAAATGAATATTAAATAAAAGAAGTAACAAGATAAAAAATATAACAAGTAGGAACGCCTGGGTGGCTCAGTTGGTTAAGCATCTACCCTCAGCTCAGGTTAGGATCTGGGGTGTGGGATCCAGTCCCGTGTCGGGCTCCTTGCTCAGCAGGTAGCCTGCTTTTCTCTCCCTCTGCTGCTCCCCCTACTTGTGTACACACACTCTCTCTCTGACAAATAAATAAATAAAATCTTAAAAATATACATACATAACAAGTAATCCTTTGTTTTCTACTGGCATTATACCAAATGACAAAATATGTCACATCTAGCTTTTTTTAAAAGACTATAATTTAACAAAAGAGGGATGTACTTAAATCCTCACAAGAAAGGAGTGAAGGTAGAACAATCTGCAATTGTTACTTGTTTACAGAGGAACGATTTCAGTTAATGAAAGACGTAAGTGTTCAGTGTTTGTAAGGAAAGAACCGAAGTCAGACATGTTAATTATGCTATCAGATTAACACACAATAAAGAATAAGCTCGAAAATTTATAGAATATAATAAAAGCTAAGTGTGTTACATTTCAAGATAGCATTTTGAATTAAAAAAAAAAACAAACCTACAAAAAAGCCTCCCCGCCAAAAAACCCAGAGAGCCAGCACATCTAAAATAATTCATAGAGTCAGCTAATAAGTGACTAATTGAAGAGGTTGCATTACAACCAATTGCACCAAAACCCACATAGAAAAACTAAGTGACAGTTTTTTATTTAGAAGTATTTTCTGAAGAAAATAAAGCAGGAGTTTGTGGTTGTCTTTAATTATTTTTTTAATTTTTTTTTTTAGATTTTTATTTATTTGACAGAGAGAGTAGGCAGAGAGGCAGGCAGAGAGAGAGGAGGAAGCCAGGGAGCCTGATGCAGGGCTTGATCCAAGGACCCTAGGATCATGACCAGAGTCGAAGGCAGAGGCTTTAACCCACTGAGCCACCCAGGCACCCCTGTGGTAGTCTTTTAAAAAGAAAAATGAATGACATTTCAAAACAGATACAGACAACATTGTAAGCAAACCGGGGGGTGGGGTGGGGAAAGGGAGGCATTTAAGATTGCCAAATCATACTGGGTAGAAGCAAGCTCTGTGTAAGAGCCGATGAGAGACCTGGGAGAGAGAAGGGCCCTCGTCCTCCATGACCAGGTGGCAGGTCCCTTCTACGTCCACAATCAGGAGGTCACTCATTGGTTCCCAAAGTGTCCAGGGCATTGAGATATAAAGACAGCTGCAGAGATTACAAATAGTACAGCAGAGCCAAGAAAGGCTGCTTTGCTGTTTTAGCTCTTTTCTGTACTGACAATCCATGAACGGGAGGGACATCAACAGACACACGTCTAAGACCCAAGTCTTCTCCCAGATATCCTGGGACAACTTCTCTTTCATGGAACCATCTGACCTTGATGCCCATTTCTCAATGGAATACCTTCCTCGGTTGTCCCACAGACACATCCCAAATTGATGTCATCATCAGCCCCACCCCTTCTCTCCCCTTACGTCTGTCTCCTGTCACATTGAATGGAGCCACTATTCACTCAGACTACCAGGACAGAAGCTTAGGAGTCTCTACTTTCCTCCAGTGCACATCCTATCACCAGGGTCCTATGGATTCAGATGCAAAACCCCATTTGAAAGCATCTGTTCTTCCCCCATTCCTGTAGTTTAGGGCCTGGACTCTTGCAAGAAGTCCCCTTCTTAGTAGTGATGGATTTGGCAAGGGGGTTTGATACATAATCTCCTTATTTACTGAGCTCTAACTTTTTTTTTTTTAAATAAATTTTTTTTTCCAATTTATTTATTTTCAGAAAAACAGTATTCATTATTTTTTCACCACACCCAGTGCTCCATGCAAACCGTGCCCTCTATAATACCCACCACCTGGTACCCCAACTTCCCACCTGCCCCGCCACTTCAAACCCCACAGATTGTTTTTCAGAGTCCATAGTCTCTCATGATTCACCTCCCCTTCCAATTTCCCCCAACTCCCTTCTCCTCTCTAACTCCCCATGTCCTCCATGCTTTTAATCTAAATGCCATGTTCTAATTTCTTCATCAGCCAAGGTAGACTCTCTGGGGGAAAAACAGTAAAAGAGAGAGGGGAGTTTCCCTTAGCAATAATGAGAAATTTTTAGCATCCCACTTAGAGACAGAAAAACATCGGGTAACACCAAAAATTCACTTGTAGCCCAAACACAACGGGCAGCTTATTCTTAAGATTCTTTTAGCCAATCAACAACCTGTCTCCTGCAAGACTCTCTTAAACCACAGTGACCCATTCTGGGTGAACACAGAAACACCTCCTAAGTAATTTCTCCCAGAGAAGATTGGTAAAGATGCTCCTTGGGTCTCTCAACACGGTGGCCTCCTAGAATCTTTCCAAGAGCATCTGTGCTAAAGCACAAACTTCAGACCTGGCTTTGAATCCCAAACTCCGCCACTTACTCTGTCTTCAGTCAAGTTATACGATCTTACGGAGAAAGAGAACATATGGTATTTGCTTATAAATATGGCTCAAGGGGTACCTGGGTGGCTCAGTGGGTTAAGCCTCTGCCTTTGGCTTGGGTCATGATCTCAGGGTCCTAGGATCGAGCCCTGCATCGGGCTCTCTGCTCAGCGGAGAGCCTGCTTCCTCCTCTCTCTGTCAAATGAATAAATAAAATCTTAATAAATAAATAAATAAACATGGCTCAAGTCTAACAACAATAGACATCAGCAAAGGGCCAGGCACTGCCTCCAGCACCTGGGATCCAATGATGAAAGTTCTAGCTCTGCCCTAGAGTTTCAGCCTAGTGGGACAGAGGAAGGACACAAAGGGAGGGAATATTGGGGAAGATGGAGAAGAATTAAAAGAGAACATATTCAAAATGAGGTATTTAGGTAATAACCCAATGTCCGATACCTGGTTCACTTTAATAAATTCCTTTTGGTTGGTTTTTTTAACCACTCTTCCCCCACCAGGGATTATAGCTGTAACCCAACCTAACCTTTCTCTTCTCTTTCTGAAAATTCACATATAAAACCACCAACAAGACACCTGGTGGTCACCAGCTCTGTTTTCGGAGAAGCTCTCAATTCACTGTATAGCGCTCCTCTCTGAAGGCTTGTTATTTTTGGCACCTGCTCTTCTGATCATCCACAAGTGCTATGTAATTGGTACTCACTACTTCACCTGGAAACAGGTTTCTTAAACTTTTCTCCACCTCCATTAAGAAGGTTTCTCGGGGCAGATACATTGTGAATTGATTTCTAGACAGGAAAAGCTCGTAGTGTGGCACGCAGAGAGAAAATGACATCTTTTGATTCTAACGCTTCATGATTTCTACTGCCATACCTCATTATCTTACATTATCTGTTATCTTCTACAAGAGAATAAAACGGAAGTGGACACCAGAAATAATTAAGTGGAGACTAGAAATTCTGATACCCAACTTCTGTTCACAGATAAGAAGTGAGATAAATAACTTGGATCACAGTTGCTTTCACAACCTAGACAGTATCAAAGGCAGCAAATTGTGGTGTTCCGCGTTATAAGCTGTGGTGGTTTTAAGATGTGCCCACAGATAACCTTGAGGCCCTATAGGAGAGCTTCATCCATGTTCTCCAGCTCTCCTGGACCACTTGCTCCAGACAAAGCCAGATGCCATGTTGTGAAGACACTCGAGCAGCCCCGACGAGAGAGACTCCTGTAAACCACAGGCACTAAATCAGCAGGTGTCTCAGGCACCAACCCCTGTAAGTGAATTCTCCAGCCCCAGCCAAGCCTTCGAATGACTGTGACTCTGGCCAACATCTTGAATGTAACCCCATGAGAGGGTGTGAGCCAGAATGACCAGCTAAGCCACTTTCAAATTCCTAACCACAGGTATTGGGTGATATACTAAATGTTTATTGCTTTAACCTGCGGAGTATGAATACAACCCATTCATTTGATTATCAAATATTTACTGAGCATCTGATCTGTAGTGGAGGTGCGTGGTGCTGGGAGTACCACTGTATACCAGAAAATGCCCCATGAGATGAGAAGGGGGAGATGAAGGTCTGTCATTGACAGAGGCTGCAGTAACTTTAGGGAACAGTGAAGAGAGAGTACATGAGGAACCCAACCATACCTTCCATGGTGGAATCATACCATATGGTAGGCTTGATGACCAAGTTAAAGAATAAAGTAGTATATTCAGGTATTCTGAGATTTTCCATTGGAAATATATGTAACTGACCCTCTACCATAGTCCTCTCACTTCATAGAAGAAAAACTCCAAACATTGACCCAAGGTCATACAACAAGGATAGGCAGAGAACTAAGTTCCTGTGACTCCAGTTCTAAATGTACTTTTTTCTTGACTGGCTCCTCTTAGGAGTAAAAGGCATTTTTCAAGAACCAGGATGAGGCCAAAGTGTATTTCTCAATTCTAAAAAGTGTGTTGTTACTATAGCATACTATCTCAGGAGCTATCAATCTGGGGCATTTTTGAAAAGATATAATCAACAAAGAAAAAGCAAGGTGGATGTAAAAAATGTCTTTGAAGCTATTTCGGTTGCTACTGTCAGAAAATGTTTGAATTTAAACTCTAGTAGGCATAAAATAAGCTTATAGAAAATACTAGTTTTGGAATCTGAATCAATGACCTAGAAATAAATCTCAGAGAGAGATAGCAAAATTTTGAAAGAGAAGAATCAAAATAAAAACGTTATTTCCAAATGGTTTGTAAAAATAATGTTTTTGAGTTACAACGTGAAAATAGGTACATTTTAAATCTACAGGTATTAATAACAGGCTAGCATTTTGTTACTAGTCTGGGAAGGAGTGGAGTTCCTTCAAAGGGGTTTCTTACTGGAAATAACTGAAGGATCTTGTATTACAGTCTCACCAGTCACACCAGCCTTTTCAGGGTCTATGCTATCTGGCATCTACTTCCACCACTTTTCTGAAGTTACTGAAATGTCAACCTTTTGTCTTTTCCCTGTACAAAATCAAACTCAGACTCTTATTTCTTGACTTCTCTGTTCACTCTGTCTTCCTGAAATACTGTCTTCCCTTTGTTTCCGTGAAACTATGGTTTCCTGGATCTCCTCTGACCATTCCTTGTTTGGCTTCCCTCCTGGCCATGGGCATCCTCTCCAGGCTCTGCCTGGTCCACTTCTCTCTCTAATTCTCCATTTCTGCTAATATAACACCAGGATTCTTCTGCTTGCCTAGGTTCCCAGCCCTTGGAGCAAACCTGGGCAGCTTTCTTTGCATTGCTTCCCAATATCCAATCAGCTTTTGAGGTTATCAGCTTCTTTCTGGGTAACATTTCTAAGACTTTCACATATCCTATCACATTTCCTTTCACATATCCAACTCCTTTAACCTTGAAGCAGGACCTCATCAATTAGGCCCCAGTCAGTGACAACGGCTTCCAGTGGATCACCCACCTCTTTACTCCATGGTACATCCTGCAGCCAGATGAAGCCCTTTCTCTTCATGTGACTTCCTTGTCCAAGAGTCAGTACATGCCCTGCTGAATCCAACCTCAGCACCTCTAACCTGGAAAGACTTTCCCCTTTGCAAGGCAAAACTAATACATTGTTAAGATCCAGCATCTTGGATGATGCCTTCACAACCTAAACCCTTCACGGCCTAACCCCCTTCCATAGTGAATTTTACTTTTCCCCACAGTTACATCTGGAATGCTCACATCTCACATTCAATTATTGTGACGAAAAGGCAATTCTTGTAGATGCCACAGTAATGGGGAGGGGGCAGCAGCAAAAGGGTTTCCATATATATTCACTAAATTGAACTGAATTATACTGCAGCTATGCCAAAGCTTAATTTTAATCATGTAAAGATTGAGGGAGAATAGAAAGCACATCTTGCTTCAATTGTAATGGTTATTACTTTAATTTCTTAGAATATAATAACAGAAACAGATACATACTAAAAGCATTTTTTTTAATTAGAAAAATCACAGGGATAAAATCTTTAAATATTTTTCTTAGTTTTCGTTCCTCTGATGTTTTAGATAGATTTTATCACTCTGAATATAAAGGGGTCTTTTGGCATCTGAGGAGCTATGGATTGATGACAGGGGGTAGACTCAACTATGTGAAGGATGAATTGTGTCCAAAAAACCGTGGGTCAGACAGAGATTTTCCAAATGGGAAATGAATTCTGACAGGAAACTGCCTGCTGGGAAATGAAGGAAGGCTTTGAAAAACTAGTAATCATGATCAAATTTTCGTTGCGTTGACTGGTCTGAGACACACATGTGAAATTTATAACATATAAGTTGTTCTGAAAAGAACTTATTTATGCAGAAGAGGAAGCCAAAGATCTTTTTAAAATTTGGCATCTATATTGTCAATGTGTTAATATGTCACAGATAACAGGTCTGCCTTACAAAATAATTGATGTTCAAGCATGTTCTGTTAGGCTTATAAATCTTGCCCACCTTCATATCTAAGTTAGCTTCTTGTTAGGTAAAACTAGTAGGAAGGAACCTGGGTGGCTCAGTTCAGTGTCTGCCTTCAGCTCAGGTCATGATCCCAGGGTCCAGGGATCGAGCCCTGCATAAGGCTCCCTGCTCAGCGGGGATTCTGCTTCTCCCTTTGCCTCTGTTGCCCCCCCCCCCGCTTGTGCCCTCTCTCTGTCAAATAAAAAATAAATAAAATCTTAAAAAAAAAAAAACTAGCAGGAAAGTTGCTATGAAGAAATAGATAGTTCAAAATCATGTGTGAAACTTACAATCATAATATGTACTTGTACCTAATTTCCTCAGCATTATTTCTTTCCATTCTGGTGTGAAATATTGTTTTCATCCACTCACGGAGCATTCACTGAACACTGTCCAAAGCTCCAGGGACTCAACCATCCCAGGCCAAAAGGAATTCACAGCCCAACAGGGAATATCACAGGCCTCGTGGAAGGAAATGAAGAGGAAAGGGCAGGAAATAAAGAAAAACATAATAATAAGGGGAAAATGTTGGGTTTACTTCTAGATTTAATAGTTGAAGAATAATCCAACAACTCGGTATTAAAAAAAGCCAGCTAAGAATTTGGCCAACTTGATTATAGTCAGATTCAGTTTCCTGAAATTCTCATGTCTTTTCAAAGTCACATGAATATATTAGGCTAAGACGTTCACAAGGAACAGCCCCAAATGTATTAAGATGCTATAAAAAAGTGACTGTGTATCACCGAACACTACATCAAAAACTAATGATGTACTACACAGCGGCTAAATGAACATAATAAAACAAACAAATAAATAAAACAAAAAAAACCAAAGTGACTGTGAGGATGAGACAGTATTTAGAGCCTATAGATAAGTATTTGTCCCTACATTTATTTCGTAAGAAATAGAACAGTTGGTATTTTTATTTTCTAGTTTGCTTTTGGCAATACTTTCTTCATCACTGTAAAAGAAATTTAGAATTATATTATTATAACATTACAAAATAATTCTGAAAGACTCATAGGGAGTCATTACAGAAATGTTAGAAAATACACAAACAATTGGAAGGGATCCATATGACCAAATTTAACAATTCTGCAGAAAATATCAATACAGCAAAGAAAATCTTGGAATTGAGCAGTGCTCTAATAATAAGTTGGGGGAAAACAGAATAAAATGCAACTACAAATGTATACTTACTTGGCCTGAGATGTTCTTCCCTTCCTTGCCAATATCCACACCTCTCCCATCCTCTGCAGGCCTACCCTCTCATCCCGACAACTGCTCCTCATTTCACCTCACTCGGTGGGCCAAGGCTGTGAATAAACTGCTACTATTTATTTTCCATGTTTTTGCTTTTCTTCCCAAATTGATCATATGATGTTCCCTGAGGACAAGAAGTGGGCCTTTCATGAAGGTGCTCTCTGTTCCCAGCACCTAGGAAGCATCCTGCCCATCATTCTTGCTGATGAGGGTGTATATGCTCTTTTTAATTTATCTTTTATTTTTTTTATTTTTTAAAGATATTATTTATTTATTTGAGAGAAAGAAAGCACATGAACAGGGGGAGGGGGAAAGTATAGAGGGAGAGGGACAAGGAAAGCAGACTCCCCACTAAGCAGGGAGCCCGATGAGCAGGGGCTCCGACCCCAGGACCTGGAGATCATGACCTAAGCTGAAGGTAAACGCTTAACAGACTGAGCCACCTGGGCATCCCTCTCCTTTTCATTTTAATATCTGTGTGAATACTAACAAAACATAGTTGGTTGGGAAGAAAAGACCTGGGATTAAAATTTTTAAATGCTATATATATATTTGCCTTATTTGGAGATATTTCTCAAGAATTCAATATAGCTTGTATTATTTAGGCAAGTAAATATTCTAAAAAATGAAACCATTCCTATTAAAAAAGCCCTGAAATTCATTTATACTGAATTTTAAAACGTATTTAAATTTAGATAGGGTAGACAGAGTACAAAGATCGTCAGACCTTTCATTAACCAATAACCCTTATTTGCACCTTCCTCTCCTCCTGCAAAACTCCAGTTTGTAAAGTTATTCTAATACATCCAATGAGGAACACTATAATTTCTTTAAATAATAGTTTTAAATAATGCATAATTATTTTATCCTATCCTGCATAATTATCCTAAACAAACAGGATCTTCATCGTTTTTTAATTCCACACACCACAGCCACACACTTAGCCTCTTTGAAGGTCAGAGACGCCCAAGTTCAAATGCCTACAGCTTGGGGAATGTCAGAGACCACAATCACTCGATACCCTGAGCCATACTAGCAGATTGGTCACTGAATGTCAGGAGGAAGTCTGGCACAGGGACCCTTAGGATGGTCCCACTGTCCACTCTAAAAAAATTCCCTTCCCCTCTATTTGCTCTCTAAAATTCTACAAATGGACAAAAAATTTTAAATATAAATAGCTCTGGGCCATCAGCATTGTCTGGTACTTTCTCAGATGCCCTCAATCCTGCCCCCACCCCACTGGTATCCAGCATCCCTGTGGCTTGGGAGGGGAGGATCCTGCCCACAGTCCCAAGGGCGTGCAGGATGCCACCCCCCTTGCCCACAGTGACTGGTTCTCAGATTAGCAGACACTCCTGGTCCTCATCATTGGTGCAGGGGTGTCCCACAACCTTTGGGAGAAGCCCAGGACTTCTGACCCTCCTGAGGAGAGCAGTGCTCAGCTCAGGCTGCGAGGGCAGGAGACAGCTGTAGTCAGTACTGCAACCCTAAGGGGCATCAGGACAGGCATAGTGGACTCAGCCAAGGGCAAGGCTGAAGAATACCAGAGATGTACAGCCGAGCCACAGCCCCAGTCAAATTACACCCAAGCACATCTTACCTCTCCTGCTTCAGCTGTGCGAACCAACAGATTTCACTTATCACTTTAGACAATTTGAGTTACAAAGGTCACACACTGACATGCTAGAAGAAGGCAACAGACTGATTCAAAATTGTATCATAAAGTTCACCTAAGTCCTTTCTTAAAATCGGTGTTGATTTAGAGACCAACAGGTGAGTCCTGGGCATCTGAAGGAGGAAACGATGTCACAGAGACAAGGAAAAGTCACTTTAGAAAAGGATGACTGGAGATCTGAACAATTTTTTTTAAAATGTCACCTTTTGCCTAAGCCTTGGTTGTTAGGGAACCTGAGTTTTAAAACAGAAGGATTTTTCAATTATAGGAGTTTAGACACAGAGTCAGGAGTGACTGGAAAGACATTTTGGAGCAGGGGCCTTGGTAGAATTTAGATTTCCCTTCTCTAATCTCTAACCTCCCTTCTCTAAACCTCTATACGAAGTCGGGGCCACACAGTTTGAGTTGTCGCTCTTTCACTTAAAGGCTTAAAGTCAAACCCCAGACCTGTGAGGTTCCGAGCCTCTGACATGGCTACAACACTGGGCGACCAGTGCTGTGTGTGTCTCTCTGGGCTCCTGCATCCACGGGTCCTTCCTGTTCAAGCCTCACCGATGGCTCCTCACAAGCACCACGGAGTTATCTTCCACTGGGTTTTGCACACAGTGTGCATTTGCCTGAGATGTTCTCCACGTGGCCTGGCCGTCCCCACCCTCTTCATGTGGCTGACCCGACTGGACCCCAACTTTTTCCAGAAACACCCCATCAGCGAAGCTACCACAACCCCCAGATCAAGCAGGGCCCAGCTTACAGGCAGTGCCCACGGCCTTCACTTTACCTGACACAGCAGGGAGAGAGGTATAAAACAGTCTAGTTGTAGGGTAATTGTTTACCCAGGGTCTCCTCTCCTGACCTGACTGTACTTAAGTCCGAAGGCAGGACAGGACTACTTGCTCACTGCCAGTTGATGGGACCTCAATTTGCTGAGTGATCTCGTGATTTCTGCTGTTTGATGTGATACCTGGATCTCTTTCCTTCAGTCCATGTCCATGCCTTACACATAACTCACACTTGTAATCAGTTGGTCACTGATGTCCTCAGCAAGTAACTCCAGCCCTCCCCAGCCCAAACCCCAAACCTCACCCCCAGCAATGGAGCATCTACTGCTGCCTTACCACATCAACACTTGGCCTTTTCTGGAACTGAGTTCAGAAGCAGTGTGAAGAATGAAGTGATAAAAACGGGGCTGGCCCCGCAGTCAAGTCCCACATTGGGCTCCCTGCTCTGTAGAGAGTCTGCTTCACCCTCTGACTTTCCCTTCTCATGCTCATTCTCTCATTCTCTCTCTCTCTCTCTCTCTCAAATAAATAAATAAATAAATAAATAAATAAATAAATAAATACAAAAAAACCCAGGACTGGCTTAGGGAAGTTAGCCCCAGAGAGCAAACTCCACACTGAGCTGTTCTTCCCTGTTACAGCCCAACATAACTTCCTTTGCTCTCTGCCTTAATTTTCTATTTCACTTTATTTTAGGTCCTAAATAATCTATACTTGCTTATTTAATAAATAATTAATTAATATATTTTAAAAGATTTTATTCATTTACTTGACAGAGAGGTAGCACAAGGAGGCAGAGAGGCAGACAGATGGAAAGGGAGAAGCAGGCTCTCCACCGAGCAAGGAGCCCAATGTGGGGCTCAATCTCAGGACACTGGGATCACGACCTGAGCCAAAGGCAGCCGTCCAACTGATTGAGCCACCCAGGTGCCCCTATACTTGTTTAATTTAATAAACATTTTCTTTTAATGATGCAAGCCTCTGGGTGGATTAAGCGGTATCAGTCATGCATACTTAAGTGTGAATTAGTTTAACTGAAATATTTCCCCACTATCATCTGGCTGATATCAACTACAATGAGGAAATTAAGAGTTTTGATGGGGTGCAGAGTGGGGGACGAGCAGCTGGTGATTTTGTAATAGCATGATACAAGGGCACTGGGGAGTGTGAGGTACAAAGACACTGAAAAAAGGGTGAGCCTAGAGCCCAGAAAGGCAGAGAAGAGACTGCCCTTCCTTTTCTTCCTGTATTAAACCCTAACCTCTTCCCAGGTACTCAAGGACACATGGGCTTTAGGGTAGGGACCAACCACACTAGGAATTGAAGATGCCTGGTGGGCTAGCCTGGGAAATCAAGCATTATTTTATTCCACTTATTACTTTTATTACCCTTCTGGTCATTATAGTCCAGGTTCCAGATTCAACTTCCCCAAACTTTGGAAACCAATCCATTCTTAGCTGGGGACTATACCTTCCTTGTTTCTTCCAAAGGGGAAAACTCTGATTGATGCCCACTGTAAGTATGCAGTAAACATCCGTTTAGTGGATCAATACTGTGTGATCTGATCACTGAATCGAAGAACTGGCCCTCAGGAGAAGCCCAGGAGAACTGAACAAAAATAAAAATTTCTTTCTGATCAGCTTCCAAGGTCTTCACATAGTTGTAGGATGGAGTGGTCTTCAAATTATGCATTATATTTCAACCATTACTGTGTATGAGATTGCGTGGTCCTCAGGAAGAATTTGTGATATGAAATCTTACTACAAGGAAAGGTATTTTGATTTTTGTATCAAGCCCTCCCAAAATGAGGCTCATATAAGTATGTAGCAAGAGAAAATCATTACAAAGAATTAGGTTGTGGACTGCCTTCTATAAAATGCTCTCCTAAAAGCACGGCAGCTGGGGGGCTCTCTTCCCAGGTACTCAAGCACCAAGTACTCATCTCCCACGGTGCTGCCAGCCCAAGATCCCCCTGGGGGAGGCTCACTCGTGCTATCTCTACACTGCAGGTCCTGGTTTTAAGCATTCTCTAAGTCAGAGGAAAGTCTTTATTTTTTCTGAGGCCAAATAAAGACCAATCTGCAAGCCAAGGATAAAGACACTTCAAACTCGCCTTTGATACCCATTTCTCTTTAAGTACTTGACTTCTCTCATTAGGACCAGGAGGAAAATGACATTCACACCCCTCACAAGAATACCAGATACCAAGCTGCCTGCATTCTTACAGAAACAAATGTGTGGACACTCGCTCTCATCCCGGCATGGTAAAGAAATATAATCATGCTTAGCTGAATAAAAATCAAGTGCTTGTTCCCTTCATCCCTCACACTTTAGGAATGTTTAATCCAACCTGTCCAAAAACATCAACCACGCAGACACTGAAGACACTGTTTTGATGAGAAGAAAAAGTATGGAATTCATTAAAAAGAGGGGTGATCGGATCTCAGAAACCCCCAGGTTAGCCTCCCTCCTGCCCAGAGGCCACGTCCTTTCCACACCACTTCTGGTCACCAAACCCTGTGGCATTCTGACTTTCATCGGATAAAAAAAATTTTTATATGCTCCCATGATATTATTAGAATTAGTGGATTTAAATGACAAGGCCCTGGTATTGTTAAAAACGTGAGTTTTAGAATCTGTAAGACCTAGTTTGCATTCTCTTTAGGAGAACATGAAGTCACTTCACCCATCTCAAAGCTCCGTTTCAGTATAAAATGGCAGGGGATGGTAACAGCCACCACCGGTTGCTGTAAATATTAAATGGAAATGGGGACGCCTGGGTGGTTCAGTCAGTTAAGCATCTGCCTTCAGCTCAGGTCATGAACCTGGGATCCTGGGATCAAGTCCCACATCTGGGCTCCCTGCTCAGCGGAAAGTCTGTTTCTCCCTCTGCCCCTTCCCCTGCTGCTGCGTGCTCTCTCTCAAATAAATAAAATCTTAAAAAAAAAAAAAATGAAACAAAGTGCCAATAGCATTTGGTCTAAAGTAGGTAATAAAAAATATTTAGCTAGTAGTGTGATGACAACATCCTAAGGGTGAACTCACAAGGAATCTAATGTCTTAACTCTCAAGGTCAGCAAGACCAGAAGTGTGCTATCCTCCCATGGGTGATAAGGGCTGGAGCTCTCAGAAACCTTGTTTTAGGCTAAGCTGTCAGCAAGGAGCTGCACTCATTCTCCGGGGTCATAAAAAGCACAAAATTCTCCTTAGAGTTTTGCCTCCTGAGAAAGGTTTGAAGAACTCTTCCCTCTTTTGACGATAGAGAGAGAGAATTTGGAAGGGAAATAAGACGGGCTTCCCCAATCCCCAAGGACAGTGAAGTTGGTAGAGTACACATAATATTTTCCCAATTTCTCGAATGCCCGGGTAATGTCCCCTCAGCATTATAAATATAGAAAGTGTTCACAAGCTGTTTTTAGGAATGATGAAAATGAACTGTATCTAGAATTAGACCTCAAACTAAAATAATTTCTAATTAGTCTTAGCTTGAGCAAATATGAGAGCACTTAATTTGCAATGCAACCGTCCCTTCTTATTCATGGGGGATACGTTCTAAGACCCAGGGGGTGTCTAAATCAGCAGATAGTACCAAACCTTACACATACTATTTTTTTTCCTATACATACATAAAGTCTAGTTTATAAATTAGGCCCAGTAAGAGATTACAGGTATACCTCGGAGATATTGTGGGTTGGTTCCAAACCACCACAATAAAGCAAATATTACAATAAAGAAGCTGAAATGAATTTGTGGTTTCCTGGTGCACATAAAAGTTACATTTATATTCTACTTGCACTCTATTAAGTGTGCAACAGCTTTATGTCTTAAAAAACCCCCAATACGCACACCTTAATTTTAAAATAACTTATTGCTAAAAATGTTAACCATTGACTGAGTTTCAGCAAGTTGCAATCACTGATTATAGATCACCATAATAATAATAATGAAAAGTTGGAAATAGTATGAGAATCACCAAAATTTAACAGAGAACCATGAAGTGAACAAATGCTCTTGGAAAAATGGTGCTAATAGACCTGCTTGATGCAAGACCTTCAACTTGTAAAAAATGCAATACCTGCAAAGTGCAATAAAAAGAGGTATGCCAGGGCACCTGGGCAGCTCAGTTGGTTAAGCGGTTGCTTTCAGCTCAGGTTATGATCCCAGGGTCCTTTGACTGCGTCCTGCATCAGCCTCCCTGCTTTGTGGGGAGCATGCCTCTCTCTGTCTCTCATGAATAAATAAATAAAATCTTAAAATAACAACAAGAAGGTATACCAGTACCAGCAATAACTAATAAATAGAAAATTATAACAATATGTTTTACTAAAAGTTAGGTGAATGTGGTCTCTCTCAAAATATCTTATTGTGCTGGAATAGATCTTCTTGTGATGATGTGAGATGACAGAATGCCTGTGTGATGAGATGAGGTGGGGCGAATACGTAGGCACTACGATGAAGACACATCAGAAAGAGGATCCTCTGCTTCTGGACTGCAGCGGAGTGCAGGTAACCAAAACCACAGAGAGCGAGTATGCGCATAAAGGTGACCGCTATAATTTCACGACATATCTACCATCTGGAAAGGTAAAAGCCTGAACCTCTCCAGGATTTCTCCCACAAAGGCATGTAGATATGCCATTTTCTGGTTGGATGCTGTAGGAGTCTTATAGGAAGACACCATCCTCCACCCTGCTGAAATCCACACAGAAATCTAACAGACATTATGTAATTCATAGCAATCCGATCTAATTATGAACTAAATTTCCCTAAGCTTGTTCCAAAAACGTATTATGTAATAGTTGATACATATAAAGAGTGAATATATATAACAAACAGTTGCATTATGAAGCATGATAATAAAACCCAAACTTGCAAACACACCCCACACTTCACTGGAAAAGGACCAGCATTACTGTAGCTGACGGCACGGTCTTTCCTGATCTCAGCCCCGCGCCTCATCTTCAGAAGTAATCACTCTTCTGAATTTGGAATTTATCATTCCCCTGCTTTTGAAAATAATGATTTTCCAAATATAGACCTTTAAATGTGTATTAATTAGTTGGCTAAACAATATAAAAACTTTGAGACCTTACCTCCAGCTGCATCTACAGTGTGCACCTCAGACGTAAGAGAAGGTGAAGTATAAGATGCTCTGGCTGTTATCGTTCCTCCTTAATATTGTGTGCTCTGCTCTGCAGCTCCCAAGAGCCTTAAAACTGAAGTTTTAATGCTGCTTTTGGGCTCTGCCCATAGCAGTCACTAATTTCCCTTCATTCTCACCCAACAGGGGTGTCTGTCTGTATAGCTGTTGTCTGAAAAAGAGGTAGAACTTTCTCCCACCGAATATGAATCTTTGTACTAGTTGTCACTACAGAAAGACTTGAGACTGACTGCCATAGTGGTGAGGAAGTCCTCTGGCCTGGAGGAGGGTTAGCGACAACACAGACACTCTCTGGGCAGTTCTCCATGACTAGACGACCCACCTCCCCAGTTCCTCTGCATTAACAAGTGACAAAGCAGGCGACCGTTACGGCCTGGCTGCCATCTAATGTGGACAACATACTTGCTACTAATTCCCATGGACTTTCTTCAAATCCTGTTAGGGACCATGATTTCCTCATCCTTCTTCCAGAAAGCCATGTCACTGTCAGCATCCCATCCTTGTTGATAAAACTGTTAAGAACTGTGAAGGATCTGGGAATTCAGCCTCCCTGCAAGCTACCAAGGTAGCTTGCCTTGGATTCAGGGACCCTGGCAGAAGCCCCAGGAAGACTGGCTCACAGACAAAGGACTCCATTACTCACGGCGCAGCAAGCAGCATGAGGGTCGGCACATTTGTGTCAGTTCCCTTTACCCTCCAAATCCTGTGGGATGATGCAGATGAGCCCAGATGGACGGTGACACATGCAGAGGGTTGCCTGAGTTTAGGAAGCCCGAATTTTTTAAAAAAAATGGTTTGTAAGCACGCCTGCCTTTTGTTCTGGAACGAAACCCTAACTCTATCTTCTAAGCCTATTCACTATTCAAAACGTCCTTGAAAAGACATTCTGGAACAAAGGGAAGTCAATGCCTCACTCACAAGATCTTTAAAAACAAGAGAGGTCCATTGAGGAAAGTCTCTCATTATCTGTTATACTTTAAAATTACTTATAAGTTTTATTGTCTGATTGTTTTAAATTGAATCTTGAACCCAGAAATGACAGTCCTGTTTACAGAGCCTCTGGGAGGAAGGATTGTGTGTCTGTGTGCAGCAAAGGGCTCCCAAAAAGGTGTGTTTTTGCTAGGATCGACAAAGATGAGGTTTATAGGGTCAGGCATTCAGAAGTTTTGAGGGGATCTTTCTGACTTATTTTTCTCCTCTGCTGGGCAAGAATAATAATTTTGTGCTGTATTATTAGCTTGGAATTTAATCAAGAATTCTAAAAGACCTAAAGATCTGTTATGAAATGGAGCCATAAAAATACCTAAAGTTCTAGCCAGTGGATGCATGGCCAGCAAGTGTCCTTGATAGGATGGAAGCTCGTTGTTACAGCGAAGCCCCTACCTCACATTATCCTACAATTTGCACGTTTTCCTCCCAAATCTGACAGTTTTCCCATGTTACTAATGTACTGACCTCTTCTTTACATTACCCTGTAATTTATACCTTTCCTTTAAGTCCATCACATTCCTTGCATTACTAACAGACTGGCCTCCCCAGTATATTATCCTGCAATTTACACCTCCTCCCCCTGACTCCATCAGATTCCCTGCGTCACTCCTAATGGACTGACATCTCCCAATTTGTACTGCATTTCTTGCCATTTGTGCTCCTATTTTCAGAAAAGCTGGGGGGAAAGCTGCATTGTTCCTGTGTGTCTTAGAGTGAAAGAACAGAGACTGCTGAGAGATAGTGCTCTGACGGTGGATGGGGCCGGCTCGTGAAGGTGTCAGGATGCGATTAAGCAGGATGAGCTGATGGCTAAGTAAATGATGAAAAGGAAGATAAAGTCTCCTGATCTGTCCTTTAGGAAAGCTCCAGGGGCTCCACTGGATGAAGAAAGTCTATAACAACTAGCTTAATTTACATTTAACATATTCTTTTTTTATTACATTCATATAAAAGAGATGCCTTTTCATACATTAACAACTTCCCTCACATTTGCCATATCTCCTCCGGGTTACTCTACAGTAAGACTTCTTCCAGAATGTGCTACCTATGTGGAGTTTCAGATGAGTTAGAGAGGGCCAGATGCAGGCAGGTAAGGTGAAGAATATTCCAGATACAGAATGCTGCGTGTGCAAAGGCAAGAGGAGCAGGGCCAGAACCTTAGGGAATTTGAATATTTATTTTTAATTTTTTTAATTCTTTTTAAAGATTTTTTTATTTATTTGACACACAGAGATCACAAGTAGGCAGAGAGGCAGGCAGAGAGAGAGGGGGAAGCAGACTCCCTGCTTCACAGAGAGCCCAACTCGGGACTTGATCCCAGGACCCTGAGATCATGACCTGAGCCGAAGGCAGAGGCTTTAACCCACTGAGCCACCCAGGCACCCCAGGAATTTCAATATTTCAGAGTGGTTAAAGTAGAGTATGAATACGATGGTGGCTGAGGCAGATCATGGAAGAATGCCCTTTGAAGGAATCTAGACGTTATACTCTATGTAACTGGGGAGCCATTAAAGAGTTTGAAGCATTGAGAGTAATGTGCTTATCTCTGAAATGAGATTAGTCTCTCAGATGGTGGTATGGAGGATCCATTAGAAGGGAGATGATCCTGGAAGCAGGGGAACTAATTATGAGAGGACACACTAGAAAGGACTTGATGAAGGCGTGTGTTACGGGCTGAATTGTGTCTCCTAAAATTCATGTTGAATTCCTAAATGTCAGTACCTCAGAATGTGACTCTGTGTGGAGAAAGGGTCTTCAAACACCTAATTAGCTTAAAATGAGGTCATTAGGGTGGGCACTAACCCCCTAGGACCGGTTTCCTAGGAAGAGGGAAATAGGACGGAGACTCAGAGGCAGAAGACCAGCTATTTGTAAACCAAGCACACGGACCTCAGGAGAAAATCAGCCCTGCTGACGACTTGATCTCAGACTTCCAACTTCCAGAACTGTAAGAAAATAAATTTGTTGTTGAAGCCACCCATTCGTTCGTTAGAGCAAACGAACACAGTATGGATCAAGGATAGTGAGGAGGAAAAATTCTGAGACATATGTGGGTAAAAGGATTGACCAAATCTGGTGACCCGTTGGTTGTAAGGAGTCAAGGAAAGAAATGGACTTAAAGGATTCTGGTGTGGGTAACTGGGTAGATGGTGATATCATCAACCAGGAAAAGTAATACAAGAAAAGATTGGCAGGTCTGAGAGACAATATAAAGCATTTAGAACATGTGGAATTTGAGAGGTCAGTGGAGACACCCAGAGAGGGATATTTAGCAGGACAAAGTTATGAGTCTGTAATTCTGAAAACAGGACTGAGATAAAGACATGGGACCAGGAGTCTTCCACATGGAAAGGTGAGGCTGTGAATGAAATCTCTCAGAGGAAGGATATTGGTAAAGGGGAGAAAATTGGAAGAATCATGCAGGCAGAGGCCCAACCACTGAAGGATACAGAATGGAATGGCTGTTAAAGGTGAGACCAGGCCCAGGAACAAGTACTGTCACAGATACCCATGGAAAAGGGTATTCCAAGGAGGGGCTGGTCCCCAGGGCTGAATGTTATTTGTTTGTTTGTTGTTAAAGATTTTTATTTATTTATTTGACAGAGAGATCACAAGTAGACAGAGAGACAGACAGAGAGTGGGGCGGAGGGGAAGCAGGCTCCCTGCTGAGCAGAGAGCCCGATGCGGAACTCGATCCCAGGACCCTGGGATCATGACCTGAGCCGAAGGCAGAGGCCCCACTGAGCCACCCGGGTGCCTACCAGGGCTGAATGTTGAAAAGAGGTCAGAGACTAGAGAGTGACCAGTGAATTTGACAATTAGGAGATTACTGGTGAACTCAGCAAAATCATTCAGCCGAGCTCTTGAAGGTGAAAGCCACTCTGTACTGACTTGAGAAACGAGGCAAGCACAGATCACTCTTGCAGGAAGCTGGGCAGATTTGGAGCTAGGGGCGATGCAGTCTCCAGAGTGGGCTCTACCATGAATTCCAGTAGTGGAGGTGCTGGGCTGGAAGGAGGGAGGGAATAGAACTACAAAGCAGGTAGGGTTGCCGGGGTCATCTCTTCAGGTCAGAGAGTACTGGGCCTCTCTGATGGGTTCTCTCTCCAAGACTTCAAACATCATCCTTACGAGGAGCTGCTCCTGGTCCTATTTGGGATGGCTGATGTGAATTAGAGCAACTTCCTGTTCAAAGCGTGCTCATGGGTGCCGGTAGCCCACTTGTGAATAATTCTTCCTAGGCTTCTCTGCGCTGTGAGGGAGATCATACCCATTTGATGTTGTGAAGGAGCACACTGGGTCAAGGGAAAAGAAGAGGAGTGGAGTAAACCACGAATGAGGCAAAGAGCAACTTTATCCCCCAGGGTGCTGCCTGTCACAGCTAAAATTTGGTGAATTCTAGTCACTTTCTATGCATGTACTCTCCCACCAGACGAATTCAACGCCTGCAGTGGTAAGCCAGTGTTGTAACCTAGAGCACCCACGCAACCCCAGGCCCTTCTAGCCCACCCAGCACTGATCAGAAGCTTTACCACAGCAGTATAGACATCAAGGCCCTGGGTCTTCATGCCCTGATGGCCGGGTTCTGCTCACAAGGCAAGAAAGAGCCCAGTGAGCATTTCAGAGCATGTCTACACCCTCTGAGGAGGCTGGAATAGGGAGGGAAGGATGTGTAACCCAGAGGGTCAGAGGCCCAACTCTTCCAGGTAGATGGCCAAAACTATTCCTGAGCAAAGACAGAGTTATATCTGGAGAAACAGAGTAATGAAGCCATGACAAGGGTTTTCAAAGGCAGAATAAAGTAAACTGGGTGGAGATAGTATTAAATACACAAAATCTGGAAAAAAATTCAGAATGGGGTGGCTACGAAATGTTTGTCTGGGTTTAGGCTGCATATTATCTTATTTCATTGATTCTCAGAGACACCTTTTCCACAATTTAAAATCTAAAATTGTGAGGCATTTTACAATCATTGGTATCGTAGCATTGTGTCATAGTTTAATGGGCAGAATTTTTTTCTTTCATTAGTGGAACATATTATGATGGTGCCCGAGAATCAGTGTGTTTCAGACTTAATGATATAGTATTTTACTCTATGAAAGGGTACAGCAGTTGTTTTGATCTGCTGCTTTAATTAGAAGTATTCAGCTTTAGCAATGGGTAAATTTTGAGTACTATCTGAAAAACAGAGTGTCTCAAAAGGCACCCCTTCATATATTAAGACACTGAGTAACTATTTTGAGAACCAACTGTGCACTTTAATTTACCACTCTCCAAACAGTGAGCAGCAAGGCCTCTAATTGGCAGAAAGTGCTGTTGTGCTATATCATGAGTGATGACATTCAGGTTCTGAAACTCAATAGTAAAAAGAGCCTGATTATTACCATTTTTTTGTTCAATCGTTTGTATATCTGTAATTAAGTCTGTGCCTTCTCTCCAACACTGTGGAATGCTGATCACTTGCTTCATGGGTGGGTTAGAAAAGACTGGAGACCCTGTTCTTTCAAAAGTAGAGGACAAATTCTAGCTTGCAGTTGGGACACACTAAAGGATGGTTCTGAAGAATACTTTGAGACAACATCTTTCATCAAGTGAACCCTGTGGTAATGGTGGTATTTGGGGTTTGTAGGGATTTCAGTATGTACAAGGTCGAATTCATATATCAGGAATGCGCTCTTTTTTCACTCCTGAGTATGGGATGAATCGATTTATTTGCTTATTTTTAAATTCGTCTACTGGCCTTTAGAAGCTATTATCTTATTTACATAAAGGTACTTTTGAACTTTACAAACATGTTGGATGCTGCCCACTGTCCAAATATTTTAAATAAGGTATTAGATATATACAAAGCAACAGTTCATATTTGAAGTAAGAAAATGAAGGATGGAGATCACTGCCAAATGCCTTCCTAAATAATATTTTTAAAATAATCATTTTCACAGATCAGCTTTTGTCGTACTAAATTAAAATACACTTTCTTAAAATATTAAACCATATGAATATCTAAATCTATTTTCAATGTTTTGAAAGAATATGGAGTATATTTTTGGTGGCAATCAGTATGTCTACTTTGGCAGTTATTACCATTCAGTGTCTTAACTATTTTTTTAATTGACCTAAGAGACAATTAACAAATGAATCTTTATTTTAGCTTTCTTCAAGGTCTAAATTCACTTTTCATCTTGGCTTTTCTCATTTTCACCTTGTCCCTGATCACTTTACAAGGCATATGCCTCTTTCTTCCTTTAATTGCTTTTTGTAGTTCCTTTTTCATTCTTTTTTTAAATTGCGTGTTGCTAAGCAATGTGCACAGCAGTACGATATATATTCATTACCTTTGAACATGGCCCACATGGTATTACTTTCCTCTCCTCCTTTACATCATTGGAATTGACCTCAACTGCACTTTCTGCTTTCTTCCGACCTTTTTTTCCGCCAACACACCCATCTTCCTGTCCTTTGATCATGACTCAGTAGCTATTGTATTCAATATTTATCCCCCTTTTTTCTATGCCCTGTTGTTTTTGTTAAACTCTGGTGGACAGACTCATTTCACAGGATTATTTTTCTTTTTAGTCTATTCTCTTTGTCTTACTTCTTTCATTTGTATTTAAAGACATTAGAAAGACACCTCTTCTTCTTTGATGAAATTTAGGTCGTTTTTTATTATTTTTCTTTTATCAATTTTGTTGTAGATATAGGTTCATCTCAGGACCACAGAACCCATTTTATTGCTCTCTTCCTGATATCACCTGTTTACTTTAGCGATTATATCAACTATAGCATAATCCTACGAAACCACATCACTTACTTGACATAAATCTGTTCTATTTTTCAATGACCTAGAATGTATTTAATTTACTTAGCTATGGTAAGCTGCCAAAAAAAAAAAAAAAAAACAAAACACCTCCCCAAACACAAACCAAGCAACTAAACAAAAAAACCCAAATACCTCAATTATTTATAAACATGTATCATAATTTTCTTTTACATCTATGCCTGAATAAATAGTTTTGAAGAACACAAAGAACATGCTTTACCTTTACTAAACCAAGCTAATTTTTACTGTTGGGCTCATATGGACTCTTGTTCCTATTATTCTTGAAGACAATGATTTCTAAGCAGCTGTGGATGGGTTATGACTCAGGATCCCCTGATATTCAGCTTGATTCAGTCTGGCCATAACTTTATAAGGTCTTGCTATTCTAATTCTAATGAAAGCCAAGTGATGCTTCTTCCCCAGTTACAATGCAGGGAAGTCACAGAGTTAGAGAACTTCAAATGAAATTCAATGTATACAAATGCTCTGGAATAAAGCTATTCTATCAGAAACTTCAGACATGAGTACGGGTGTGCGTGTTACTACCAGTTTACTCTCTTCCACATCTAGCCTATTAACAGTTTTTTGGATCTCTGTTTATTCTAAAATTTACAAGCATACTCTTCTCTCTTTCTTTCTTTCTTTTATTTTTTTGAGGGGGGAGAGAGAGAATGAACAAACGAGGAGGAGGGTCAGAAGGAGAGGGAGAAGCAGACTTGCTGCTGAGCAGAGAGCCTGATGTGGGGCTCAATCTCAGGACCCGGAGAACATGACCTGAGCCAAAGGCACATATCCAACCGACTGAACCATCCAGGCACCCCAAGTATACTTTCTTAATACTATTGTAGGACTCCTTTCTCTCAAATACCGGATTGCACAGTCAAGTGAAAGGACTCAGATTAATTGATCTCATAATCAGAGGTTCTTATCATATTTCAAATTGATCCTAAACTGAGAATTTGCTTCCACATTTCTTTTCTTATGAAGGTGGTTTAGGATAAGTTGAAAAATGATAATAGTAAACAGTAAAATGGAAAAAAATATTAACTATTTAAAGAAAATGAATGATTAAAAAAATGCCAACTATGTTATAAACTATGGCTTACTGAGGGGCAATCATTGTCCTTAGTATGAGAACAGGCTTTGGGGTTAGCTGGATTGGTTATCTTGGTTATTTCACTAAAATGAAAACTAGTATCACTTATGAGGCAGTAGAACATAGCAGTTAAGAATGTCAGTGTGGGAATTTATGCCAACGAGTTAAGAAGAGTCAAAACAATTCTGAAAAAATTACAAAGTTGTAAGACTTATACCACTAGATCATCAAGACTTATTAAAAAGGCATAAAATTAGGAGTGTGATATTGGCACAAGGACAGACAAAGAGATCAATGTAAAATAACAAAGTCCAAGGAAGGGTTAATGTTATAGTCTCTCTAGTCCAAAGGCAGTTGAGAGGCAGAAATCCTTCTTTCTTGGAGGACCTCGGGTTTTGTTTTTGTTTTTTTAATCCCCCCCCTTATGTCCTTCAACTAATTACAGAAGGCCCACCCACATTATGAAGAGTAATCTGCTTTACTCAAAGTCTACTGATTTAAAGGTTAATCACATCTTAAAAATATCTTTGCAGCAGCATCTGGACTGCTGTTTGATCAGAAGCTGGGTACCATGACCTAGCCAAGTTCAAACATAAAACTAACCATCACACCTGGCATTAGGCAAAGATTTCTTTCTTTCTTTTTTTTTTTTTTTAAAGATTATTATTATTTATTTGATAGACAGAGATCACAAGTAGTCAGAGAGGCAGGCAGAGAGAGAGGAGGAAGCAGTCTCCCTGCTGAGCAGAGAACTCGATGCGGGACTCTATCCCAGGGCCCTGAGACCATGACCTGAGCCGAAAGCAGAGGCTTTAACACGCTGAGCTACCCAGGTGCTCCTAGGCAAAGATTTCTAAAATAAGAGCAAAAAAAAAAAAAAAAAAATCCTGAGTTATTTAAAAATTAATAATTTGGACTTCAAAATAAGACTTGCCTTTTAAGAAATGTTAAGAAAATGAAAACAAAACTTACACAATGAACCTGTATCTAGCATATATAAAAATATCTTACAAACCCAGTACTTTAAAAAAAATTTTTAAATATGGGCAAAAGATTTGAACACATTCTTCATTACAAGAGATATGGATGGCAAACTAGGACATGAAAAATTGTTTAAGTCATTAGGGATGTGTAAATTATGAGTACAAGGAGATACCACTATACACCTATTAGAAATGGCTAAAAACAAAAACAAAACAACAAATTAACAATACCAAGTAGCAGCAACAATGAGCAGCAACTGGCAGTCTCCCATCTTGTCAGTGAAAATACAAAACAGTTTGCCAGTATCTTATAAAATTGAAACACACACCTACCATGTAACGCAGAAATTACATTTATTAACCCAAAAGAAATGAAGACAAATATCCAAACAAGGACCAGAACACAAATGTTTATAGTGGTATTATTCATAATTGCCCCAAACTGGAAACAACCCAATGTCTATCAATTGGTAAATGTCCATCAACTGGTAATTGAATAAACTGTAGTAGAATTCATAAAATAACACATGACTCAGCAATGATCAGGAACCACTGACACAGGCAACAACATGGATGAATTTCAAATGCATTATGTCAAGTGAGAGAAACCAATACAAAAGATTACATACCGTGTGATTCCATTTATGTGACAGTCTGGAAAAGGCAATAACATAAGGATAGAAATAAGATCAGTGGTGTCAGAGATTGGGAGTAGAGGTAAGGAACTGAAAGGAATAGAAATATTTTGTATGTTGATTTCATGCTGGTTACACAGCTATATACTTTGTCCAAACTCATATGATATGACTGTACACCTATAGTATGTTAAGGTATGATACATAAATTATACCTTAATAAATCTGATTTTTAAAAATTAGAAGTGAAAGAAAACCAAAATGATGAAAGAATATAATAATTAAGATAAAATTTACCAGGAGAAAAGAAACAGAAATATCACTTTAAAAAGAGTCTAGGGCGCCTGGGTGGCTCAGTGGGTTAAAGCCTCTGCCTTCAGCTCAGGTCATGATCTCAGGGTCCTGGGATCAAGTCCCGCATCGGGCTCTCTGCTGGGCGGGGAGCTGCTTCCCCCTCTCTCTCTGCCTGCCTCTCTGCCTACTTGTGATCTCGCTCTGTCAAATAAAAAAAAAAAAATCTTAAAAAGAATCTAAATCTTTGTTAAAGAAGAATTTGTTCATACCATTTTAAATGCTTACTCACACATTTCTGAAAGAAAATTAATCACAATGATATTTAGATTCCACTGGCTACACTGAGGAGCCAAAGAATAGTTTTATTTTTAATGCCAATATTTACAATACACTGGAAATCATATGCTTTGCAACCATTTAAAAAGGATTAGCCGATCAGTCTAAAAATGCTCAAGGAAGTACATTGTTTTTAAGAATGCTTTTAGAGAAATACAAAGGCCACTGCCCTAGAATGCAGCTTCCCAAAACTCTGACACAGATGGTTTATAGGTGCGGCAAAATATTGAGCCCCAAAGCCTCTTGGGCAGACAGACAGTCAAAAGCAACTTGTCTGTTTACCTGAAAGTGCTTTATAAATACTTATGGTCTATAAGTGCAATAAGGTGAGAAGATTATAAAGCACTGCCCTTGAGAAACTCTTGCACATGTGTACACGTGGAAAGGTACAAGAAAGCTAATGGCAGTATTTAGTTGAAAGAGCAAATCACTAAAAACAATGTCAATGTCCATCCACAGGCAAGTGGATATATAAAATGTAGAATTATCTTTCAATGAGACTTTATACAGCAATGAAAACAAATGAAATACAACAACTACATGTAATATTGATTAATCTCAAAAACTTTATGTAGAATGAAAGAATTAAGATCTTGGCTATGAATGATACAATACAATTATAACACTGGAAAGCATGCAAAACAAGGTAACATACTGTTTATGGATATCTATGCAGTTGTATTAAACGCATATTCACAAGACTGATAAATACCAAGATATGGATTATCGCCATTCTCTCTAGAGAGAGAGAGGGTAAGGAATTAGGGAAAAATGCATAGGGGGTTTCAACTCTACATGTATACTTTTATTTTTTTAAACATCTGAAGTAAATATGGCAAATGTTAAGACTAGAAAAGCTAGGTAGCTGAAGCACAGGAGTTACCTTAAATTACTATTACCTTTCTGCGTTTAAAATATTTCCAATGAACACACAAAAAAATGAAAAAGTATGCATTTGGTATCTTGAAAGTTGGCAGGAGTCCTGATTAATTGTAGATTTGATGATTTATGCAAATACACAATCCTCAGAGCTCAAAGCATCAGAAGTATTAGCCAAACCTTGAGATTAAGTATAACCATTATTAACTTTTTAGTTAGCTGCTTAACAGAACCTAAACCCACAGTCAGTCTGGATACCCTCTTCGAGTTCTATGAAACCCAAAGAAAATCTAATATGCTTGAAAAATAAAGATCACATATCATATCTAACATAAATAAGTTGTTTTTCTGTAGTCTCAAATAAACTAATTCATTGATTTATTCAAGAAGAACTAAACAACCCCGTGCTTTATGCTAACCTGAACATCTAGAGGTAATCAAAACAGAACAGATAACACCACTGCTATCATGGAGCTATTAGAAAAGTGTGAAAAACAAACAATATGCAAACAAAGACAAAAGATAGTCTCAGAGATTGGTTAAGTACTGTGAATGACATAAAACCAGTAATAGAGATTTATTTGGGGGTAGGTCGGGAGACCAGTGAAGTCACTTTGGGTAGGGAAGCCCTTTCTGTTGATGCAATGTTTTTTAAACAGGCAACCACAAATGCAAAGACCTGGAATTGAAGGTAGCAAATGTCTAAAGACTAGATGCCCTGGGCCACGTAAGCATAACAAAATAGACATAAGCTTTCTAAGTCCCTAGAAGTACAAGGACATTTATCATCATGCAGTGGGAAAGTAAAACTAATGGCGCCTGGGTAGCTCAGTGGGTTAAGCCTCTGCCTTAGGCTCAGGTCATGATCTCAGGGTCCTGGGATTGAGTCCCGAGTCGGGCTCTTTGCTTGGTGGGGAGCCTTCTTCCCCCTCTCTCTCTGCCTGCTTCTCTGCCTACTTGTGCTCTCTCTCTCTGTCAAATTAAAAAAAAAAAATCTTAAAAAGTTAAAACTAGAAATAACTTGTTTCCTATCCATGAATATTTAAATAACTATTATACCTCAGTTATATATTAAGAGTTCTTATATGGTATTTATGTAAAAACAACTATTACGGTATTATACGGAAATAAAATAACACTGAAAATAAATAATAGGGAATCCTTATGGTAGTCACTAAACGACACTGGTAAAAATCAACCTTTTTCTAACATATGTACTAACCATTTAGAAAAGACGACAGGCTGTAAATATATTCTTGGGAACAGGTGTTATGGAATAAAGCAATCAGGCTTAGGCAGGGATCAAAAAAAGCAGGTGACTCTGAACAGTGAAGTAATATTACAGTAGGACGTTAAACATCTGTATCATATTTCAGCACATGTGTTAACACTCAGACTTTTCTTGAAGCTATCATGTATTTTCTTGGGAATGGATATAGTAAATAGTGGATCTCTTCATTTCAATCAGAAAAGAAATAATCTAAAGTACACCTTAGATTTAGATTTAGATAAACTTTAAAGTACAGAGAAGCAAGCTCCATCCGTCATGCCAGTTATCAGCTATATCCCAGATGGCCACCTAGGGGCATTTAAAGACCATTCCCCAAGTCATTGTCCAAACTACTGAGTAGACAATACGGCTAGCACGATGATGAGAATTACAAGGAAGGAAATCAAATGCTGAAAATGCTGTCCTGTCTTTGTTCATAAACCACAGTGCAGTGATACCTTCTCTGTTTGCAGTTCTGATGGCTACAGCGCAAAAGATACCAAAAGGACATCTAAAAAAATAGTGAACTAAATTAGTGGTTGAGGACCAAACAAGCTGTCTGTAGGGATATGGGAAAAATCCGATTCAGATCCTCTAATCTGGAAACACAAAGGCTGAGAAAAGCTTAAGAGATCAGGAAAGTTTTACGTATGATAATTAGAATGGTTTTTCCAAAACTGAAAATTAAGAGCCATGAAAAAATGAAGATTAAAAGAGGTTAGATGAAGACATTTTCTTTTATCACAATTTTATGAAACATCTTAACCATGTGGTGGGACAAAATGAAAATTAAACACACACACACACACACACACACACACACACACAATAAGGGTACCTGGATCATTCAGTTGGTCTGCCTTCAGCTCAGGTCATTATCCCCAGGGGCCCTGGGGATGGAGCCCCAAATCTAATCGGGCTCCCTGCTAAGCAGGAAGCCTGCTTCTCCCTCTCCCTCCCTGCTGCTCTCCCTGCTTGTGGGCTCTCTCTCTCTCTGTCAAATAAATAAATAAAACTTAAAAAAAATACAATAAAGCATTTGATAAATCACAGAATCTGAGACCCAAGCTTGAATCCTGATTTACTACTTTTTAACTGTGCAACTTTGGACAAGTTTCTTAACCTTTTTGTGTCTTAGTTCCTTATCCAGGAAAGTTGTGAGAGTAAAATGAATAAAGAACAGGGTTTGTTGGGTCGTGTGGGTGGCTCAGTCCTTAAGTGTCTGCCTTTGGCTCAGGTCATGATCCCAGGGTCCTGGGATGGAGCCACACATTGGGCTCCCTGCTCTGTGGGAAGCCTGCTTCTCCCTTTCCCTGTCCCCCTGCTTGGGTACCCTCTCTCCCTGTGTCTCTCTCTGTCAAATAAATAAATAAAATCTTAAAACAAACAAACAAACAAACAAAACACAACAGTGCTTGCTACCTAGCAAGTGCTTTTTAAAAGCTTTAGCTATAATTCCAGCCCAGAAAAGAGCTAACACAGCATACCTGATTGCTATCCTGCTTATGAGGATGGTCCTTGGTTGGCATCTGGAAACATTTTCAGAAATTTCTCACCGCCATTAACTCATACATGAATGGATTGCTGTGCCTAAAATTGCTTGTGCAACAATATGGTTTATGTTGAACCCCACATGCTTTCCTTCTGGGAGTCTGGAATTTTGGTACATGCCAGGTAGGGACTGTCTACATAATCATCCCACAATAAAAATCCTGGGTGCTGAGTCTTGAATGAGTTTCCCAGGTTGCCACAACTTGCTGTTGGAAGAATTAAAGCATGTCCTGTGTGACTTCATTGAGAGGGGACTCTCAGAAACTTGCACCTAGTTTCTTCTGGACTACACCCCATGTGCCTTTCCCTTTGCTAATTTTGCTTCATAACCTTTCTCTGCAACAAACTGTAGCCGTAAGTAAATTACATGCATAGTCCTTCCAGTGAATCATCAAACCTGGTGGGGGCCTTCCTTAGAGATCTATCAACACTCAAACATAGTTAAATTATTTTATACCAGATGTAGGTATAGTAAAAATGCATTTTAATAAATCTTGAAGTTCAAGAAAAGTGATTTTTAGATATAATACCTTGATGAAAACAGGAAACATTGTTTCTTCTCATAAATAATAGATGAAATAAAAAAGTTAAGATTCAGTGACATATTCATTAAATTATACCATTATTTCCAGACAATATGCCTTGACATCAGATGAAAATAAATATTTAGCTTACACCTTCTAAATGATATTCAACAGAAGAACAATAGTGGTCCAAAAACCCTGGCATATCCTTCAGATAGCAACAGAAGATAGAGCACAACTGAAATGCAAGAATCCCCAAACTAGAGCCCTATGACCCAGCAATTGCACTACTGGGAATTTACCCTAAAGATACAAACGTAGTGATCCAAAGGGGCACGTGCATCCGAATGTTTATAGCAGCAATGTCCACAATAGCCAAACTATGGAAAGAACCTAGATGTCCATCAACAGATGAATGGATCAAGAAGATGTGGTATATATATACAATGGAATACTATGCAGCCATCAAAAGAAACAAAATCTTGCCATTTGCGACAACATGGATGGAACTAGAGCGTATCATGCTTAGCGAAATAAGTCAAGCGGAGAAAGACAACTATCATATGATCTCCCTGATATGAGGGAGTGGTAATGCAACATGGGGGCTTAAGTGGGTAGGAGAAGAATCCATGAAACAAGATGGGATAGGGAGGGAGACAAACCATAAGTGACTCTTAATCTCACGAAACAAACTGTGGGTTGCTGGGGGGAGGGGGGTTGGGAGAAGGGAGGTAGGGTTATGGACATTGGGGAGGGTATGTGCTTTTGGGTAAATTGGAAGGGGAGATGAACCATGAGAGACTATGGACTCTGAAAAACAATCTGAGGGGTTTGAAGTGGCGGGGGGGTGGGAGGTTGGGGTACCAGGTGGTGGGTATTATAGAGGGCACAGCTTGCATGGAGCACTGGGTGTGGTGAAAAAATAATGAATACTGTTTTTCTGAAAATAAATAAATTGGAAAAAAAAAAAAAAAGAATCCCCAAACTAGAAACATACCATTAATTTCACACATTTTCTACATCTCTTAACAAATAAGCTTAGTCTTTTCCAACACTTGGTAAATCCAATGCTCTGCCCAATAAATCAATATCTGGAAACGAGAATTTAGAATGAAAAGTTTGAGAGAAAAAGTACTTAGTAATTCATGTGACTTTCTGTTTTTGGATAGTCCAATCAATTCCCCCACTGAAAAAAAAACAAAAATGTTGCTTAAGAACTAAAACAAAACTACCTTAAAGGCACTGAGTTACAAAGATGGTGGGGCCAGGCCATATTCTTGGGATAGCTCAAACCTGAAGTGGTTATTGGAAATTCGGCATTCCCAAACCACTTTTTTCCTGAGGGTAAGGGTCCATATCTGTACTTCAGCTTTGGTTTGGTGGCTTCAGAGGAGAAGAGATCAGGAGTGAAGACTCGGGGCTTACCCACCAAGGATTATCTCACAGAATAACTTCCCCACATTAGGTTGATACCCAAAGAGCTGCATGAAAGTTGCCCTGAGCAAAGTAGCAAGAGAAGAGTGAAAGGAAAAATGATAACCCATGTTCAGGGGGTTATGCATGTTGACTGACCCTCATCTAGACTGGCACCTTGAATCTAAGCATACCTTGAGTGGGTACAGAATTTCAACATAGTGTGTACACATAGTGTGTACACACACACACATCTTAAGTAAAATATTAGTGAACTGAATGCAATTGTATATAAAAGGTAACAGGCATGACCAAATAGGGTTTATACTAAAATACACATGTCACTCACCACATTAAAAATAAAAACCAATTATCTTTATCTAAATAGATACAGAAAAAGCATGTAATACAATTTAATGCTCATTCTTGATAAAACAACAACAACAAAAAACTCCCGATGTAGTAGACTAGGTGGGAACTTCTTTAATTGGACACAGGGTCTAATTATAAAACCTTATAGTTAGATAAAATTAAGTGATAAGATGCTGAAGTCTTTCCCCCTGAGTTTGGAAATAAGACACTGTCACCACTTCAAGTACCAGTTTTAGTACATACGTCAATGAAGGAAGTAGTTACTATCTCCCACTGATAGTATTATCTTCATTAAAATATCCATAGAAAACTATGAATTTAATAAGGTTGCTAGATATTAGATCAATATACAAAAATCAATTACATTTCTATTTAACTGTTATTATAAGTAATTTAAAAACCATTTTTTAAAAGATTTTATTTACTTATTTGTCAGAGAGAGAGAGAGAATGGGCACAAGCAGGAGGAGCAGCAGGCAGAAGGAGAAGCAGACTCCCCACTGAGCAGGGAGCCTGATGCAAGACTTGATCCACTTATATGGAAAAGCAGAGAACTGGATATAACCAATATACTGCTAAAGAAGAAAAGTAAAGAGGGAGAATTCCCATATGGATATTAAGATTTTATGAAGACATTGTAGAATTGGCTCAGGGTGACCAATGGAACAGAATACAAAATGTAGGAACAGAGAAGCATGGCAGAGCTGTAGAGAAAAGAGGACACAGTTAAAAAAAAAAAAAACAGGGCAGAAAATAGTGGTTATCCATATGGGAAACGTTCCTACATACTATGCACTGCTCAAAAATCAACTCTAAAAGAATTAAGAACTTAATTTTCAAGAGCAAAACTTTAAATTTTATGAAGAAAATATGGGTACCTCTCTAACCCTGAAATGAGTTTCTTAAATGAAACATAATCACTCCACTACAAAAAAGATTCATAAATTCAATAAAATTAAATTTATTTATATTTCAAAAGATATCTGAAGACAGTGAAAAGACAAGCCACAAACTGGGAGAAGCCACAAACCTGTTAAAATGCAAAATATTTGTACTGAGAACATCTATAAAGAACAGGATCCAATCATTAGAAAACACAACAGAAAAATGGATACAAACCATGAGCAGATATGTCACAGAAGAGCCCAATAAACATGAAGATATGTAATATATGATTCATGATTAACCAGGGAATATAAATGAAGCCTACAATGAGAAACTATATCCACTCCACTGGAAAAGATTAGGAAGTCTAGTAATACCAAGTGTTGGAGAAGATGTAGATCACCAGACTCTCTCATACTCTCACGGGCATGCAAATTAATACAAATGATTCAGAGATATCATCTGGCATTTTAAAATGTTGGCACTATCAAAGTAAACATTTGCATGCTTTATAACCCAGGGATTCTACTCCTGAGAGAATCACCTAGGAGTTATGATACATGACTGTCTGTACAGTATTATTAGTTATAGCAAAAAAACAAAATACCCATCAATAGGAAAATGGATAAATTCTGGTAAATTCATACAATGAAATGTTATACACATTTACAATGAATTCTAATTATATGCAAAACAGGGGCAATATTAGAAACACATTACTAGTGAAAAATGCAAGTCATCAAAAGACTATCTACATCTTAACACTCTTTTTATATATAGTTTTAAAATGAGAGAGATTAAATGTTAAGGAAATACATAAGGGTGTGTACATGTATATATATCTGTATTTGCACACGCATGTGTGTGTGTTTAAGCAAAGGAATAACAAACACTTAATCCTGAATAGCAGTTCTTAATGGTAGGAAAGCAGGAAGACAGAATGGAGGACTACATGAGTATACATGAGTTAGTGGTAGTATTTTAAATCTTAGATTGAATGTACTCATTGTATTATTAAACACACTAACAAATCAAAGATAACTATGCATGGAAAAATTATATTAAAAAATTAACTACATACATCTACAAATTTACAGATTGTTACAATCTGATTCAAACTATTACACCATAGTTTTAATGTATACAAACTGCTAATATACCATTTTGGAATAATTTGTCATAACATTTAACTTACTTATACAACCTGCTGGAAAGGCTAACAAGTAAACACCAGTTGAAAATAAGGAAGGAAAAGAGTATACATTGCTTCCATAAAACTAATTTAAGGAGGTATGATAAACACTTCCTGCAGTGTTAAGAAACAAAAAAGATGCCAGCAACAAAAAGCAAAATGCACTGAAACCTACCAGTCAAGGAAATCTAGCTGTAAAAACAACCACCAGCATTATAAAAACAGAGAATAAAGCTATAATTCTAAAATCTATTTGTATAGACTGAATGTTTTATGTCTTCCCAAAATTCATTTATTGAAACCTAACCTCCAGGGACACCAGGGTGGCTCAGTCGGTTGAGTGTCTGCCTTTGGCTCAGGTCATAATCCCAAGGTCCTGGGATGGAGTCCCACATTGGGCTCCTTGCTCAGCAGGAAGCCTGCTTCTCCCTCTGCTTCTGCCCGTCATTCCTCCTGCTTGTGCACACTCACTTGCTCTCTCTCTCTTTGACAAATAAATCAAAAAAACTTGAAAAAAAAAAAAAAAACAAAGAAAAAGAAAAAAAGAAACCTAACCTCCCAAAGTGACAGTATTCAAAGGTGGGGCTCCTGGGAGGTGGTTAGGTTGTGAGGGTGGAACCTTCATTCTGGAATTAGTGCCCTCAGAAGGGACCCACGATAACTCCTTTGCCTCTTTCACCCCATGAGGACACATCGAGAAGATGGCTGTCTATGAACCAGGAAGCAAGTTCTTATCAGACACCAGATCTGTTGGCACCTAGATCTTAGACTTCCCAGCCTCCAAAACCGTGAGAAATAAATGTCTGTTGCTTAAGCCCCCACTACATAGTCTTCTACCAAAACAGCCTGAACGGACTGAGACACCATTGCAATGGGGAGCGCAATGTGCTAGGGCTGCCAGACCTGGATCTAACCTTGATCTATGCCTGCTTAGATGTGTGACCTTGAGTGGGTAATTTAACCTCATGTGTAAAATAAGAGACTGTACCAACTTTGAAAGATCTTTTCTTTGATGAAAGTCCAGAATCCTGGAGCGCCTGGGTGGCTCAGTGTGTTAAGCCGCTGCCTTCGGCTCAGGTCATGATCTCAGGGTCCTGGGATCGAGTCCCGCATCGGGCTCTCTGCTCAGCAGGGAGCCTGCTTCCCTTCCTCTCTCTCTGCCTGCCTCTCTGCCTACTTGTGATCTCTCTCTGTCAAATAAATAAATAAAATTAAAAAAAAAAGTCCAGAATCCCGTAAGAAACTATTCTTATCAAGAATTAACAAAATCATGATGCAATTTCTTTATATAAGTAAATGATATGTAATTTAGTTTTCAAGTGCCTTTGGATGAATGACAACAATGTCCACAAGCTCTGAGGAGAGAATAAAGCATTCATACAGCATTAGCATCAGATTAGCTAAAATGGAAAAGGGATGTATGCACCGACAGTTTCCAAGTGGTCTATGAATTTGATTTTTGGTAGATCAGAGGTGTTCTTTGGTATAGTCTTTCCACATAACTACACTGAGGCAAAAAATTATAATTTAGGCATTATGATTTAAACATTAAGCATTAAATTCTATAATGGAAAGAATTTGATAAGTCTTCAGAGATTCTATCTATATTTCCATGCAGAGGAACCTCTTTTGGGGGGAATATTACCCCAGTAAATTACTCCAAAGCAATGCTCTGCTCCCCAGAGCCACAGGGGCAGGCCTCCATGTGGGGTGCCTATGATTGGAAGGGAAATCTATTTAATCCTGGCTGCAATCTAGCACACCCATCCCTCCAACAGAGCTATTTCACAAATCGAACTGACATTTTAATCTACTATTCTGTAATACATGTATCTATTTCTCAATTTATTCTAGATGGTGAGAGAATGTGCTAAGTTATTGTACCTCTTCAAGCCCCAACAGAATAGTATGCAACAGGGAAAGCAAATGAAAGACGTGTGTATTAATGTAAATATGTCTCAAAAATATAATGATTAGAGAAAAAGAGATCTGCATTTATGTAAGGCTTAAAAATAACACAGTACTATATACTAATTCAAATACACAGACCTGCATCATAAAATATAAAGGGACACATGGGGGCACCTGGGTGGCTCAGGGGTTAAAGCCTCTGCCTTCTGCTCAGGTCATGATGCCAGGGTGTTGGGATCGAGCCCCACATCAGGCTCTCTGCTCAGCAGGGACCCTGCTTCCTCCTCTCTCTCTGCCTGCCTCTCTGCCTACTTGTGATCTCTGTATGCCAAATAAATAAATAAAATCTTAAAAAAAAAAATAAAGGCGCACATGAATGATTTTAAAAATTTAGGATAGTGATTATTTCTGGGGCAGAGGAAGGGAAAGGCAAGTAGGCAGGGCTACCCACGGGACTTCAGTCATGTTTGGAATGGAATGATTTGTTTCTTAACCTGGAATGTATACGCACTATTTTTCTGCCTCAATTATTTACATGTACATAATACACACTGACGCACCACATGTACATCTCCAAGAGAAGAAGCAGCAGAGCTGAAAAAGTTCTGCTCTGTCACAGTGAGGCCCTGTCAACTCTTTTCCAGAATCCCTGGAACAAAGGCAGTGGGAAGAGGCACTGACCATGCCTGGAGATAGACACTAAATGTAGCACTTGATGTAGCACTGGCTTCTACAGTTTTATTCTAAACAGGAGGAAAATCTATTAAGCCACAGAATTAGGGAGGTTAGAACGAGTAAAGCCGAGCAGGAATCTAAGGAGTGGAATTACTAGCAGCAAACCATGGAAAGGCTTCAAAAACTTACTTTTGCCAGAATGAAACCTCAACCTCTGCCTTCTAATAACAAAATGTTTTTATTAATTATCTCTGAAGGAAGGCTCAATAAGTATTCTCAGCAATGCATTTCAATGCCTTATAATTCACTAGAAAGTTTAGTTCAGTGGAAATTTTGTCAGGATATTATGACTAATAAGGTCTGAAGACACACAGAAAGGAGATGGTCTATATTGTTTCCTGATTCCCAAGTCTAAATCAGACACCCTGAATCATAACCGGGATAGAACAGAGTCCTCAAATCTGTGTTGTTTCATTTAAAAGTGTCTATACCTTTTAAGCTTTCATGTATTTTATTAGATTGTTAATTTTTTTTAAGATTTTATTTATTTATTTTTCAGAGAGAGAGAGAGAGAGAGCGCGAGCGAGCACAGGCAGACAGAGTGGCAGAGGGAGAAGCAGGCTCCCTACAGAACAAGGGATCATGACCTGAGCCAAAGGCAGCCGCTTAACGAACTGAGCCACCCAGGCGCCCCTAGACTGTTAATTTTTAACAAGTCCCTTCCTCAAGAAGAAAGGTATTCAAGTGATTCATCCTTTTGGCACTGAGGCACGCACGTGTAGGTCTCAAGATCATTTGTTCACGTCTTGTGTCTCTAATGAGGAGAAATAGATGAAGACTATGTTCACATTACAAATGACTGACATTCAGATTAGATATTTGGTCTTTCATATCACTTTATGATTTATAACCTAAGGATAAATAAGATATTAGAAAAGGTAGCTGACCACGGATTGAAGTGGTAAGATACCATCCAAGAAAGTTGCTTTCCAGTAAAGTCTACCCATTTGCTGCCACATTCATCTGTAATAGCTCAGTGGACTTATCAGTTTCTTGTGCCCAGTTTCTTGTACCTCCTCAAGCCCCAACAGAATAGTATGCAACAGGGAAAGTAAATGAAAGACGCGTGTATTAATGTAAATATGTCTCGGACTCAGCACGGACTCAGGGTATCTGTTGAACTGAACTTTACTGATAATTGGAAACAAATGTGGGAAGATGGCAGGGATACCAAAAAAGGATACTACGGTCCACTAGCTTGACTTTCTTTGTATACTGGGAATGCTCAGAAAACCTAAACGTCTTGAGGACTCTTAACGTCTTTTTTTTATCCTTCTATCTCTCTGCTTCCAAGGTTTACAACCTTGTAAATGTTACAAGAAGGTTACAAAAATAATTAATATGAGTATAATATACACAATATGATATGAAATATAATAAAGGACAGAATATGCTATGATAGATAAAATACAGTAACACAATGATATAACATACTACGGAGGGGTATCCACGAAGAGTGGACATCACGCATTCCCTCTTGTAGTGTTTTAACTTCCTTACAGCATGTTATCCCTGTCTGGAGTTAACTTTTTACTTGGTTGTCTGTCTTCTTACAGCTAAACTGTGAATTCCTTGAGAGCAGGGACCTTGTTTGCTTTACTCATCGCTCTACCCTGAAGCACCCCGAAAGTGCCTAGGTACAGAGTAGGTACGAAATAACCACTTACTGAAGGGAGGAATGAATATATGCCTACTCAATGTAAAACCTCTCCGTTCAAAGGCTTCAAAGCATGTAACAAATGCATCCCGTATTTCATCAAACTCACTGTCTTGAATACTGGGTTTACTGAAAAAGGGGAGAGGGGAGAAGAAAATGGACTCCTTACAATATATGACAGGGAGAGCTCATGCCACAGAGAAGAGCATGGAAATGAATGCTGTTATTTAATTTACATATTTTAATCACATTCATCTGATCTATTAGAAACTAAAAATAAATCCTTTCACTATTTTTACACTAGGCACTAATTTAATTATATTCTGTGACTAAAGCTATTACATTACATATTTTTCTATACAAATTACCTTGTACTTTTCTAGCAATGATATGAGCTATCTCAATATGTCACAGGTATTCTTGTAGTCTGAGAAATAGTATGAGGTAAGAGGGAATATGAACATATTACTGAATAAAATGGGATTCCTTCTCTCAGCCAGAAAAAGGAGACACAACACATTAGGTCAGTCATTAGGAGTGAAGCTCCACGAACAATACCACATCTGCGTTAGTATGGATCTGGAGCTCCTATGTGCCTACCAGAATTTGAAACACTGTGTTTTCCAGAAAACACATTCAAAGGAGAAAACTATCCCTTAAAAAACAAATTCGAGAATCATTTAAACACAGTTTTATTGGCATAGTTTCAGAATCCATCGTGAGGTATTTTGTCTAAGTTAAATTTAAAACTCATTTTTCAAGCTGACCTGTTACAACTAATAGGTTTTAAAATGATGAACAGCCACAGAACCGTAAAAAGTATTTCACTTTCATAAAACCAAAGATCACTCTGTCTGAAATGAAGTTTCATTTTTAAAACTATGCATTTGAAAAAAAAAAAAATCATATACTCTTGGAAGAAATGGTCATTTTCCACAAAAGAAAATGTGAGTAGGATTCAACAGTAGCACAGAACTAAAACACACACTGTCAAATAAAGGCTGTTTTGCTCTTTGGCAAATACAGAGCTTGTTGCTATATAATGGGTAGGAGAGAGGGGATGGGAAGTTCCAGGTATTTGCAAATCAAGAACACAAGGGTTTTTTTGTTTTTGTTTTTGTTTTAACTTAGCCTTGTGAAAATATTAGCATTTTAAAAAAATCAGTGTTAGATTTGAATTAGGTTTAGGAAATTATAAAGAGACAATGCACAATTATAGTATCAGGGCATGTAAATAATTGAAATTTATTATCTACTTTTAAGACATTTCTATAGAGAGAGAGAACTTTGAAATGCACTGTCATGAAAGAAGAAACTCAAACCATGTATGTGTGTGCAAAGGGACAAAAACTCAGTGGCAGATGGGGCCAAAGGCATGGCTTCAGATGGAATCCTTTGGAGGTGATTTCTAGGATCACCCACAGGTTTGGTAATTTGCTATTTTTCGCTACATCCTTTGGCCAACTTAAGTCACAAGGTGAGCTCAGATTCAGACAGGGGAGAAAAACTTCACCTCTTGATGGGCGCTCTGCAAAGGGGTGTGCCGAAAGGGGTGGCGGGAGTCGTTATGGCCATCTTTGCAAACAATCGACTAGCCCATGAATGCATGTGGTCCTTTTGCCGTGCAGTGGGTGTCTGAATCATAAGGTTTGGGAGATGAACAGGAGAGCTCATAACTCAATGAGTTCAATGTGAGAGATTTACTACAGTTACCATAAAGATTGCTATCCTCATACCTGCACATGGGGCATGGAAACCTGCACTTCTGGGCACACGGCAATATTCCAGATGTCCATAAGGGTTCTAATCCCCATCCCCAAACACCACTGACAGAAAGCAGGGTCACACGCAGGAAGAGCTGTACAGTAGTGCAAGGCAGGTGGCATGCCCTTACAATGAGATACAGAAACTATTGCCACAGGTGCAACAGAAGAGGGGACCCAACCTCACCCTGAGGAAAGGGCTGGAAGCAGAGACTGGGCTGCAAAGGAGGGGACATCCCAGAAAGGCATTATTGTGCACATAGTGTCTGAAGGTAACAGCTCATCAGGAGGGAAGCTGGAAGACCTTCTAAGGAGAGGGGGTAGAGGATAGTCGGCTGTGAACACGGAGTTAAGGTCTGGCCTTTAGCATATGAACTTAGGCCTGGGGCCCAGACACCTGCAAGGAGGTGACGGGAAGAGGGCTGATGGCAGAAAGACACTGTACTAGCAAAGGGACTGGGGACTGAATGAGTTTAGAGCAAGGGCAGAAAAGAAAAAAAATCAATGATGACTGTGAGCATGAAGCTGGGAAAATCATGGTATCACTGACAGAAATAGAAGGAAAAAGCTGACTTGAGGACAAGAATAAAGATCCTCACTTTAAATATGATGAACGGAAGGTGACAACAGGCAACTTAGAACATTGCTGGCTATTTATTAACTGTGTGACTTTGGGAATATTATCCAACCCCTCTAAGCTCAGTTTTCTTATCTGTAAAATAGGAATCATACTGGTGTACAACTCATTAGGTTATTGTGAGGACTGAATGAAATCATGGCAATAGTGGGCACTCAAAAAGTGACAGGTGCAGGTGCCGTCATCATTATCCAGTTTATTATTTGACAAATAGCCCAGGAACCGAGTTTTTTGGGTCACGTGAACTTATGATTATCTGATACACCTCTTATCAGGTTTTTTTTCCCCTCCAGTACAACTGAGGTAATTTAAAACATTCTATTCTAATGGCAGTCCTTGTAAATTTCCCATCCCATTTGAGTCTGAGCAATTTATAACCCAGAGAAGGCTCCAGTTCTATGACAAATTCATCACCGCAAACCATTAAAACTAGGATGTCAGCTGACCCATCTGGATTAGATGTGAACATTTGACAGCTATGGTTCTTTGTAAGAAGCATAACCCAGTAGGTTTAAATGGGGCTTCTTTACACCGAAAGAAAAAAAACCCTGAAAAAACACGATTTAGTAATAATTTGCAACATGCTAAGGATCCCTTTGAGATGAGAGGTGTCTGTCTGGCTCTGTTTATTTGGAATATAAGAAAATAAGATTAAATAAAGAGTATAAGATCTTATAGTAATAAGGCAGATACAAGCAGTGGGGAAACAGAGAAGGTAAATCCCAAGTAAATCTGAGAATTTGACATTGGAATTATTGGTAATCCTGGGCAGCGAAACACATATTTATCATGTACGTAGTCAGTGTTTAATAAAGATTTGTTAAATAATGCTGAAATTGATGATGTTTGAGAACAATGATGAGTGAGTTATTTTTCTTCATTTCTTGCCATTAGACACTATACTTTTTCTCGTAGTTTTCTTTAAAGAGTAAGTAAACAAAGGTATGGAAACAGAGAATCAAGGTATTTAAAGCTAGAGGAGAGGAAACTGAGATCTAGGGAGGTTAACAAATGTGCCTGAATCAGTTTCCCATAATATGGGAGCTGAAGCCAAACCACTGACTGACAGTCCCGTGTATACCCCACCACCCCAGCATGGAGAAGATAGAGTAATGGAGAAAATCCAGCCAGTCAATTTTGTGATTCGTCTGAAGGTCTAACAAAAGGTTGAGAAATGTGGACTTCAATTATTTAAGCCATAAATGTTTCCCATTATGAGATTTAAGCAGTCATGACCATCTAAAATACAGATTTTTTTTTTTTGGCCATTAACAGAGTCACATTTTACAGTTTGGCAGTATGAGGTTTTTGATATTTTTATCAAAAGGTTTTATGACCAAATTGTCAGAAATCAGGGAATTTTATAAAAAGGGTGTACAATTCAGCTGAAGTGTTTTCATATATCCACAGCCTTAGGTCTATGAAAAGGGTTATAGCCATAGATTATATAGCTCTATTTTTGACTGTGAAAATTTATATGCTGTCCAGATCTTTATTCTATTGAAATTGAACTGGAAAGGGGCCTTAAATAAAATGATTCCTTCAGAATCTGTAAACTGTAGTAGACCTGATTGATAAAGCGATTCAAAATCCCTTTCAAGGGTGCACATGAGGAGAGATATAAAAGAGAAAGATAAAGGTTCTTCTTCTCATGATAGATGTGCTTATTTTGTGCTTCCAACCTGGGGTCAGACTGTCTGGGGCAAAGCCCATTTCTATCAGCTCATGTGATCTTTGCCAAGTCACTAAGCTGCTCTGGCCTTTAGCTTCCTCATCTGTAAAATGGGGGCAATAACACTAGTCACTTCACAGGGCTGTTGTGAGGATCAAAGGAATCAAGACGAGCAAAGCATTTGGAAGAGGGCTTGGTGGGCTGTTAGCACGGGATGTGTGGTCACTGTTGTTACCAGTCCCTCCTGGCCACTGACTCCCTATTCTTCCTCCATCCCCTACTCTTCTCCTTCACCCACTCCTGGTCAGTACCTTCTCTCTCTCCAGATTTCCTCCCGGAGTTTTTCAAATTGTAACTCAGTTGTTAAACTCCTGGATCATCCTGGCTGGAATCAAATCCCCTCACCACTTTATGCTTCTATAGTAGGTATTTTCTGCCCTTAACTTACAGTCAGTCCATGAAAGACTGTCCCTGCCTGATTTGCTCTTGTAGCCCTGAAGGTACCCTTCTTAGCCTGGCTCGTGGCATGTGCTCAGCTAGCATTTGTGGAATAAATCAATAGAGAGAGTTGTCATCTACTGCCTGATCAACTATTACTATCACTGTCATGATGGAGGAAAGACTGGTCCTGGGAGGCCCAAACTATAAAGTTGGGGCAAACATCATGACTGTCTTTCAGATTAAAGCACACTTTGTGAAATGCAAAGATCATTTAATTTCATGAAAACTTAGAGAATTTGTGGAACAAAATCAACACAGAATGAAATCTTAGACTTGAAACAAAGCTAACTTGGTCAGTACCTCTGACTGGCAAGGTGTTATGTTACTGTCATCTCTCCATTAGCCATACTGGAGAGGACGAGTAGACCATTCAAGATTAATACCCATTTGGCCATGGAAAATTGTTCCCGAAGTCAAAACCTCTAATGTTTTCCTGTCTCTCTCTCTAGGATAGTCTAGATACCATCATTAAAACATTAATGAACAGTGAGTGTCTACCAGGGGCCAGGCATAGTGTTCTCTTGTGTATTCCCTCATGTAATCCCCCAAACAACTCTGTGATGTAGGTTCTCTAGTCTCTGTATTTTACAGATGAGGTGACTAGGCACAGAGAAGTTGAGCAACTTTCTCAAAGTCAACTGGCTAGTGCAATCCATGTAATTTCAATTCCTCTTCCTATACTTATTGTCCTAAATGGCAGTGCAATGGGAATCAGTGTAGAATATCTGGGATATTCAGCTGCTAGTGGAACAGGATGCCAGAGGAATTCTCTCAGGTTAAGTTTGATCTGGTCCGGCTGGGCAGGAAGGGCCAAGTGTGTGAACTGCAATGGGTTTCAGGAGTCAAAGGTGCTCAGGTTAGATCCAAGCTGGCCTCCGAGTCCTAAGGGATCCAAGCTGGTGGGCAAAGCAATAGACTGTGACTTCTCCAGAAACACTCTGCGTGAGACACACACTCTTTCTTTGCCTGCCTATTTCTATCCTTTAGGTCTCATACTGGCTATCACTTTCTCTGAAGTCAGCCTCATGCCCGCTCCCCAGCCTTCATTAAGCATCCTAATTCCCACAATGCTTTGCAGTCATCTTTCAGGATTAACCATCTTGGATACTAGCTATCCATCTCCCCAACTGGACTATAAGCTCCTGGAGGGCAGGGCAGTGTTTGTCTCATTTATTTTCACATATTCCCAGTGTCTAAAATGCACAAGATGCTAACACATATTTATTTCCAAAACAGAAAAAGATACAAGCCTGAGGACAAAAGCACACAGGGCAGAGACACCTAAAGTGATTGGGGGTAAGGAGAAGACCTGTGTGCCCACTGCACATTAGGTACAAGGTAAGGACCGCACATACAATCGGGCACCTAGGGAGGATTTGGAATTGTTACCAAGAATCCACAGAGGGTCTCAATTTCAGTCCCTGATTTAAAAGCTATACACACCTGTGTCCACTGCGGTCACAAAAATATAGGTGTCGGGGGGTGGGAGGTTGGGGCACCAGGTGGTGGGTATTATAGAGGGCACAGCTTGCATGGAGCACTGGGTGTGGTGAAAAAATAATGAATACTGTTTTTCTGAAAATAAATAAATTGGAAAAAAAATATATAGGTGTCTACTGAGTACCCATGTCACTTTGAGTGTTGAGAGCTTCACTAAGAAGGCCTAAGAGTCTTTAATAAAGAGTTTTTAGCTGGTGGGGAGAAGCAGGAAGAGCACCCAGGAAGGGAGCATAAGGATTTGGAAAAGTTAAACTACGCTCTCTTTTTTTGAATTGACATGAGCCTACCGAAGCCTACCAACCAGGGGATAGGAAGCAACCAAAAGCTAGACAAGGAGAGCGGGAGACACTTTGGCACAGTATTAGAATGTGACAAAGGGGAAACCATACAGGCTACTTTGTTTTAATCATTAATGAAAGTGCACCTACTTCACGTGCTATGGATCCGGTTTTGGGGAGAAAAGATAAATTAATCTGAGGCTACTCATTTTGTGATTGCTTCAAGCAAACAACTTTTAGCAATGTTACAAAGCCAGCTAGCAAAGTAAAGAGAAATGAGGTCCAAGGAACCGAAACACAAAAATTTGAAGAGAAAAAGAACTGCACAAAGCAAAACAGACCAAATACAAGGCTAACCAAACAAGAGCTAAATCCAATAAATAGGCATAGCCGTGTGCCCTGGAGGACTGCCAAGGAGAGTGAATTTCCACAAAGAATGCGTCTGCCACCAGTTCGGAAAACTTCAATTCCAGAAGGGCTGAAGAAGAGTTGCAGCCACCGCAGAGCAACACGGGAGCACTGGGGTAGAGAGGTGCAGATCAGATCGCATTTCAGCCTCTGTAGACAAATGCTGGAACTCTCCCTAGCAAGACAGAAGCGAGCAGCCCACTCCCTCCCATGCACCCCAACACAGCCCTTTGCCACAAACAATTCAGGTCACAGAAATTTGCAACTTTGAGGATGGCCTTCTCTTCTCCATTTGTAGAAAAAAGCGCCACTGTCAATACTTTGTGGCCCAAATCCTAGGATCCTAAGTGTTGAGATGAAGTGAGTCCATGCAGCCCAGGTGAAGGCACTGGCTATCACCTGTCACCTTGGACCCTAAAGACAGAGTCCTGGGCATTGAGGCTGAAATCAAGGTAGATCAAGGAAGCCTCACTCCCTGGGTTAGAGCTCAGCTCTGGCCTGGCGTAGTCCTAGTCGCAAGAGCAGTCATCCTAGGAGTAACAACCATGACCACCACTACCGCAGGCCCCCTGCCTGAGTGTTCCTATTAGGCCAGGCATACAGCTAGGCGCTTTGCATGAATGAACCCTCTTCACAACCTCTTATTATCCTAATTTTACAGCTGCTCACTTTACAGATAAAGGAACCAAGCTAAACTGAGACATTTCTCAAAGGTCTCGCAGCCAATAAGCAAAGGAGTGGTTATTCCAAACATGCTTTCTTAACCAACAGACTTGGCCAGAAATGCAATAAAAGAAGGCAGATAATCAGCAAACACTTATTAATTGTTGGCATGGTATATACTATGAACCATGTAAGGTGAAACTGGGGCAAAAAATAAGGAAGATTAAACAGTATTCCTTTTCCTTACTCTGTTAAAAACAAAAAACTCAAACTTTATTAATCTTTAAAGAAAGAAGCCCCCGTACCCTAAAGTCCACTGTAATCTATCCAGCAAATATTCAGGTTGTTCAAATCTGTAAGGAGACTAACAAAACAAAACAAAAGGAGAGCTGATCATATATAGCTCAGGGGCAGTTTTTGGTTCGCATTATCTAAAATGCGGACTTATTTAGTTCCAAGCATTGGGATGCCTGAGAGTCTGAAGCTCCTTAAGATTTCCTGAGCGTAAGCATTGCTTTTTTGCTCAGATTACTCTATTGCTTTCTTGATTGAAATTTCTGTACATTAATATGTGCTTTTTTTCCTACATGACCTATTTTCCAATGGGACTGAGGGGGAAAATCGCAAATGCGTATTTAAAGCCACAAGAATATTTAAATTCTCCCTATTTTTGTCAGACATTTTTAGTACTTTCTATTTGAGATGAAAGATAAAAACTTGTGTGCATGATTAATTGTAATGATGAAAGAATGCGAGGCAGTTGCTTAAGAAACAAGAACAACAAAGGGATAAACTACTGCAGGCATCACCAGGACTGGAATGACACTGCTCTGTGTACTTGATCTCCATGGCAACTAGCAATGGGAAGATGAATGTTTCATAGTCACTCCGCTCTGCAGTACACGTCTATAAATCAAACTTGCATAAAGAGCACAAGATTTCTGCTGTGGGCTGTACTCAGAGCTGGTTTATTTTCCTGTTACTGTATAAGTATGGAAAAGAAGCACAAGACAATGAGGTCATTTTTAGTGGGGAACAAACTCAGAAATTACTAATACACCTGTGGCATTGGATGTCATTCATCTAGGAAGAGAGGAGCTGGCAGGAGAGGCAGGCAGGGGAAGTGGGGTAGGGGGGAGGGGATGAAAACCCTGCCTGCTTCAGTAGGGGTAACAGACATAGGCTCTCCTGTGTTCTAAGAACCGCGAGCTGCGTGCCTCCCTGCTCCTCTCCTTAGCTCTGCTCCGAAACATATGTGGGAGCATCTTCATCAATGGTCTTGGATACAAAGTTTCACTCTGATAATTGGGCAGAAATAATGCTCTGGGTTTAGTATGAAAGTTTAGGGAGGCTGAATAGACTCACACTTGTTTTTATTTACACTGAAAATGGCTCCTCATTGTAGAAGTTAGGGCAGAAAAATAATACGCTGGCATTGAATTGCGAGTCAGGAGACCTGAGTTTTGATCCAGGTCTGTGTAACCTTGAGGAAGCTATTAAGTTCATTGACCTCCATTTTCTTAGCTAGGAGAGAGACAGTGGATGTGATTTCTGACGTCTCTACCACCATCCAAGGCCACGATTCTGTAATCTCTAAGTCTCAAAAATCCAAATCAGTGAGATCTAACCAACTATGTTAGCTGTGCCATTTCTAAAAAATACATCTCTTATACAGCCACACTATGAATAAATACTGTTTTATGATTTTATCATCACAGTGAAGCCTCTGCCAACATGTGTCAATCTTCTAAATACAGAATATGCTGTGGAAATGAAACAAATTTCATTATCAGAGTTTTAAAAAATGCACAATCTTATACCTGATTTCTATAACATTATAAAGAATACTTAAGGGGCGCCTGGGTGGCTCAGTGGGTTAAGCCGCTGCCTTCGGCTCAGGTCATGATCTCGGGGTCCTGGGATCGAGTCCCGCGTCGGGCTCTCTGCTCAGCAGGGAGCCTGCTTCCTCCTCTCTCTCTCTCTCTCTCTGCCTCTCTGCCTACTTGTGATCTCTGTCTATCAAATAAATAAATAAAACCTTTAAAAAAAAAAAGAATACTTAAATTTACATAATCTTCCTGTTGCATAGATGAGGGCTGCCTATCAGTTCCTGCCAAGCGGGGAGCATTCCACTGCTTGGAGTCTGCCGCGCTCAGCAAAGGTTGGAGGCTCTTCTGGGGTTCATTGCTGGAACAGTAATGCTCGGTGAGAGTTTGTGAAACAAATAAATGAGTGGAAAACCAGCTGTGAGGAACACCTTTGCTACACCTTTTAGCAATCTTGTATCGCCTTCCCTAGTCTTCAATGTTTAGGCAGATTTTGACCAACAGACAAATATCACCAGGATAGAGAGGCAAATATTTGAAAGCCAGGTAAACTATCTGAATCTCTCTTCCATGAGTCTAGGAGTCTACAAAATCCCTGTGGAACTTCACAACCTAGAAACATCTTTTCATTAGTGGAGCATGAGGCATTATCAGACACAAAGAGAACCCCTGGTCCTCAGGTCTGTCTAAGCCCGGGGGTAGGGCAGGGGCTCCAAATGACTGAGTCCCAGCCTCTGCCGCCAATGAGGGCAGAGCAGGGAAATAACACCCAAGGAGCACTCATTACCTCATTTAATGCTTATGCCAACTCTGCAGAAAAGAGGTTATTATCCCTGTTTTATAAGTTCGGAAAGCTGAGCTGTAAAGAATTTATGGAAGTGACTACAGGGTGATGGTTAGGAAGTGTGCAGCAAAATTCAAAACCTGCTCTCCCTGATCCCAAGGCCTCCCTAGGCTTCTGACTGCATCTCAGGACACATTCGGGCAACAGATTATTGCTCTACTGGACTTCTTTGGCACTAAAAAAACAAGGGGTTAAAAAGAGTTAAACAACCCTAGCTCTAAAAAAGCACACTGGTAGTAAAAAATAGTAGTAATCGGGGGCGCCAATCAGTCGCTTAGCTGGTTAAGCATCTGACTCTTGGTTTCGGCTTAGGTCATGATCTCAGTGTCCTGGGATCAAGTCCCATATCAGGCTCCACGCTCAGTGCACAGTCTGCTTGTCCCTCTCCCTCTGCTTCTCCCCCTGCTCACACACACTCCCTCTTAAATAAATAAAATCTTAAAAAAACAAATAGTAGTAATCAGTATTTCTTAATTCTAAATTCAGATCCTAAATAGAACCAGGTCTATCACTCCAGCATACATTACCACCCATACTTCAATTCCCCAGATGACAGGCTAAAGGCCATTTCCAGGATGAAGCAAGATGTCACATAACCATGTAATTTCCAATATGTAAACACTATGAGAGCCAATGACATCTTTATAGGAGTTTACTAGCAATGTAAACTAGCAAAGGGATTTGGTTTGGTTCTTAAACTGAGAAGATGTAATAATTTGAGCATATATTCTCTATACTAATTTTTCAAGACCTAATAAAATAACATTTATTAAGGAAGGCTTCAGCTTAACCGCCTCTTTCCAATTAGTTTCTTATCAGAGTGTTTAGCACCACCAACTGGTTAAAGAGATCTACTACAAGTTTGTTTGGCTCTCAACCCTCTTTGTTCATTAAGAAAGGATCATACATTTATTTCACATTTAATTTGCGGTAAAGGAATTTACTTCAGCTACTAAATAAAATTAGAAATGCCTTTCCTTGTCAGTCAAATAAATAGTAATCCACTTTGGCTTGTTCACATAAGAAGAACGTATATTTTGGTTAGTAAATCATTAGAGAAAACTAAATCTACCCACTAAAACTAATTTGATTTATTATACCATAAGCTCGCCCTCAAAAAACAAAGACTAAGAACTACAATGAAAATTAGAAAATAAAATAGAGAGGAAACTAAATGGGACTGAATACTACACTAGCCTATAGTGTTTATATCAAACATTAATTGGGAATAAAAATGATTGAGGAGGTAATTGCACTTTTAAGAACTTTGGAGTTTTCCACCAAGATTCCTGACTCCAAGATGGATGCTGCCATCTGACAAGTAAATATATTCCACCATTTATCGTTCCTTCCTGTTTAACTGAACCCCATCTAGCAATGGGTAACTATACATATAGCATAACTGAGCCTTGAGGGTTCAAATCTGATCTCTGTACAATGAATCAGTGAAAAGAAATAACCCTGAAGAACTAAGTCTGACAATTTCCCCCAAACAACCAACTTGTGAATATAAGTTGTCCATGAAAAGAACATCCAGCCAACTTATTGTCATGACCAACTTGTAACTGACAGAATGAATGGCACCAACATTATAGCAAATTTGGTCACTGCAGAAACTTTTCTACTACTCTATAAGGCAATGTACAAGAAAGAAAGAAGAAGAAGGTTCCATTCAATTAAATGAATTGGACTCTGATGGCAGAGTTCCATTAAAAGCTTTTTGATAGAGTTTAAAGCTACTGTAATAATTTTCTGACAGCAGTTTAAATCTCTATACAAATATGTGGTCAAGTTCATATTTTTTAAGCCCTCTGCATCTAAATCTGCAAATGAAAGCCCCATAAGGAAGATAATCTGTGATAGTTTCAGATAAAATTAAGGACAAGCAGATGCTCCACCCAATTTAACACATAATTTGAAGATGCAAACTTTAACAAACTTTATTCTATTCCTTTGTTTACTCATTCATTCATTCATTCATTCATATATTCATATATTCATTGAACACTCTCTCCATCAAACACAGGTAGGTTTCTGCAAAAAGGGAAGAGTGTGCCTCTTCTACTGCCCTCACCTCTCCTTGGGTTGAGCCTTGAATATGCCATCTCCAAGACAGAGAAGATTTTTATTTGAAGTCATGAATGGATTACAAGAAACCTTAACAATAATATTGACTTGGGTTGAGAAATGCATTTTGTAACTTTTATTTTTGTTACCACACAGGTGGAATGATACTTAATGCTAAATGTGTTCAGGCATTTTTATTTTAACTGTAAATTCAGTCTACCATTATTAGGCAGTGGTATTCTTAAATCAAAAGACAAAATCTGGAAGTATAAAAAAGACACATGACCATTAACAAGTACCAGCAGTGTGACTGTCATCAAATAAAGTACTTTTATTGTTTGTCAGTTTCCTAAGCCAAAGGTTAAAATAATTGAGAATTAGGTCCACTGTTGCTTGAAGTTAGGGATAACAGAGCTTAGCTTCACCTGTACAATGGGTATGAATAATAGCTGATGTGTAGCATCACTGTACAGATTCAGTAAAATTATGCTAGCAGGTGCTTAATGAATGGGAACTGCCATCACTGGCACTGGAATGATACAATGCCAGGAAAGCTGGAGGGAGGGGGGAGGGCGTGAGCATCAAGGACAGGGTTCTTTGGCAGGGTGCTCAACACCCAGAGAAGATGACAGGAATGAAACCTGAGAAAAGCAGGACGAGCTACCTGGAGGGACTTAGGTCAAGGGAGCCGCTTTCTAGGCTGGGAGATTCGAGTATGTCTGTAGACAGTCTGGAAGTTATAAAAGGAGAGGAAATGGCTGATGGAGAAAGGTCTTACATTAGAAAACAGGGAGGGGATGAGATCAGAATAAAGGAGAGGAATTAGGAAAAAAAAAGAGAGAGAGAGAGAGAGATCCTATTCCTTACAACTGGAATTGAAAGAAAATTGAGAACTTTGAGGGTGAAGAGGAGGCAGGAAAGAAAACCCAGGCAGAGGCCATGACCATCTCCATGAAGCAGAAGGCAAGCTCACCTTCAGTGCAGAGCAGATGGAAAGGTTTGGTACAATGATGACAGAGAGCAAGTCAATCTGATCATGTGTGACAATGCTAATGAACTGACTTGGGGTGTGATGCCGAGAATTCTGAGACCCTTCAGAGGCATGCAGGCCATGGGAGGAGGAGATGCTGATGGCACTCGTGCCAACAATTTGCTATCCCTGAAATAGGAAATCAAAGATAGAGGAGACAAAGTTCTCCTGGATGCCAAAGAGAGTATGACATGACTTGAGTGACAGCTATCCCAAACCTGAGCAAGGAAAGGAAAGCATTCTGGAATTACACAGGACCAGGGCTGGGGAACTGTACAGAAGATGGATTCAGATAGTCCAAACACTTTGGCCAAGTAGACATAGCAGTCTCTGTCTCAACAGAGAACGTAGTCCCATTCTGGGATAGGCAGTCGGAAGATCAAAGCAAGCCACGGGGGATCTAAACAATGCGATCCAAGAAAATGGACCCAGAGTTCATGAATCTCTCAGACATTACACTTGATGGGAGAGAGACATTTTTGTGATATGTGTGCTCTGGGGAGGAGGTAGACGCATTGCAGAAAGGTGGCAAACGGCTCGTTCTAGGACACAGATTGACAAGGAGCAGGCCCAACTCCCAAACCCCATTTCTCAATTTAAAATTATTTTTTGCTTTCACGGTATTTGGGGAAATACTTTACGATTATGATGTAATTCCAAAGACAAGATGCGTAACACATGGGTTCTTATCAAAACAACCTGAACCGGGATGCCTGCTATAGTTTTGTGTGATAGAACGCTACATCAGCTTCCTTTTGCACATTTTTGTAAACAGTTCCTTTTGTATATAGTACAGATAACCAAATGAAATCTCAAGTTTAACAATCTAAACCAAACCAATTTATATGAACAGAGGCAAACTATTTAATTATGCAACTGGTTTACCAAGAACATTTCTGGGTGGAGCGAAAATGCCTCACTTTGTCATGTTTATGTTCTGTATTTTGGGAATAAAGCCATGATTCCCGCCCTCGGGATGCTTATCCTGCTAAAAAGAAGTGAGAAGCAACTTGAATTGTGATTAAAAGCACAAGCTCAACCTGCCTGAGTTTGAGTCTTGGATCCATTACTCACAAGCAAGAGACCTTCAGCAAATTCTTTGACCTCTCCAAACTTTTTCATCCTTTATAAAATGGGGATAGACAGGGCCTAACCCATGCGGATCCTATAAGGATTCATTCAACACAGTGCCTGGCACACAGTAAATACTCAGTTTATGTTAGTTGCCAGTGTTACGGTGTTTACTATTATTAGACGCCTTAAGGTGGCAAGTGCTACAGGAGTTCTAAGGAAGAGGAAAGAAATTTTCTGGGCTAGTGATCAAGGGCAGGCTACCTAGGAGAGTTCAGCTAAGCTCTAAGGAATGGATGCCATTTAGATATGTGGATGGGGTAGTAAGAGAAGAGAGGGCAATGAACCTGGCATGAGTGAAAATGCTAGAAATGACAGGATCAGTATGTGGCAGGCAGATCAGAATGGTGGAGTAGAATTTCTGACTTGGGAAATGCTGAGAGACATGCTAAAAAGGTACATGAGGTTTCTCTGTGTGTAGGGGCCTTGCGTGTCAGACCAAGGAACTTAGGGGCCATCTGGTAGGCAATGAAAAACTACTGAAGTCAAGAAGGACAACTAAACAGTAATGCTTAAACAAACAAACAAACAAAGTAATGCTAATTTCCCTCATCCAAAATGTAACCAGAAAAGCAGGCCAAGGATTTTCAAACTTAAATGTGCATATTTACCATCCAGGGATATTAAAGTGAACACAATTGACTCTATGTTTGGAGGGGGGCCTGAGATTAGGCATCACTGATAAGCTCCCTGGTGCTGATGCTATTGGTCATTGGAATACTCTTTAAATGGCAAGTGTGTATGTATTCAAGATAGCCTGATGGAGAATGACTGGGTAGGAGATTGGTAGACAAGATGGCTAGACATGAGCTGGCAAACTCATTATGAGTCATTATGTCACTGAGATAAAAACACAGTACTGGAAATTTTTTGTTTCTGATTTTTAGGATATATTTAAGGAAGACTACTAAAACTCCTAAGTGTAACTCCTAAGTCTGAGCCTATTTTTTTCCACACCTTAAAATAATGTTAATTTAAATATCTCATATGAAATCCAAATTCATTTTATTAAGTACAAGCTTTTCTTGTTTTATTAACACAACACATAATATTATCAAGATTATTTTCCCCAGGAGTTAGCTATCTATGACAAAAGAAAAACATAAGAAATCGATTCCTTTTTCTATAAAGGAAAATGGCATGAATACATTCATGATGTGTGGCTATTAATAACTTCAGGGATGACTGAAAGGGTTAGCAACATTTGGTCATAGAAAGAAACCGTGGCAGCAGTATCTTATGTGACAGTTGGATTAAAAGAAAAATAGCCCTCATGCTATTACAGCAAGAACAGCGTATTCAACCATATATGTAGATGAGGAATTGGATACGCTGGCCATAACACTTGTTATAGTGACATCTCAAAAACTAAACCCAGGGTTGGATAGCTGTCAAAGCCAGTAATTTCCTCTTGAGAGCAGTCTTTGTCACACTGACAGACCACATCTGTATTCATGCGGTGGTGGATTCTGAATAATATCTGTGATACACGGAGAAAATAAAGAAGACCGCCATGGCACTCTCCATGATAGATAACCCTACCAACGAGTTCTGGAATGAGAAGAAGCCTGCCAGATCATATAACACAACAGCCTCATTTCTGAGATGAGGAAAGTGCGGGTCACAGAGGTTCAGTGATTTGTGGGAAGACAGGTAAGTGGCAGAGCTGGAACTGGAACTCAGGTCTCCTGCTTCCCAGTCCTGGGGCTTACCGCTCCACATGACCTTCACAGGACTCCGGGGCAGCATTTAGAGAGGACAACACCACCTACAGAATAGAAAGCCCCTTGGCTACAAAGCCATTCATTTACATAAAATAAAGTCATCTCTTCAACACATACGATTGCGCTGTACTGTCCTGAGCATGAGGTCGAACACTTTGCTGTGCCTGCTCACGCTCTCATACTGGATTTTATGTATACAAATAACTATGAATAAGTATAAAGAAGATACTTATGACAGATTAGGAGTTTAAAGCAGAAGGTGAAGATAATTTTCTTCTGAGGGTTGCAAGGCAGTGAATAGGGTGTAGGGTAGGGCCGGCTGTCAGGATAAGAACGGTCTGAACAACTAGGTCTTAAAGGTGAATAGAATTTGCATCTGGGTGGGTTTTATGTAAAACAGGACTACAAAATCTGGGCATCCTAAATGTAAAAGAGATTAAATATTCTTTCCGACCAAATAATATATCCTTGATAATATAAACTAAGGGAGTGGAACCGAAGAGACCAAAATAACAAATTCTAATTGAAAATTTATAGAAAGAGGTCATCACTCTTCTCTGCTTGTTTCCTGACAAGTAGCTGAGCTTCAACTCCTAGGTCACCAACTTTAAGTTTATACTAGTAAAAAGACAATCTTCAAATGCAAGGATATACTTTGTGTCCACAGTACAAAATCAATTAAAAGCCCTCTGAAAAACTGGCAGTTCCTTAAATGATTAGAATACATTTCTATAGTTGGATTTTTAAAGTACAGTTTTATTCAATATATGTGAAATCCTAAAGAAATGAAATTCTGAGGTCAGCTTGAACAGCTTACACACGGATACTGCCCATTCAGGAACCACATGCAAGAGGATAATCAGAAAAGGAAATCTCTGATAATACAATTTTGAAACAAAAAAAATGAGAGAAAAACTAAGGCATTACCACTGCCAAGAAGATACAAAAATCTATAAAATAAAAACTGAAAATTTAAGAAGTCTATTCCTTTGGCCCTTACACTTATACAACCAACTATAGCTTGTAACAGCTCTCTGTGTATGATTACAAAGAATGAGATATGATTTCTAGGCTTTTTTAAAAAAATACTTTTCTATAGACAGAAGCATGTAGATAATTCTGGATCGATAATCATATTCATCACAGTACATACTCACTATAATAGCTGTGCTCTTACTGAGGTCACATGACTACATTTATAAGAGAACCATTCTGATGCACAAATGACTGGGAAATCTTTTCTTGTCCAAGAAAATGATGTGCAACAAGTGTGCTACCAGCAGAAAGGAGTTATAGAAAGCTAAAGAATATAGTGAGGAATATTACTTCAAAAGAGATGAGAATGAATTGAAAAATAAATGCTATCTTTAAAGACACACACACACATGTTCTATTTATTTATTTGGGAGAGAGAGAGAGAGAGAAAAGTGGGGAGGGTCAGAGGGAGAGGGAGAGAGAATCCCGACCAGACTGAGCATGGAGCCCAACACCGGGCTCGATCTATTTTAAATCACTTTCCTTTAGGTCCCTTGGCTCTGTAAGACTCTCTTCCATTCAGCATAACAGAAGAGTCTGTTAGTTCATTCTACCCAAGTTCATGACAACCCTTTCCTCTATAAAGGCTGTGACGTGAGGCATATATGATCTTTCTCCCAAGAAAATATTCATCACTCCCTAAACCCCTATCCACTGCAACTCTAACATTAAAAACATATTCATCCACAAGTCACGATGCTCTTATTGTCAACCAAATTTTAATATCCAGAAGAGGAGAGTTAGAGGTTGGTTTTTTGACCTTCCCAACATCATATGAGGAATGAGATTCTTACACCAAAAATATCATATATAACTTTAAATGTCTCCTGTCATGATTAGAAAGCGTTTCGGTGCCTCAGAATTTCTACGTTACATTAGTAATCTGACAATCTGCCTGCACACTCAGAACCTCAGACAGTGGGTCAGGGAGTGGGCCTTCGGCATACCCCCATTTCATTTCATGGCTGTAAAACAGAAGCTTCCCAGAGCTTTTTGCCAATTGACAGGTGGTGGGCAAGTGCAAATCTCAGTGCTTACAATGAGCTGGAGAAAGCTCCTAGGCATGGAGAAGTAAATATAGCCACACAGAGAAAAAGGCCTGCCAGAAATACCACAGGGTGCTGATAGCGGGCAAAGTCAGGAAAGTGCATGAAGTCAGCTCCTTAATAACAGCTGAGGCTAAATCGTGAATTGCAAGTGACCCCAAAATGAAGCAAAGAGAGGCTATCAGAGATTAATTCATGAAAACCACATGCAAAAAGAGAAAAATGGAAGAGAAAGCCATATGTGGCTATAAAACTCCTGATTGCATTTTAAAGTACTTTTTTCTAGTTTAGAAGAAGTAAATTAAGCCATTAAAAAAAAAAAACCTGAAAGTGAGAATTTCACTGTCACTGGACATTGAGTGTAAGTCACAATGAACCAACAATTATTTAAGTAAGTACAATGCACGAGGCATCATGCTGGGGACAGTGGAAGTTGCAAATAAGCGCATAAACTCAAAGAGCTTGTAGCATCTTCTGAAGACAATCCTGAACACTGCCTTTATGCTTATCAAGTAAGTGGAAAAAAAAATACAACCATAAATACTAACAAACTTTAGCAAAAGGAGGTAAGACTGTTCAATACAAAGAAAAAGAAAATTTTATCATGCGGGACCTTGAAAGATAGGTCTTAATCTGGGCAGATAGGAGGTAGAGAAAGGCACTGCCAGCAGGGGAAACAGAATGAAGTTTAAATACACATCACATGTTCAAAGAACAAGGAGTACGCCAAAGGAAACACAGTTATTTGGGGCTAATGAAAGATGAATGTGAAAAGGAACCAGATGTTGGAGAGCCAGGTTAAATAGTTTTAACCTTACCTGTTAGAGGCACTGAAGATTTCTGAATGTTAAAAACAACAACAACAACAAAAAACTATAAAATTTTCTGTAAGCGCCAATAATATTAAAGAAGAAAATTATTTTTTTAAACTTTTAGTGCTAGAAACAGATGATCTCACATTCATTCTATTGTACAAACTATTCAGTTCTCAAACCTCTTGGATTTCTGGCATTTGGAGTGGGTAGGGAAAAAAAAAACTTCAGAAAAAGATTCTCTAAGAACTTCTGAATAACAAAATACCACCTCTGATACAGCCTAATTTCAGTACACAAATCATGATTATCAACGGTTAAGTAGAAAGCAAAGTTTCAAATACTGAAAGGAATCTCAGTATTTGAGATTGAATCCACGTGTTAAACATTTTAGGATATTGTTAGAGGTAAATAAACTAGTACCAATTTCTGTCTTTGTTTTTTGGGTAACATATCATCTTATCTACTGTATCTGTATCAGGCTCTCTGCTTAGCAGGGAACCTGCTTTCCTCTCTGCCTACTTGTGATCTCTCTCTCTGTGTCAAATAAATATAACAAATAAATAAAAAAGGAAAGAGATTATGGTTGCTCATCATAAATGTTATACTACATACATGCATTAGAAATGTAAGTATTATAAAACCTGACAATATATATTTTTTAAAACCATACAGCTTTTATTCATGATAAAATCAATAAGGTAAACATTCCCAGAGCAGTTAGGCAGCAATTCACAAATCTTTGAAAAATATCACATTTAGCTCTTAGGATGCATTAATGAATGATCCACCCACTTGTAAGCAAAATGATCCTTTGATGTCTTCTGCCTCGAGTCTGTCTTTTTGAATTGGCTGTTTTGCTTGATCGGTTGGTTTTATTGTTGTGGTTGTTTGATATGGCTCAAAAAAAATTAAGGTGTAATATGGATATGTAATACTTCTGAAAGAAACCACTTCTGATCTTTTTTGGTTTCTTTAGGAAGAATATGGCCGTCACTGAACTTAAGGTAATGAAAACTTCAGTCATTCACACCAAAGGTGACTCTGTCTAATTAGGATTCTCCCTCTCTAGTGTTCTTCTTCTAGTGTCTTTGGATACCAGCTTTCTCCTGGGTAACCGTGGACCTAGGAAATGAACTCCATTCCCAATGGTCAATCAAGTCAAATGCTACTCCAGCTGACAAAGAGCGAATGTCCAACCTTAGAAACATCATGTCATTTTGTATCGCTAATAGCCTTAGCATCTGATTTTTTTTTCCTTAGTCTTGAAAATTGTTGGAACCACTGAAACAGAGTTGTGTGGAAGACAGACATCCTTGTGTTTCTGGCCTACTTCAATCTATACTTTGAGGAACTATTTTTCTCTCCCTACTTGGTTTCATAACTATATTTAATACTTGTTATGCATCATTAATTCTAGTTGAGGGATTATGGTGCTAAAAATAATAAAAATGAGTGTTTAAAATGGGCATGTTCAATGAACTAAAATGCCTTGTTTGGCGGCTGTTGTCTCCAAACTGTTTCAATCCATAATCCTAGGAAGTATAAGATTTGTGGGCCTTTCATATGTTTATTTACAGGTTATATGCACAAATGCCCCTATATTAATCTAGTATATACATTATAAGGCATAATATAGAAATTCTAAAGAATTAAAGATAACACTATTTTATTTATTAATGGCAAATGATTTTTGCTGTCACTAGAAATTATTAATACTAATAAAAATAATGTGACTTAATATACTTTATAATTTCCAAACATCTCAATTTAATCTTTTGTGATTGAGCAATTTAATACTTGGTTTTAATGGCTGTCAGAGATACCTCATGAAAATATGTGGACCTAAGTGGGAAAAGGGTCTCATGACATTCAGTCTCTTAATTTATAATTCCATCTTCCAATAAGGGAAAGGCTCAGGGTGTTTTGAGGGTTTTAAAACAATTATTATTTTATTGTAATTGTGAACTGAAAGTCAGCTAGTATATATCTGTCTCTCCTGATATTAGTTGCTCTTGAAAGCTTACTAAAGTTATTGAATTTTTAAAGCTTTAGGAATTGTGTTCTAAAACCACTGAAACTTTATAAGATTTTTTTCCAGTTGGTTAGGACATTCCCCTTTCAACTTATTGAACATGCAGATGTGAAGGGTTTCCGTAAGTGTCGCACATCATTTTTTTAAAACAGAATCACACTTCCAATCACTCATTTTCAAAAATGCTGTCCTGGAAGCATAGATTTCTTTTGAGAAGTAGTTTCTCATGCATGGTTAAAACACTGCTTCTATGGGGCACCTGGGTGGCTCAGTGGGTTAAAGCCTCTGCCTTCAGCTCAGATCATGATCCCAGGGTCCTGGGATCGAGCCCCGCATTGGGCTCTCTGCTCAGCGGGGAGCCTGCTTCCCCTCTCTCTCTGCCTGCCTCTCTGCCTACTTGTGATCTCTCTGTCAAATAAATAAATAAAATCTTTAAAAAAAAAAAAAAAACACTGCTTTTAGGGGCGCCTGGATGGCTCAGTGGGTTAAAGCCTCTGCCTTCGGCTCAGGTCATGATCCCAGCGTCCTGGGATCGAGCCCCACATTGGGCTCTCTGCTCAGCAGGGAACCTGCTTTCCTTCCTCTCTCTCTGCCTGCCTTTCTGCCTATTTGTGATCTCTGTGTTTCAAATAAATGGATGGAATCTTAAAAAAAAAAATAAATAAATTCTATTTTTAAAAAACCCACTGCTTCTATAGGGAAGGGCTGTATTTAAATGTATTTTTCAAAAGTACACTTAAACTATGAGGTTGTACCTACTGAAACTGTTTGACACATAAAGGTCAGCCAACATGGACACTTGTCCTTTGTTAAAAGAAAAATGCAATAACAATTCTCTATTCTTTCCTTCCGTGAAGAAGAAATACATTGATGCTCATTGCTCATCATCACAAATTATATACAAAGATGTTACCATATTTCAAAGGTCTCACTGTTCTAGGATCAAGTAAGTAATAGCGTCCTATAACATTCTGTCTAGGTCTGGCTTTAACTCCTTTGCTCTTCTTCAATAGCAAGCTCGATAACTTGCTTACGAATGTTGCAGTAAAAGAACTCATAAAGGTCATTGTTACTGACAGTGAGAGCAAATCCTTATTTCAAATAACCTGCCTGATAATTTCTATGGAGCAGGGATGGCTTCCAGTCAGATTTCATGAAATTATTTTGATCTCAAATGGGAACATCTATGTTCCTCCATCTATGTTCCTACTATCCACTCACTCTTTCTTCTTCTCTATCAGAAACTCAGAGGCCACATGACTACCCAGAGCAAAGAGGACACTTCTCAGTCTCTTCTCCCTTGCAGCTACCCAGTGCCTTGAAACCAAGTCTGGGTCACTAGGATGTAAGTAGAAACAATGGATAGCCCTAAGAGGAAGAGAATCTTTTCAACTCCCTTTCCTCTGACCTAGCTGGAATCCAGATGTGATGGCTGAAATCTAAGCAGCCACCTTGCAGCAACAGGGAGACACCTGGTGTTGATGCAGCCAGAACAGTAAGAGGAAAGGTATCTGGGTCTTTCATGACCGTGTTGCCATCAAGTCAGCCCCAGATGGCCTGTATTCATGTGGGAGAAATACAGTGCTTTCTTTTTTTGAGTTTTGTGATTTTGGGTTTTCTGGTTCTTGTTGCAATAGGGACCACTAACAGATACACCTGGGAACAGCTGAGGAAGAGCTCACACAAAGACTCAGAGAAGACTCTGCTCTGCCGTCTTGCCACGTCAGCACATGCTCGTGCTGTTTATATGACCTTCACTCTGCAGCTTTCTAACAGAAACTACGTTTAAGCCACTTGCCCATATTGTCAGGAGTTGTCTAAATAAAGGAGGTAATACAACCATTATGTCTACTCTATCAGGGATGCATGAACTATAACATTGATCAACAACTCTGAAAGCACATGAACAAGGGGACACCATGAAGCAACTTCCACTATACAGACAACTTAAGACCCATGTGTAACCTGTGTCTGAACACAAGGGAACCAGCCTCCATGTTAAACATTAATAAAGCTTCAATTTTTTTTCATATACACATGAAGTTCTACTTTTCTCCTTGCTCCTCTCCCACCCTTACCAACAAATATCTATACACATCTCCCTGGTCTGTAAGCACTCCACTATCAAGGGTATAGATGGAAAAATCTACATACCTAAGTGTTTGCCATAAGACTGGAAACTTGTAAAAGCAAATGACAAATGGAGGGGTGGGTGTTTATAAAGATTTTGGTGCCTTACCTGAATACATCCAGAACAGTCCTTTCTGATAACTTGGGAGCCACCTGCTTAAATGCTGTCTTGAAATCTTCCAAAGTTAAATACCCACGATCTATTTGAAATAAAAACATAAAACATTCACTTACTTCTATAAACCCTATTAACTGTTACCTCAACCATATTTGTGTGAAACTTTCTTATTCGAAGAAAAGCAGTAAATATAAGGTAATCTGAGATTGTCTCATCAGAAGAATTTAAGAATCTACTACCACTCTCCTTCAGTGCGGGCCCAGATGATCTCACAGGTCATTAACTGATTCTCTGAGTGCCACTGGGTTTCAAGTCTATGTGAATTGCCAAAACAATTTATTCATCAAAATTCAGGTTTTTTTTCTTTCTTGGTGTCAGAATGACAATATGCAAATGTTTAAAGGGAAAACATCAAAGCAACGAAGACGCTGACCCTGGACTCCACAAGTCTTTCCATCCTTTGCGTGATCTATGGGGAAGAGGGGGTTCAAAGCCACTTTTCTCAGCTATATCCAGTGTGAGAAAAAAGAGTTCTTTCCAATCACTTGTGGGTCAAAGTAGAAGTCAAAGGAAAAGGCCATATGTTTCCCCACACCTTTGTAGGTGGCTCATGACCTATATCCCCATGTAGCCAGCCCTTTTGCTATTCCCATTATAATGTAGGCAAATCCTAAGTCCAATTATGTAACTGTAAATATTATCTTATCCATGGTAAATGTCAAGAGTTTAAGACTGTGATAGAGGAAAAAAAAATTCATACCAACACCTAGGTAACAGCTAATGAATACAGTAAGATAATCTTCCAAGTATATTAGTTTATTTACTGAGAGTACTTAGCAACTTTTCTTAATAGCAGTTTTTAAAATATCAAAACAATTTAAAGATACTTAACAGTGCCTGTCAAAAGCTGTGAAGATGTGTCTTATTTCATTCCAATGGAGTCGAACTTCCTTCTTTTTTCTAACAATACTTAAAAACTCTTCAAGCAATATACCTAAAAGTTAGAAAAAACAATTTGCCAAAAGTGAACATCTTCCTCTTTAAGAAAAAACAAAAACATAAATGAAAAGTGATACATATCATGAACAAATTTTATCATCATTTTGATGAACAGTGCATATCCCTAAAGCTCTATAAAGTGAAAAAGACAGTTCACTAAATGCTAAATAGACCCAACCCTAGCAATGAGAAGCAGAAACGATAGGCAGTTAGTTCACTGAGCTCTCCTAGGGGTTAAAGGAATGGTGACCTCGAAAAAGTGCAACACTCTTCCCTCTAAAACATGGAACACACAGGTCTGAAACTCCTTATTAAAAAAGGTGTCCTAATTTTTCTTTCCTTATGGTTCTTTGATTCCTTTTTTCCTAGCCAGATGTCATTATGGTAGGTTTTTTTTTTCCAACTGGGAGATGGGGGCGAAGAAGTAGTTTCTCAAAAGTCAATACCAATTGCACACCAGAGATAAAGGTGGAGAGAATATTCCATAAACAATAGAGCTGGCATCGTCCCCAGCCTTGGGTACACCCCACCACTACTCCGCAGCCTCGGGCTCTGCTTCCTGTGATTCTCATAATAAAAGAGCCCAGCGTGATCATATGAGGTTGGATACTGTGCTTACAATGTCTATTAAAATGAATTCTAATGTGATCTTTGTAGTAGGTTTAAAGAGGAGAGCCAAGAATTTAAACATTTTAGTGAACTGAGCCCAAAATATATAATATAAAAAGAGCAGCTCATTTTAGTAACTCAGAATTTCCGTTACAAAATGGATCACTATTTTTAAAAATAGCCCCAAATCATACAATAACCATGTGCTAATTTTTAAGAACTTGCACTTTTGGTGAGGTAATACTGAGCTGGATACGTTCTGAAAATAGTTCCAATGGTTTTTAAAAAATAACAAAGACAATACTTTTCTTAAGGGAACCTTTGTGCAATATTGGTAGGAATATAAATTGGTACAGCCACTGTGGAAAACAGTATGGTAGTTCCTCAAAGAATTTAACAGAACTACCACATGACCCAGTAATTCCCCTTGTTGGTATTTACCCAAAGAAAACAAAAACACTAATCTGAAAAGATATCTATATACCCTCATGTTCACTGCATGAGGGTATTTATTTATACTATTTATTTATACTAGCCAAGATATGGAAGCAACGTAAGTGTTGCTTCTCAGTCATAAAAAAAGAATGAGATCTTGCTATTCTCCACAACACAGATGGACCTGGAGGGTACTATACTAAATGAAATAAATCACAGAAAAATAACATGAATCCACACATTAAAACAAAGCAAAACAAATGAATAAACAAAACAAAACAAAACTTGAGAGATAGAACAGATCAGTAACTACCAGAGGGGAAAGGAGGGGAGTGGGCAAAATGGGTAATAGGGATCAAAAGGTACAAACTTCCTGTTATCAAATAAATAGGTTCATGGGAATGTAACGTACAGAATGGTGACTATAAATAATAATGTATTGCACATTTTAAAGTTACTAAGAGAATAGATCTTGAAAGTTCTCATCGTAAGAAAAAACGATTTTATAACTCCGTATGATCACAGGTGGTAACTAGACTTACTGTGGTGAGCATTTCACAATATAGACCCATATGGAATCATTTTGTTAAACACCTTAAACTAATATAAAGTCATATGTCAATTACACTTTACTAAAAATAGTTTTATTTCCCATGTTTTTCTTATTTGTCCGTTAAAGGTTTAGAAACTTTTTAAAGATTTTATTTATTTATTTGACAGACAGAGATCGCAAGTAGGCAGAGGGGCAGGCAGAGAGAGAGGAAGGGAAGCAGGCTCCCCACCGCGCAGAGATCCGGATGCTGGCCAATCCCAGGACCCTGGAATCATGACCCGAGCTGAAGGCAGAGGCTTTAACCCACTGAGCCACCCAGGTGCCACTAGGTTTAGAAATTTTAAAAGTCAATCCATTTTTATGTTCAAATGCTCCTTTTACAACTTTTTAGGACCCACTGTGTGCCACGCACAGAGGGGAAAAGAGCACACACACACACACACACACACCAGTCCCAAGGGAGTTACTGGTCTAGTGGGGGAGAGAATGATAGCCCAGGTGCACTAGCACATGTACATGTTAATTATAAATCATGGCATGTGGATTACAGAGAGAAGAAGAAGTTATAAAAGGATCACAAGAACCCTCCTGCAGAGTAGATTCTGAGGAAAGAGTACTCTCTAAGGGGAGGGAATATTTAAGATAAGACCCATGACAAGAAGGTAAGGCTAAAGGTGAGGAGGAAGAACATTCCAGGAAGCGGGGAAAAAAAAGGTGGGAAGGCGGCTACATCTGTCCTAAGCAACAGGGCACAGCTCCCAGCGCTTCCCAGAGTACCTGGCACAGACTCAGTAAACGTGCTTTGTACAGAATTTGTGCCTGCAGCTTTTCCCCCCATTACAGCTAAAGATACACAGGGATGCAGGGCTGTTTTCATCTCGGCACCTTTGAGAACAGAGGACCTATCGAGACCACTTGCTGAGGATAAAATTGAAGTCTAGTCATGCCGTGTTCCTACAGGTTCAAATCTGTTAACTTTACTTTCAGGAACACCAAAAGCTCATCAATTAGATAGCATCTAGATTAGCTGAAATTCCTGAATAATATATTCAACTGATCTCTGCATGTCCTATGAGACCCTTTACCACCTCGCCCCAGTCTACTTTTCTGGCCTCCCTAGTAAACTTCCTGAGGCTTCCCCAAGGCAACAAACCCTTTCATACCTTTGGGCACATTGCCTGGAATGAGCTTCTCCTTTTTCTCCTATTGAAAGTTTACCTCTCCTTCCCTAGGCAACCAGTACATTGCCTCTTCTTTGAAGTCTTCCCTGATTTCTCCCAGTTGAGTCCCTTTTCTGTGACCCACCAGCCCTCTGTGCATAACACAACTGATTTTCTTTTTGAATCTATTAGGTCCTATGGTAATTATTTGATCACACATCTACTGGGGAAGCACTGTATGTGGTTTAAGATTTTATTCCCAGCGTCTGGCATTATACCAGGCACAGAGTAGGCATGCAATACATATTAGTTGAATAAGTACATCAAGTAACAGAAAGATGTTATTTCTAGTTTTCAACAAAAAACATTAAAATGTGTGTTTTAAATGATCTCATAACTCTGTAAAACTAATGCCAAAAGGAGGTTACTTTCTATTCACCTAGCCAACAAAATAAACCATCATTTTAGAAACCCCAATTTCTTAATACATATGATACGCTGAAAAACAAAATTCAGAGAGAAAAGAAATGCATGCATAATATTTGCTCTTCTCTTATCATTGCATTTGATTTAGGGAAATGATAAAAAAACAAAAACAAACCAGGACAATTCTATGGTTCAATATGTGATTCACACACACACACACACACACACACACACACAGGAAGACATGAGTGTATTTACTTCTAAATAACATATTCAGAAAACTTATTGGCATTTGGAACTACAAAGCAGTTAGGTCTTTATTTCAGAACCCTGTGGGATAACAAGCAAATGTTCTTTAGTTTTTCCTAGGAGAAAATGTGGATTTCAATGGAATGTTTACTATCACTTAAAAAGGACAACAATCTAGGGGTGCCTGGGTGGCTCAGTGGGTTAGGCCTCTGCTTTCAGCTCAGGTCACGGTCTCGGGGTCCTAGGATTGAGCCCCGCATTGGGTTCCCTGCTCAGCAGAGAGCCTGCTTCCCCTTCTATCTCTCTGCCTGCTGTTCTCCTTACTTGAGATCTCTCTCTGTGTAAAATAAGTAAAATCCTTAAAAAAAAAAAAAAGGATAACAATCTAATAACACGAATAATTCCATAATGTAATCAAGTTCTTTTACACTATTTTCCCACAGGATCATATGCCTTATTTTTTGAAGCCAGTGTTCTAATGGTCATCAAATAATATTAAGCCATAAAAACAAATCTCTACTGCTCCCTCCACCCCCAGACCCTTAACTCATCTTAATCTTGCACAGCAACATATATCCAAGTACAAGCCCCTTTTCTACAAAGGGTAGAGTTTTATTCAGCTTGGCTCTCACGCTCCAGTAGTACAACCACTTTCCAAAGCCAATGAATAACAGTTTGCTATTCCTAAAGCTCTGAAATGCAAACACACTAATGTAAGTTTTATACATTCTGCTGCTCTTTAAGTGGCCTAGAAATAGTTTCTACAACTAGCTCCCCCTGCTGTCACAATATTCAAACCAAAAATTACCTCTCCACAAAGACTCGATAATTCTATTGCCATCAGATTTCATACTCGATGACACATGCATTACCTGTGTCCACCCCTGGAGTGAAAGAATATGTTCAGAAAATTCTAATTTCAAATACAATGTTGGGTCTCCTATGTACATTGTTCCTCTAATAACAGTTGCCTAAATCATTTTATTGTAGTTACACATTAGTATTGTGACAACATCAGGAACCACGTAGACCTATATGTTACCTGAGTTCATTATTAATCTATCTACAAAAGGTGTTCAGAAATCACCTGGGTAGTTGGACTCTACCAGTAGTTTGCAGACCTTTTTTTTTTTTTTTTTTTTAACTGTAGCAAGGGTGGGGCTCTTTATAAAATAAGAAAGTCTGATTATAGAGGAAATGAAAGCAGAGCTCTTCTGTTGAGCCAAGGGGCTTCCCCACCATTCCCTGTCCAGCAATGCCTCTGGAAGGGCCCCCGCAGGACCTGGGATTGGGGACGGTACCTTAAAACCACCGGGACCAGTGATTTTACTGGTCTTTCCCGACTGCATTTTCTATGCCATTGGAAAATGCTCCCTTCCATTTTATAACTACTCTTAGCAAAATGGACTCTTTCCATGTTCTATAATAAATATATATATTTGACTTTGCAAACCACTTAATATACGTGATATAGATATAACATGTACAGAGAAAGACTAGGAATGTTATCTTTCCTATTTTTTTGTTTTGTTTCATTTTTAAGTAGTTTCCTAGGAGAATAATCATCTTTTACCACAGGGGTGGATATATTCAAAAAGTCCAATAAAACCATATAAATTTTTTGCTTGAAAGTTTCATTATGTATATTTTTTTGTGGTTCACAAAACCACTGACCCCAAGCTTCAGGGCAAGTGCACACAGAGAAATCCTCTTGAAAATGAAGTCGTCTAGTTTCTGACTATCACAGTGAGCTTAAATTAGAAACTGCAATAAACCTGGGGAGAGTGAAGGAAAAAACAATAAAAATGCCAAGTTATTTAGACTCTAAGACTGGTCCTAGACCTAGGAGAAAAGGGAGGATTCACATTCATTGTGTGGTACAATAATTTTTTCCAGGGCTTGAAAATGCCTAAAAATGAGGTTTTAAAAGGATTAAGTGGCTTTTTAAAAGGTATAATGCAAGCCTTCTCTAGTATGAGAAATAAAATTCAGATTGTGACTTCTAGAAGCCATGAGGGGAAAAAGGGACAAAATGTGTTCCCGTAAAAAGATAGTAAGAAGAGAAGGCACAAGTGGCATCAACAATGATGGGATGTCCCCTATATTCATCTGTTTCCTCTCTTTTTTTGGGGGGGTGGGGCATGCACGTGTGTGAGCAAGCACATGTGCCTGGAAGAGTGGGGAGGGCAGAGAGAGCCAATCTTAAGCAGGCTCCCAGCTGAGCATGGAATCCCACCCCGGGCTTGATACCACAACCCTGAGATCACAACCTGAACCAATACCACCTTGAGTGGGACATTTAATCGACTGAGCAAAATTCAATGCAGTTCTTAATCACAGCATTTGACTTACTTACTAAGCAAAAGTTCCATAAATCTTATTTGTTGTTATTCATATAAAATGCTCAATAGCTGATCACACAGTGAAGTCAAATCATAGGGTATCACCCATGGTTGTGGTCTTCCTTTGCCCCTTATGGGACTGCTGAGACATGGTTGGCATTAAACCACTGGCCCGCAATAAGGAAAGTTTAAGGAAGTTTAAGGACAGCCTTACAAAATTCACTAGTGTATTTGCTGGACGGTTTGCTAACATCGATGGCCACTCATCAGCCTCTCTGCCACGTGATGTTGTGAAAGAAATATCCCAAATCAGGGATCAGGGAAAACTGTCTCTCTAGATAAGAAGTTTCTATGGCATGGACGCGGATCACTGGACTGTCATTCCCTATTTGTTCTGGACATTAGGTAGCTCAGAAGCAGATCTGACATCAACCTCTAACAACAGTGGAGAACTTTCTGTGTACTGATCCACTCTGGACTTCAACTCATTGACGCAAGCTCCTGGGGGAGTGAACGCTGGTCTCAACCCTGTCACAATGACTAATATGACCCATGGCACTATTAAAATCAAGGGAAGGGTTTATCAAATGGTTGAGAGGGTGAGTTTGGAGATCAGACCACTGTGGTCTGCCTAAGTAGCTAGCTGGGCCACTCTAACTTAACCTCTCTGAGTTTCAGAAGGTTATAAACTTATAAAATGAGGATAATCTTGAGAGCATAGAGTCGCATTAAATTGAACAATTCATGCACAGTGTTCATCATGGAGTCTGCACGTGGTAAGGTTTCAGAAAGTCATAGCTGCAATGATCATCTATAATAAATATTGTAACACACGTATATGTATTTTGTAAACAAATAAAGAACCATCAAATGCCAGGATTGAGATATTAATATTCCTCTCTAGAGCCCAATTTCCTCATGTAAAAGAAGGGAACAAATAAGTTTTCTAGGTCTATTCTAGTTGCAAACTACTTCTGTTCTCTATATTTAGAGAATGTATGAACTGCATGACAGAGAATAAGGGTTATTAGGAAATACAACCCTTTAAAAGGGGTTGCATAATACATATTAGGACCACCCAACAGTGATCTGCTGCTTCCTAAACAAGAGGCTTGATTTTTTTGTCTCCCACTAATATGATTTCTTGTTCCCAGTCCCTAAACAGTTTTGGCTGATACCTGCTTGCTAGACATTAAAATGTCTTCTTGCTATTTCTGGCTGCCCTCAAAGTCTCTCAGTGTGTCTTTCCTGGGGACACTCTACTCTTGCTTCTAATGGCTTTGACTTCACTTTTCACTACTCTTAATTTTCACCAGGAAAACCTACAGAAACGACCTGACTTTTAGAGAGATCAGTAGCAAAGTAGGACCTGGGCACCCAGGTTTCAGTACTGTGTGAAGCGTGTGCCTGGTTAAGACTTTGCCAAATCTGGATCAATCCAGATGTGAGTCTGGACCTCACCCAGGAACCTGGGCAGCAACTGGGCCTGCACAGAGAATCCTTTAGGGTGGCATGTGAGAGACCAGGCCTGGATATAGAAAGAGTCACAGATAGCTGGAGAACTGCCAGGTCATGCCTACCAAGAACTTTGAAAAAATGGGATTACTTGAATAAATAGCTTCCAGAAAGCCAAGGTCAACATTTTGGTGCTTCTTCAAGATCAAACCATTAGGAAGAGAGACCATTTGACAAAACATTTAAGCTGTGCATAAACCGTCTTCCTGCACAAAAAAAATAACATGTAAAAGGTGACTCACATATGGAAAGAGTAAAAAGAAGGAGTTGATGGTCTGAAATTGATTCAGCAGTGAAGAGTTCTAACAGAAAAAAATTACGTTAGCAGCAATCAGAGTTCGGCAGGGATTTCCTGCTAGGATGATTTTTTTGCTCTTTTGGGTACTTGTGGCCTTTAGTCTCCCTTTCAAGGGAACATGAATTAAAGCTAGTTGGAAAGGTCTGACTTTAAGTTTATTCCTTTAATCTTTAAGATAGTAATGCTCTGAGAAGATTCATTTGCCATTGATAACAAGACCAGAAGAAGGAAGAGAGGGGAAAAAAAAGAAGAAAAGAAAGAGGGTAAAAAAAGAAGAAAAAGAGGAGAAAGGGAAAAGACTGGAAACTGTAGACGGAGGAGAGTCCTTTGACAAGAATTTTGGAGCCAAGCGCTAAGCACCTCCACTGAGATCTCATTACCCCCATTCTTTCCCTTAATTTCTCAGAGGACTAAGTTATTTTGTAGCCTTTTGAAATATATCTTAAAATTAGTTATTAGGAAAAGATGCTGTGAAAAGCATCATATTCATGATCTCATTGAGAAGTGGATGTGAGACTAGATGTAATATCCTCGATAGAAAATGCAGGAGAGGGGAACTTGGGTGGCTCAGTGGGTTAAACCTCTGCCTTTGGCTCAGGTCATGATCTCAGGGTCCTGGGATGGAGCCCCACATCAGGCTCTCTGCTCAGCAGGGAGCCTGCTTCCTCCTCTCTCTCTGCCTGCCTCTCTGCCTGCTTGTGATCTCTCATCTGTCAAGTAAATAAATAAAATCTTTAAAAAAAAAAAAAAGAAAGAAAGAAAGAAAAGAAAATGCAGGAGGATGCATATGGGAGCAGGTCCAGGAACACATCATCAAAGTCAGAGAGGTCTCATCAGGAAGATTATTTTCACTCTCAAAGAATTCCAGTTCTGAGGCACTCCTTAGGCCGTAAGGAGTTTGAGAAAATGTTCCATAATAAAGCAGTCTTCAATATATGAGAGAACTCAGGCTGGGAGAGACCACATAAACACAGTAAATGGAGAGAAACTCTGACCCAGAACATAAAGCTCCAGTAAACATGAGCACTAGTGAAAGGAAGCTCTGTGACTCCAACAAATGTGAGAAATATTTCTGTGTGAAGTGAAAACTCAAGAATTAGAGAATTCATAAAAGAAATTTTTTAATTTTCACAAACACATCTTTAGCCACAAGTCAAAGTCAAACTGAGTCTCCCAAACACTGGGGGCGGGGGCAGGGGGAGGAGAAATACACACACACACCACACACACATACATATATACATATATATATATATATATACACACACACACACACATAATTATTTATGCTTACTTGGAGCAGCCTTTTGCCACAAATCGGTTCTCACTCTATATCAGAATACACACACACACACACACAAGAGCAAACTTTAGAAGGTAGAAAACCTTCTGCCAGAATTTACCCTTCAAATTACCCATACAGGAGAAAAAAATCACATGAATGTAACACAGGCAGGGAAACCTTTTTATGAAGTCTTATTAAACATGCGATAACTCATGGTGGGGGGATCTTATGAAACTGAATGTAGGAAAAAGTTATGTGACAGTCAATCTTGGCTCTACAATGGAGAATTCACTATACCTGTAAAAAATGTGGAAAACCAGCGCCTGGGTGGCTCAGTAGGTTAAAGCCTCTGCCTTTGGCTCAGGTCATGATCCCATGGTCCTGGGATCGAGCCCTGCATTGGGCTCTCTGCTCAGCAGGGAGCCTGCTTCCTCTTCTCTCTCTGCCTGCCTCTCTGCCTGCTTGCGATCTCTGTCTGTCAAATAAATAAATAAATCTTAAAAAAAAATGTGGAAAACCTTTCTTCTAGAAGAACACCTCTTTGGAGATCAAAGCATGTGTTAAGGAAAGAAAACCTTCTGTGTGAAGGCAAATATCCAATTCAGAATCAGAGAACACACATTAGGGAGAAGATTTATGAAAATAATGATCTGAAAATGCCTCCAATAGCAGTCCCACTTGCTCTATCAGGAAAGTCACAAGATGAAGCAGTACTGGGTATATAATATGTGGGGAAGACCTTCACTCAGACAGAATCACTCAATGTCAGGGGACTGTTAAGGAGAGAAACCCTATCAACATAAAAAATGTGGGAAATCCTTTTGCCAGAAGATAGAAATCTTTTAGATTAGAAAATTCATATAGAAACCCACAGAAAAAAACATAGGCAAGGCATCATCAAGAAGTTACAACTAATTGGGGGTGCCTGGGTGGCTCAGTGGGTTGGGGCCTCTGCCTTCGGCTCAGGTCATGATCCTGGGGTCCTGGGTTAGGGCCTGAGTCAGGCTCTCTGCTTGGCGGGGAGCCTGCCTCCCCCTCTCTCTCTGCCTGCCTCTTTGCCTACTTGTGATCTCTTGTCTGTCAAATAAATAAATAAAATCTTAAAAAAAAAAAAAGTCACAACTAATTGAACATTACAGAAATATTTGAATATTCTGAAAGCATAAAAATTTTTTTATAAAAAATTAAAAACCTGGGGAAATTCCACCAAGTTCGAGAGTTTGTTAAAAACACATTCTTCTGCCAATAATTTGCTCTAAGAGTCATGGTTCACATGTGGTTCCAGACCTTGTATACAAAAAAGCAATCCAGTAAACTCCTTTGTAAATCTAACATTTATAAATAAAAAGATCTTTAGGGGCACCTGGCTGGCTCATTTAGAAGTGATGCGACTGTTAATCTTGGAGTCATGAGTTCAAGCCCCACATGGGATGAACAGATTACTTAAAGCAATAAAACTTTAAAAATAAAAGATTAAAAAAAAAAAAAGCCACCCCAGTCAGAAAGAAACAGGAGCCAGCTAAGGAAACACTCAATGACCAAGTCTGTGACAAAGTGAAAACTAAAATAATTAAATTAATAGAATGTAAATTATTAAAAACATAAAGTTCATGGGTCCATGCTGATAATAAACAGAACGACTGATCAAGAAGGGAGGTCTCTTGCCCACAGTCAAGGGTTAACTGGGAAAAGCACTGGGCAGGGTGTCTGGGTGGCACAGCCAGCATCTTACTCTTGATTTTGGTTGGGGTCACGATTTTAGGGTCCTGTGACAAGAGTCCCAAGTCAGGCTGCATGCTCAGTGGAGAATCTGTGAGAGATACTCTCTCCCTCTAGCCCTCCCACTCATGCTCTCCCTCTCTCTTTCAAATAAATAAATCTTTTTGAAAAAAGGTGGGGAAGAAGCACTGGGATTAGTAATCATTGCTTTGTATCCATTTTGGCAAAAACTGGGTCAGATAAGAATCACGGTTACCAAATCTAGGGGGAAATTTTGATGAGAAGCAAAATATTTGCAATGTCTTCAGTGCATCTCCACAGACCGCTTTTTAGTTGCAAAGGAAGAAAAGATAAACAGAATACAATGGAGAAACTGGATAACATCTTGATCAGTGATAAAAATTAATAGCATCTATGAGAGACAGGTGGATATTAGGTTCCTCCAGACATGATACCTGGAGAGAGACAGGTCACCTAAACAGCATTCTGGCTCAGAATGCTTAACTTCAACCTAATTACAGAGAAGCATTAGGCAAACACAAAACAAGGACCATACTTATAAAACAAACACTGAGAGCTGGGTTATTTCCTCAAAAATATCAATGTTATTTTTTTTTTTTAAAGATTTATTTGATAGAGACACAGCAAGACAGGGAACCCAGCAGAGGGAGTGGGAGAGAGAGAAGCAGCCTCCCCAGGGAGCAGGGAGCCTGATGCAGCCTGATGCAGGGCTCAATCCCAGAACCCTGGTGTCAATCCCAGGATCCTGAGCTGAAGGCAGACGCTTAACAACTGAGCCACCCAGGCGCCCCAAATATCAATGTTATAAAAAAGGCCAAAAAAAAAAGTCTACAATTTTTTGAACTTTACAGCTCTTTTAAACTTAAACAGTCCTTTTAAAGTGTTCCAGTTTAAAGGAGGCTAAAGAAACTTGGCATTAAAGACTAATTCCTGTATTAAATTCTGTTATTAAGGACACTATCAGATCAAGTGAAGACATTGGAATATAAACAGTAAATTAGATTAAGAATATAGTACCAATATAAGCTTATGAAGTTGGTAAGTTTGCTGGGGTTTGGGCGCCTGGGTGGCTCAGTTGGCTGGGTGACTGCCTTCGGCTCGGGTCATGATCCTGGAGTCCCAGGACCGAGTCCGACATTAGGCTCCCTGCTTGGCAGGGAATCTGCTTCTCCAGCTGACCTCTCTCCTCTCGTGTTCTCTATGTGTGTCTCTCTCTCATTCTCTCTCTCTCTCAAATAAATTAATAAAATCTTTAAAAAAAAAAAGTTTGCTGGGGTTTTAGGTTCAGTGCAGTAAGAGGAGGTGGCAAGCGGTAGGAGGGGCCCAAAGGTTAAGATGTTAACAAGTGCATCTGGGTAAAGAGTACACAGTTCTTCTTGGTATCATTTTTATTTTGCAACTTTCTGTAAGTTCTAAATTATCCCCCCACCACCACCACCCTGCCAAAAAAGGTAATTTTCAAAAAGCCAGTCAAAGCATGCTCTGGACTCGATCTCCAAAACCAACAGTTATTCCCGTCTCTCTCATCTTCCTTTCTAAAGCAATCTGCTAAGTTCAGACACATGTTTAAGTGCAAAAAACAAAACAAAACTGCTCTCGACCCCCAGCCACTCTGGCCCTACTACAATGATGAAGTTCTAGAACATAGGTGAGGTTCGGTGGGGTGAGGTCCGGAGCTGATGACCAAGAAAGAATTCTTGAGACATCTTTGGTGCAAAATGGTGGTTTATTAAAGCGCGGGGACAGGACCCATGGGCAGGAAGAGCTGCTGCCCCGGGAATATGAGGAGTGGTCTATTATATACTTGTAAATTGGGAGGGGGTTAGGGATGGCGTAAGTCTCTAAGGAATTTTGGAAGCAAGGTTTCTAGGACCTTGAGGGGCTAGCTATTGTCTGGGGAAAAGGTTATTCATTACCAGTAATAAAACCTTCTCCTGAGACCCTTTAGATGTATATCAGTGGGCCATATGCTTAGGAATGATTGTAGACACTATCTTGGAGGTTTAGAGATAAAGTTTCCAAAGGAATTATTCAAGTAGACTTCCAGGATCCTGGTTGGGGGTAGGGGTCAGTCAGGCTAGGATTGCCCCTTGCCCTTAGCAAAGCCTCAAAATGAGGGTAGTTGAGTCCCTAGAGGAGGGTCATTCTGCCTGTTTCAAGGGCTTGTCAGTAGGTAAGGAAATCTAAGAATTTTCTTCTGCCTCTGTTTCCCACATCAACAAGACTTCTCTACTACTTCAGCTTGGCCTCTGCCCTCATTGCTCTTGCTACATCAGTAAACACATCAAGTCGCCAACTCCAACAGATAAATATTCAGTTACTACCCACCTGACCTTTCAACAGTGTTGACCACAGCCTCTTCCTTGAAAAGAATCGGCTTCTCCTCACTTTTGATCAGACACCCCTGATCTTCCTCCTGCCCCTCCATCCCTCTAAATCTTCTGCCACTTCCTAACTCTCTCTTGGACTTCTCGAGATTGACGTTCTTAAGATTTTCAGTCCACTCTGTCTCACTAGGTGGTCTCTCATCCACCCCGTGGTCTCAAAAACCATCTACATGCCAATGACTCCCAAATTTCTTTCTCCAGCCCACAGCTTTCCTCTGAATTCTGTATTCACACAGCCTGAGTGCCTGACATCGCTGATTCAAAGGTCTCCCTTCTTTAACCCCATCTTTCCACTTCAGTGAGTGCCGCTTCTGTTCATCTAAATCAGAATATCCCCACCATCAGCTGGCTGTTGACATTACAAACAAGATTTTTCTTTATGGTTTTCAGTGGTTTAAAACTGCCCTACAATAAACATATGTACTTATGAATGCATTAAAGAACTTAAACCTCTTTCCTTGAAACAGAACAAAACGAAGATGTGCTTTATCATCACTATTTTTGTTCTTAATTTTCACTTTATGAATGTCTAAAAATTAATTTTAAGTTTCGTATTACCGGAAGCATTTGGATTTACTGAAGACATCGCAAAATCAGCTTCAATCTAGAAAAGAAGAAAGAATGGCACATGTAATTTCATCAAATGTTTTCACAGTGCAAGTTCTTAATTCCTCAGGTGTGGGGAAAGATTGTATTTTATGAGAAACCAACTGTCTTGACTTCAGCAGACAAGTAGTATCGCAGAACAGCTGCCAATAGTCATTTTATTCTTCCGTCTCTATCTAGGGTAGGGGGAGGGTGAAACAGGTCATGGGGATTAAGGAGGGCATTTGTTTTGTAATGGGTACCGAGTGTTGTATGGAACTGTTGAATCACTACATTGTACACCTGAAACTAATATTACATTGTGTTAACTCACTGGGATCTAAATAAAAACTTAAAAAAAAAAGTGGTATTGAAGCAAAAAATATCCCTGTATCTGTAAGATACAATATGCTAATCTGCTACAGACTCTAAAAGCCCCCAAACTGTTCCATTGACCCAAACAGTTGAAACATATATAATCAATTATATATAACATAATCATATGCTGTCACATATGCAGCATAACCTAAAAGGTAATCTTTCTATTTCAGACAAATACAAGTGATTATTGCAATGAGCTCGATGGCTTTATTTTTGAACTTTTTTCCTGATTATAAAAGTAACATGATGTAGAAACTATAGAAAACTGTAGAAAAATATAAAAAATTCATGAAGCACATCTTTGAAAACATTCACCCAGTAAGAACTACTATTAATATTTTGGCCTAGTTGGCATTTTTCCCTATGGCTTTTTAAACATATTTCAGAACAAATCCTCTATACGGTTTGGGAAACTGCTTTCACTATGTATTAAAATACAAGCATTTTCCTATATGGCTACAGGGCCTAATAAATACTATGGAATTAGAAACTTGGCAACACCTGACACAGTTTCTCTACTTTGGATTCCATGTCCTGCACTTTCCAGGTTCCTTTTGCCCCTGTCTGGGGGCTCCTGTTGCCCTCTTCTTCGTGGAGCCCCTGGTTCCCCTGAGATGTTGGTACCCACCCGTGGTATACTCTCTCAGTACATGCTGCATACTGTCCTCAGGCAACGCCACTCAGTCTCTTGCTCTGAGCTCACCTGTAAACAGAGGCGTCCAGAATCTGTCTCCGGCCCTTACCTCTCAATTCCTCACCTGGTTCCAGATTCCTGCATTTACAAGGGGCAGCATAATCTGAGAGCAGATCGTTACCACCAGCACACTGTTCACTGAGTGACTTCACTTGGGATGTCCACAGCCTCCTTAGACTTAATGTGCCCCACAAACTCACTGACTTTCCCCCAAGCCTGCTCCTCAGTTTCCCTACTTGGCGGTATTTACTATTGCTGCAGGCCTGGTTTCACACCCCTCTCTTATGGCCAACCATATCTAATCACCAGGGCATAACATCTCCCAACACCACAAAGTGCTTCTGGATACTTCGTCATCAGTGGAGGCTAGCTTGCTCTTCTAGTCTAAGTGATGCCTAAACTCCTACTTTCCACTAGAATTAGATAGCCCTTTTCCTTGTCCCCTATGCTTTGGGTACTTCCTGTTCTTCTCCATGTTAGTATTTATCACAGAGTTTTATAAGTCTCTCTACACTAAATTGTGAACTGCTTCGCAATAGGGGCTGTATACTATTCATCTTTATATCGCTAGCAACTAGCAAGTGTTCATTTTATTACATGGGAACACTTCATAAATTGCATTGTGTAAAAACCATTGCATAAGTGTTTAAATTATTTATTACATGTCGTGCATTCAGTAAATATTTCATCTGCTCAAAAGCAATATTCGAAAATAAAACCCCAGGGGTGTCGGCTGGTTCAGATGGCAGAGTACGCAGCTCTTGATCTTGCGGTTGTGAGTTCAAGCCCCATGTTGGATACAGAGATTAATTAAAAATTAAAACTTTAAAAATAAATAAGACCCCAAACCTCAACCTAGTATAAAAGTAAATATCTGTTACATTTCACAGAGAGTATACATTGTCATTTATCGAACACATGTTCACATGCAAATGATTGACAGGTTTACAGATGATTTGTTTTACTTTACTGTTTAGTGATCTGCAGTCAGATAATTCGATTAAAAAATGAAATCCAGGGGCACCTGGGTGGCTCAGTGGGTTAATGCCTCTGCCTTCAGCTCAGGTCATGATCTCAGGTCCTGGGATCGAGTCCCACGTCAGGTTCTCTGCTCAACGGGGAGCCTGCTTCCCCCTCTCTCTCTGCCTGCCTCTCTGCCTACTTGTTATCTTTCTCTCTTTCTCTGCCAAATAAATAAATAAAATCTTAAAAAAAAAAAATGAAACCCAAAACCTCAGCCAGGTATGAGAATAAAAGTAAAAATCTGTTAAATCTCGTGGACTGTACAGTGTCTTACCACATCACTGTACTTTTCATTCAGTTCCTCACCTGTATTCTAAAATTAAAGCCAATTAAGTAGATTCAGGGATGATAAAAGCAGAATGAAATGAGCTATCCTTCCAGCTGAACACAGGTTAAATACAATGCTTCAGAGGCCGGATCCATTTAGCTGACTTGTTTTAGAATTCTAGCTGAAATGAGTGCAGGTGAATATAAGAGCCACAGTTACTGGGAGTCCACCCTATTTCTCTGCACTCCACAACGAGTATCTCAGTACCAAGCATTTTGCTAGGAGGTGAACCACTTTGAGCCTACCTGGTCCATTCATGGGGCATATTTGTGGTAAGAGAACTTATTTACCGTTAAGTTGTGATACACTGAAGCATAATGAGGGACGGAAAAGTGAGACATCAAATGGTTCCAGGCTTTGCTGGGAATGAGGAATAGCAGCGGCCAAGCTGGTTTAAGGAGAGAACAAGGGAGGGCACTCCAGGCAGATGGCTGCAACTGAATTTCTTAAAGCTGGATGAGATCTTGTCTCTGATTAATTCCAGTTCAGCATCTTAACAAGAGGGATCCAAGAATCAACATAACAAGGGGAGCAGGAAATCTGTCCTCCTAAAGCAAGCCACTCCTTGAAGCTCAGCTTGACCCTCCTTATTAGTGACTTAGTGCAAACTCTTCCGAAGAATAATATCCAACAAAATCTCAAATGTACCTAGCAATTGTACTTCCAGGAATTTATTCCATAGATAAACATCCAAAAGTATAGATATACATATAAAAGGATGCTCAACACAACAATGTTTGTAGGAATGAAAACTAATGGAGGCAATCTAAATGACAGAAGACTGAAAACTAGCTAAAGAGAATACTATGCAAACCACTTTTTTTTTTTTTAAAGATTTTATTTATTTATTTGACAGAGAGAGATTACAAGTAGGCAGAGAGGCAGGCAGAGAGAGAGAGGAGGAAGCAGGCTCCCTGCCGAGCAGAGAGCCCGATGCGGGACTCGATCCCAGGACCCTGAGATCATGACCTGAGCCGAAGGCAGCGGCTTAACCCACTGAGCCACCCAGGCGCCCCTATGCAAACCACTTTTAAAACGTGGTCATGTGTGCTTTTGTGATCATCGTTAAGTGAAAAAAAGCAAATAAAATAGGTATACTATGTACCCACTTATGTGTTTAATAGAATGCTAGGCATGTTTGTTACAAATAGGAAATTCTGGAATGACACACACAAAAAAATTATTAATAATGGTAACCCCTGAGGAGTGGGACTCTTTGGTAGCAAAGGAAGGGATTTTACATTCAACTTTATACTTTTTCCAGACTGTCTGAATTTTTTGCCTGTGGAAATGTATTAGTTTTATAATTTAAATGAATTCCCGTTACCAATACCCACCACCCAGCCTTCCCTCTTGACACCTCCTTAGCATCTTGCATTTATTATAAGCCCGGTGGTGAGAAAGGCTTCATGAACTCTAATTTACCCTGAGTTAGGTTCTTATAAAGAGTAAAATTCACTGGGTGCCTGGGTGTCTCAGACAGTTAACCTGCTGCCTTCAGCTCAGGTCATGATCTCTGGGTCTTGGGATCGAGCCCCGCTTGGGGCTCTTTGCTCAACAGGGAGCCTGCTTCTCTCTCTCTCTCTCTCTCTTCCTGCCTCTCTGCCTACTTGTGATCTTTCTCTGCCAAATAAATAAATAAAATCCAGCACTGGACACATCTCTGAAATCGCTCTGACAGTGATTTTAAACATCCTAGACACTGCACTTGACTTAAAATCCACCCACTCTTTTATTGTCTGCCCCATTCCCAAAAAGATGAAGAAAGCTCTACCTTGGAGGGCTTGTACCCAAACAGCATTATGACAGCAACTTTAAAGTCCTCTCTGCTTAGATAGCCCTTGTTATCTTCATCGCATGCTTTAAATACCTAAAGAACATTAAATATCTTCAGTTAGCCGAAACCGTTTGTTCTATTACTTTTATTATTCGTTTATATTAAATTTAGACCTCCAAAATCCAAAACTTAGCTGAGCAAGAGGGCTCGGAATTGGGAGTTGCATTAACCTAATTTTACTTCTCAAGAATTCTTCTTGTGCTAAAACTTACCACCATCACCCCCGAAATGCGCAAACGACTTAATCGTTAGACTGACGCAAATTAATTCCTTTAAACCAGTGGGATAAATTCTACCCAAAATTCCGTCCTAGAATTAGGAAGGTGAGACAGATAGAAGGTTTGATAGAGGTTATTATTAATAAACTATGGAGCGGGTTAAAGAAGGGACTTGTTAGTTGCCAGAACACCGGACAGAGAGCGAGAAGCCGTGCAGCCCTCGGCTCAGTCATTAACCACGGGTCTTTGGAAGGACAGCGCAGTCCTTGCCAGTGCAACAGAGCTGGGTGAGAACCGGGCGGGTGACAGAAACAGGAGCCCTAGGTCAAGTTCGAGTCCGAGAATCAGCCCTCCCGACACCTACTTCCACCCATTTCTTGTGTTCTGAGGGGCTGGCTTCCCACGTCCATGGCCGGGCCCCAGCCTCGGAGAAAAACATCGCGACCATCACAACCGAAAGGAACTGCAGAACCCAACACCTGCGCTGCCAAAGCCCGGTTGCCTCTGAGTGCCTCACTGCAACTAAGGAAGCTGAACTTGGCCGGGCAACTCCAACGTCTTCTCCCATTGGACTGCCTGCTAGCCACTGACGTTGATCCCGCGGTTCTATTGGCCAGAGGCTTTAGGCCCGTTTCCTTGAAACAGCCTATGGCGGAGAGGCTTCTGGGCTCGCCCCCAGCTTTGCCTTGCTCAGCCCTTTAACTCCTTGCACACCGCTGGTATACACCTCACCTAGGTCCTGCTTCACTGTCTCTTGCAAGGTTCCTCCCATTTTTCTGCCCCCACACCTTGCAGTAAGTTACTTTGTTAATTTTTATCTATGCCGCTGTGATAAACATAGGAAACATAAAACGTGTGAACTAAGCATTCAAAGAACCAAAGAGCCAAGTCTAGGATTCACGTGCATATCGGCAAGTCAAGTCATTGGGGTCCAGCCCTCCAGGGTAGTAACTATGGTCTGTTTGTCCTCCCCATATCCCTGCAACGAAGCAGATGCTCAGTAAAGTCCTTAGGACTTTTATGTGAGAAAGTCAGAAGGAAATGTAAATAAAATTAAATGTTCTTATAACCTGCAGCCCACTGACAATTACTTGATACAGGCAGAGTATAACGTTCCTCTAGGAAGTTCCCAAACTGTCTTATTGTTAATGCCTTGTTAGAGTGAAAAACAACCTTAGCTTGACAATAGCAAGTCCTACTTTATCCCTTTAGTCTTCTTTAGCAAATGAAAGTCCTATTGGAAACTTCCTTTGTCTTTACCTCCCCCAACACCAAGGTATATACTCAGTTGCTCCTCACAATACCGGGGTAGCAGCTCTTCCTGCCCCCAGGTCCTGTTCCCGCGCTTTAATAAAACCGCCTTTTTTTTTTTTTTTAAGATTTTATTTACTTATTTGACGGAGAGATCACAAGCAGGCAGAGAGGCAGGCAGAGAGAAAGGAAGAGAAGCAGGCTCCCCGCTGAGCAGAGAGCCCCAAGTGGGGCTCGATCCTAGGACGCTGAGATCATGACCGGAGCCGAAGGCAGAGACATCCCACTGAGCCACCCAGGTGCCCCTAATACCGCATTTTTGCAAGGAAAGCATCTAAGAATTCTTCCTAGCCCGTCAGTTTCAGACCCCCCAACAACACTACTCCAAAAAAATCACACCAGTTCACACCAGGCTGGTTCACCAAGTCCTCTGGGAGAAGTGCCTAGTTTGAAATAAACTCTGAGAAAAATGTTACAAACATTAAAAGCCGAGGAATATGGGGAGGTTTCCGTTTTGCAAGAGTTTATTTCAGACCTTTCTTTCTTCTGGCAAACCAGTAAGATTAAAAACACAACGTTTCAAAGAAGAAACAGGTATTCGCGTTTGAGTGTGACGGGAGATCATTTATCCTTTTATTCTACAGCAGGTTTTACAACTTTGCACCCCCAGCGAGCTTGCTCCTCCAGGATAAAGGTCTCAAGCCACAGGGGCCTGGAACCTCCGCTAATCCTCTCTCTGCCTTTAAGTAACTACCCCCTGTCCCGAGCTCCGGGAGGCTGACACTAAGAGAATCCTGGCAAAGCGGATGAGTTTCGCCCATTAACTAAGGGAGGAGAGAGAGAACACTTGATTTTCTCTCCCCCTTTTAACAGAAGCGATCAGGGGGGTGAGTCCAGAGCTGGAAGCGGGCGGGACACCCCTTCCATACATTCATGCTGGAGCCCTCAGCAGCCCCTCAGGATCCGGCGGGCTTTAGGACCCAGCGGCGGGCGTTCCGGAAAGGGAAGGGGCAGAGCCATGGGGGTGGAGAAAGCGAGCCCGGGCCGGAAGGGTTTAAACCGCGCGCAGGCGCGGGCGGCGGAAAAGAAGGCGCGAACCCGTGGGTTGCTGTAATTGCAGGAACGAGTTCGGCTGTAGCCCCCCCTCTGGCAGTGTCAGGTTCGTGGCCGGCGGTTGCGGGACCCTGGCCGGGGAAAGCCTGCTCCTTCCGCGCTGGGCCTCGCGGGTCCCGCGAATTCTGAGGTCGGGTGGAACTGGAGGTGGTGGAATCTGAGGGAAGCGGGGGTGTTTGGTAAAGACCCTGGGGAAGGTCCCCTTCTGGGCCTCGGCTTTCTCAGTCATAGAACCTGTCAGGCGCGAGCGGCAGGCGTCGCAGAGAGCCAAGGGCGTTGGAGGGGGGCGTGGGTGCGAGGGTTCCCCGCGCTCCGGTTCGTACTCCGGTTTCCCCACGGGGCAGGTGGGCTGTGTCGCCCGCCAGGGATGCTGGCGCGCGTCGGGCGCCTACCCTGTGCCAGGCACTGAACCTTTCTGGGCCGGGTTGCCCTGTTCTCGGAGCCAGCCATTCGCGGGACTTTGTATAGACTTGGTGCGAGCGTGAACGGAGTTTCCTCCCGGCAGAGCGCTTCGAAGGGGGCTGGACCTGGGGTCAGAACCCAAAAGGGGTAGCCCCTGACATTGCTTCCGCCACGTACCCGGAATCCGCCCGCTTCGGTCTGGCCTCACCGCCTCACGCCGGGTTCGTCTCCCTCCAAACTGTTCTCACGGAGTTAGGGAACATAATAGTTGAGAAAAGTAAATCGGGGCTACTGTACTCCGCCCCACCTTGTTAAAGCCTTCTGGGGCTGCTTCCCCCTACCCCGCACTTCTTAGGCTGAAATCCAGGATCTTTAACACGTACCTTACTTCTTCCCATTCCCTTCATCCTGAACTACTGTATTCCTTGCCCAAATTCTTCTCTTTGTAATCTAGGAGTTATTACAGCTTTGTTCCCGCCTCCTGGTCTTGGCAGGCTGGGTTCCCTCTACTTGGAATACCACGCTTTATTCGACTGGTTCTTTTTCATGCTCCAGAACTCACTTAAATGTTACTTATCCAAAGAATCGTCCAAAGGACGTCCCTGTTACTCTCATACACCTGTAAAATGCAACCAGTGTCTGGAAAGATAGCTTGGTTTTTCTGCTGGTGTTGATCTGTTTTTCCCCCCCTGAAATACAATCATTCCGGGGACAGAAACCTTTTCTATATTAACTCCTTATCCCCAGTGCTAGGCACATAGTAATTGCTCAGTAAGTACCTGTTAGCGTGAGCTCTGGGAGATAAAGATGATACACATTTAACAGAGGAGAAAACTGTCTTCACAGTGAAGTAACCTGCCCAACTTCCCATTTACCACCTACTGATGATTGAGTTTGAAATTGGGGGTCCAGGTTTACCCACAAGTGGCCACACAGGGCCTCTGTCCTTCTGGTGGTATGCACACTCTACAAGGAGCCGCTGGAATGTGGAAAAGATCTGCCCAGTTGGGTCTGATGTGGTGAGGGGAGAGAGGCAGCTAGCATCTTTAAGAGGAGTACCTATTTGCTTCACAAAAACGCTTTTCAGACACTAAGAAACTCTCGTTTCTAGTTTCTTAATTCCTTAAACTACCTTAAAAACCCCAAGCACCTGTTAGAAAATTCAGGGTCAAGAGTGAATATTTTTATGTTGGATTTTAGTTCCAACTCTTTCCTCGGGCCTGTAAGAACAAGGTCTGTGTTGAACGAGGAGAAGGTAACTAGGATTTTGGCTGTCAGTAGCAGATTCTGGGATTGTGCCTCTGAACACAGAGCTCATGTTCCTTACGTGGCTCAGCATCTGGTGAGCGTCAAGTGTGCTGTATGTGTTGTAGAAACTCCTCACACTGACAGAATTTGAGAGCAACCGTTTGCCAATGGCCTAGAGAATGGAAATAATATTTGTCTTTCATTTCCAGAAGTATGTCTCAGGAAGGTGATTATGGGAAGTGGACGATATCCAGTAGTGATGAAAGTGAGGAGGAAAAGCCAAAACTAGACAAGCCATCTACTTCTTCCCTCCCCCGTGCTAGGCAGGGAGCGGCAAGTGAACCAAGATACACCTGTTCTGAGGCTAGGAAAGTGGCCCATAAAAGGAAATTATCACCTGTGAAGTTCAGCAACTCAGATTCACAAGTTTCACCTCCCAAAAGGCAGAAGAGTGGTTCCCAGGAAGACCTAGGCTGGTGTCTCTCTAGCAGCGACGATGAGGTGCAGCCAGGAACACAGCAGAAGCAGGCTAAGAACATGGTGGTAAAAGAGGAGAGCGGCATCTCTTCTCCCCAAGACGGTGCTGCCCAAAGAACTGCAAATCCCAGCCCTCCTGCCCTCCATGGACTAAAAGAGGAGGAAGAGGACTATGAAACCTCAGGGGAAGGCCAGGACATTTGGGACATGTTGGAAAAAGGGAACCCCTTCCGATTTTACCTCACTAGAGTCTCGGGAATTAAGCCAAAGTATAACTCCGGAGCCCTCCACATCAAGGGTAAGTGGGTGCTGCATGCCCGGGAGCTGTCAAGTGGCACTTGAGACAGTCCCCTTGGCACAACAAGGAGGGTGACCTAGAATGACCTCTGAGAAACCTTTGCAGTCTTTTAACTACCCTCAGGAAAACTACCAGTTAGACTAGCAAATGCATTAGTTTGACAGCAAGCTGTTTCCTTAGGGAATTACAGGGTGTTTCTCAGTCCTGTAGATCTACCAGTTGGAATGCTTAAACGATTGTCAACATTGTGCTAACTTTTAAAGCGTAAACTTATTAATAACATTTGAATGAAATAGCAAGTATCTGACAGCAGTAGCATCACTTAAAACTTGTTAATGCAAATTTGGGGCTCCACCCAGGTTCACTGAATCAAACTCTGGGAGCAGGGCCCTGCAGTCTGTTCTAAGAAGCTTCTGGGGATTCTGATGAGGGAACAGAAGGCTAGCTGAGGAAAAGCAGAAGCTGACATCCCACAAACCTACCCCCGCCCCGATGGGATATGGGACATTCCTCAGGCACTCCTGGCTGCCCTAAAGGACAAACAAATAGTTAACTTACGGAGATTATAATCCTACAAGACCTATGAGTCTCCCTCAGTTTACAAGCCTTAGCAATTTACAAGAACAAAACATTTCTATCCATGGCCTAGCTTAAGCTCCCAGCTATCTTATTGCTAATGCCTTACTGGAAGGAGAACCAACCTTAACTTGGAAATGGCAAGGCCTCCTGTATCCTGTGAGTCTTAACATTCAAAAATCCTTTAAAACCTACCTTTTCCTTACCTTCCCCAACTCCCAGATATATAAACAGCCACACCTGACAAACATGGGGCAGCTTTTTCTGCCCACTGGTTCTGTCACTGTGCTTTAGTAAAACTACCTTTTTGCACCATAGACATCTTAAGAATTCTTTCTTAGCCGTTGGCTCCGGACCTCATCCCACCCAACTTCACTTATATTCTAAAACCCCATCACTTATGCCCGGTCGGGTTTGAGAACCACTATTTGGAAGCCAGATTTCAGTTTTGGTGAAGAAACAAAAAATACCAGCATGCAAATAGATATTTCAGTCCTGAATCATAAAGATAGTCTTCGGTTCCTTTGGTTATTCCCCAGGGTGCAGCTGGGTGGTAGCGTATTTTGTCTTCATTCTTGTTTGGTTTTTGTCCCAGACTCCTGTAAGAGCTCTGAAGTAATGAAGGTCAAAAGAACATCTTCTGGGGCGCCTGTGTGGCTCAGTTGGTTGAGCATCTGCCTTCGGCTCAGGTCATGGGATCAATCCCCATGTCTGGCTTCCTGCTCATTAGGGAGCCTGCTTCTACCTCTCTCTCTCTCTCTCAAATGAATGAATAAAATCTTTAAAAACAAAAACTTCTGTTCAGAAAAAGCCCCTTTCAGTCACACCTGGGTTTAATGAAGTGGCTTTTGGAAAGCCCTTGAGGATGAAGGAGTCATTGCCAAGGGGACCCAGTTGTGTCATTAAAGTTGGAGGTCTCAGCCCCACCTCCAGGGAGGGGGAAAGAGACCCAAGGTTGTTAATCATTAGTGGTCAGTGATTTAATGGCCTTTGTAATGAAGTCTCATTTAAAAAACCCTAAGGGGGGGACGCCTGGGTGGCTCAGTGGGTTAAAGCCTCTGCTTTCGGCTCAGGTCATGATCCCAGGGTCCTGACCAGCCATCAGATTCTGATTCGAGTCCCGCATTGGGCTCTCTGCTCAGCAGGGAGCCTGCCTCCTCCTCTCTCTCTGCCTGCCTCTCTGCCTCCTTGTGATTTCTGTCTGTCAAATAAATAAATAAATCTTTTTAAAAAATAAAAAAAAACCCTAAGGGGTTTGGAGAGCTTTTAGGTTGGTGAACAGAGGGTGGTGTATACCCCTTCCCCCATACCTTGTTCTTTGCAATTCTCCAATCTGGCTGTTCCCGAGTTGTATAATCTTATATTAATAAACTGGTAAGTCAGGTGCTTTCCTGAGGTCTGTGAGGCATTCTAGCAAATTTTCGAACCCGAACAGGGGCAAAATAGGGAATATCATCAAGAAACTGCAATATACTCCTTTTGTTACCTCATAAAGGTAGGCGCTTGGGCGCCTGGGTGGCTCAGTCCTTTGGGCATCTGCCTTCAGCTCAGGTCATGATCCCAGAGTTGTGGGATCGAGTCCTGCGTTGGGGTCAGCAAGTTGCCTGCTTTTTTTGCTCTCCCCTTGCTCCTCCCCACAGCTCATACTTATGTGTGTGTAAGTGCTGTCAAATTTATATTAAAAAAAAAAAAAAAAAGACAGGAGCTTCCTTTAGGCGGTGACTTTTAAAATTTTTGTACCCTACCATGTAGCTCAGAATCTGGAAGAAGCACTCAGTAAGCATGGGTCAAATAAAGGAGCCTACTCTTAATCCTTGGGCAGTTTGATGGCTCTGAGCACATGTGCTGAAGCCAAATAGCCTGGCTTCAGATCTTGACTATCCCTTCCTAGCTGTCCAGCCATGGACGACCTCCTAAGGGGAGACCCCTCATCTGCAAAGTGGGAATGAGCAACTCCAGCCCAGAAGATGGCTAGGAGATGGAAGAGTGAGCGCAGGGACAGTGATAAGAACAGTGCCTGGCACCTAATAGGTGCGAGTCCAGCTGTTATGATCAGTGGTGGTAATCCTGTAATTCCTCTCCTGGTACAGTTTGAGAAGTGAGCTTTCTGATCTTACTTGAAATCAAGTTGGACTGGGTGCGAGGTGCAGCCCCCTTCAAGATGACCTGGGAATGCTAGAAATGTGAACTTGGGGTTGTGGGTGCCTCTTCCCTCCTTCACAGGAAGCAGGGGCTCTCAGGCTCCAGAAGACAGTCTTGCTAGTACTGGGTTCGGGAGGTTTCTTGGAGGCCACTTGAAGGAGTTAAAAGTTAACATCTGGGAAGAACAACGAAATGTCATTATTGTCTTTACTGGCAGTTTTTAAAATTGACCAGCCATCAAATTCTGAAGCTGAAGTTTTAGTTTTACATTATATTTTGTTAAAACGTAATAAATATTAAAGAGCTCAAATTTTCTATTGAATTTTATGGAACATTAGAGTCTGGCTTTGTAGTCACTTCTCAGTTCAGTTTTCACAGCCGAATTTTGATTGTGAATAAGTCAGTTTGTGATTATTACCAGATTTTTATCAAAAAATGAGTTAGATCTAAATGTTTTGTCTTCTCAGATATTCTGTCGCCCCTATTTGGGACACTTGTATCTTCAGCTCAGGTGAGTTTATGGTGGTTTTTTCTTTAGGGGAGAAGGGACAAATAAACCCATAAGAAAATACGTGTGAGGACCTGTCTCAGTCCTATACAGGGTTCCCGAGGTGACCCATACCAGGATGCTGGCACCAGGAGCCACGGTTGTGGTATCCAGCCATCAGCATGGAGTAAGGATGCCACGATCAGTGGAGCTTCTGCTTCTGGATTGGGTGACAGGGACTGGCCAAGAAGTCACTTTGGGAATTCGAACCTGAGGGACTTCTTTTTGGGACCCAGCTAATTTCATGGGGTTCTAGTACACCTCCTGGGAAGGTATAGGTAGGTACGTGAAGCCCCAAGTCATTTGATTTGCTATAGGAAAATGTTTCCTACACCTACCAAAAAGCAGTGAGTGAAAGTTATTCATACTTCTGCATGTTTGATTGCTCCTGCTTTTTTGAGCTGGTCCCTGGTGTTGATGAATCATGTTAATGCTTCATGCTCTTGAGGAAATAATGAGAAAACAGGTCACATCCACGAAGAAACCAAAGCTGTGTGCTTCATGTTCAGCTTGGCTTCCAGAATCCTAGTCTCCCATTGGAACATGGCAAACTTGTGTTCTCTTAGCTAGATAGGAGGAGGAGGGCCAGGGATTACCCAGGCATGGGGAGGAGCCCCCCTGGGTAAGTTCCGTGCAGAACTTGTAGTTGAGATGTAATTTAAGTTCTGTTCATAAAGTGAACCCACAAGTTAGGCTGGAAGGAAATGTTCTTTTCTAAAAGTCTTTTTTATAATCACCTAGGGGAAAAGGGATAATTTTATAAATCCATTTATTTAAATTAATGAGAGGGCTCTTGGAAATATGTAGTAAGACTGTCTAGAAATACACATACTGCCAAAACCTGCAGGTTCCTTTCCTTAGAACCTGTTTTCTCTTGCACTACCCCACTGAGTCTGATTCCCTGAATTGGGTATTCCCTTCGAGAGGTATTTTGGGTTTGAATATTAGAGCACAACTGTCCAGGTTTATAAATAATATTTGGAGTTTGTCATTAGTCTAGGGTTTCTTTCAATTCAGTAACCAAACCGTTCTTACAGACTGCTTGCCTGAATTACCCATAACCCCATCCTTTTCTTTACCCATCTAGTTTAACTACTGCTTTGACGTGGACTGGCTTATAAAACAGTATCCACCAGAGTTCAGGTGAGTACCACAGGATGACTGATAATATCCTAACTGTAATGGGGCTTTAAAACAAGATTTGTGTTTCTCGGGCAACTGCTGTTCATCTTTCTTGATTATTTCTTTTGAAACTATTGAACTCCTACAAACTTAGTTGTATAGGGAAAACAATGTTTGTTGATCTAGTCTAAGTAGTTGCATGCTTTCCTAATACGGGTTTTAGCATTTGCCTGTGCAGTTTCCAGAAGTAGATAAGGACAAAGCAATCTAAAGACAACTTTGATACTAATGTGAAGGGGAAATCATTGCTACCTGCTTTCCAGACTTGTAAGCATATCACAGTTAGTGTGGCAGTGCTGTTCAAAGAATTTTTTTTTTTTTATAGGTGTTTTTTGTCAGAGCACGCAAACACAAGAGCAGGGGGAACAGCAGGGAGAGGGAGAAGTAGGGTCTCGACTAAGCAGGGAGCCCAAAGCAGGACTCAATCCCAGGCCCCCAGGATCATGACCTGAGCCAAAGGCAGATGTTTGAGCTGCCTCGGTGCCCATGTTCAAAGAATCTTTGCTTTGCAAATGATTCTTCCTGTGGTTTAGGAGCTAGTGAAGGGGGTCTTAGAGCTTCCCTTGTCCAGAGTATGGAGGTAATGGATTTTTCAGTTTGTCTTCTACAGTTCCTTAGCCCGGTATTAGGCCGTGTAGACCAAATAAAGATAGCATTGTGGGGCGCCTGGGTGGCTCAGTGGGTTAAAGCCTCTGCCTTCGGCTCAGGTTATGATCCCAGGGTCCTGGGATCGAGCCCCACGTCAGGCTCTCTGCTCAGCAGGGAGCCTGCTTCCTCCTCTCTCTCTGCCTCTCTCTCTGCCTCCTTGTGATCTCTGTCAAATAAATAAATAAAATCTTTAAAAAAAAAAAAAAAAAAGGATAGCATTGTATGGTTCCCTGCCACCTGTCTCATTTTTAACATTCACCTAGCAAAACCCCTAACAGCAGGTAGGTAAAGAAATGTTTCCACAGAATGATTGTCAAAGTCCTTGGTGCATTTAGGACCTCAGATTCTGGAAACCTTTATTAATAGTAGGTAAAATGTTATTGAAATTTCCCAAATGGCTTTGACACTCAAAGGCTTGTATTTGACCTGTGACACATAGGATTAGTTTTAGCTACATGTAACAGAAAAGCAAAAATAACCATGGCTTAAATGAGAGGAAGTAATTTCTCCAACCTAAGAAGTCCAGATGGTAGACATTTGTAGTCTGGATTGGGGACTGCTACAGTTCTCAAGGACTTCCCCACCCATTCTGTCTTTCTGTCCCACCATCCCAGTACATGTCTTCAGAATCCCTTCATGGTCCAGGATGACACCCAGGGCTTTGAGTCCACTGGTCTATGGTTGAGATGGCAGGAGGGGGAAGGGACAAAAGGGCCACTTCCCAGCTGTGCTTCCTCTGAGCAGTCTCCTAGAAGTCCTACGCAGCACCTTATATTTCACTGAGCAAGACTCAGCCACACAGTGCCTTGTTTCACTGACATGTAACAATCTGTTAATCTGCATCATGCCGTGGGCCTGGGCTTGTTCACTCTTGGATCTTGGGGGACTGCTGCCGCCGTACCTAGCACACGGTAGTTCAGTGAAGATAGGTCTAATGAGGAAATGCTCTTTGGTCTAAAGAAAGGGGAAAAAAAGAGCATCCTACTAGATAACAATACATATCTTTTAATCTGAACTTGAAAACATGAACACAGAGCTAACTATATGTTCTTTTGGATCAAAGAAGATAATTACGCAGGGACTTTCTTGAGTCACAATCTCTCTGGGTCATAACAGAGCTTCGGGACCGGCCACATGACGCTGTTGTAAATGTAACTGGTTAGTGGAGACTAACTGAACAGTGCTACTTATTAGCTCTGTACTCCATGACCACAAAGGCCAGAAATACCTGTCTGGTGGTAAGAAAACTAGCATTCCTTAACTAATTCCTTAACTGATCAACTAGTCTTTTAATAAAAGATGTATTGTAAATACTTCTGATCTGTTTTCAGGAAGAAACCGATCCTGCTTGTGCATGGAGATAAACGAGAAGCCAAGGCTCACTTACATGCCCAGGCCAAGCCGTATGAAAACATTTCCCTCTGCCAGGTAGGCTACCTATTGCTGTTTGAGATCCTGCTTAGTCTGAGAGTTGGAAGGAAATTTAGACATTTAGTCTATCCTCCCACCTAGAGCAAGAGTCCTTTCTCTGGCATCGCCAACGGCTCCTTGTCTAGCCTTGACCTAAATGCTTCCTGAGAGAGCCCATCTATGTGTGGGCAGCCCTTGTTGGAAGGATTTTTCTTTATGTTGACCTGATGTCTCTGTATGTGTCAGGGTTCTCCAGAGAAACAGAACCGATAGGGTATGTGTGTGTAGAAAGACTTCTTTGAAAAGAGTTGGCTCACATGATTGTGGGGACTGGCAAGTCCAAATGCTGTGGGGTAGGCGTGTGGGGTAGGCGTGTGGGTGGGACCCAGAAGAGAGTAGGTGCTGCAGCTCAGGTCCAAAGATAATCTGAAGACTGAGTTCCCTGTTCCTTGAGGGAGTTGGCCTTTTTTTCACTTAGGCCTTCAACGGAGTGGATGAGGTCCACAAAAGGTAATCTGTTTTACTCCATCTACTAAATTAAATGTTGACCTCATCTAACAGTAACCTTCATGGCAATATCTGACTAGGTATCTGGGTATTGTGACCTTGCCAAACAAAAGTCTTCACCATTTCCTTTTACCTTTCAAGCTTGGGTCTTGATTCCCCTCTCTGGGGCCACATAAAATAAATTTCAATCTCAGATATGAATGATTCTTATATGTAAAGTCCTCTGTTGTACCTCCTTAGTTTTCTTGAGGATCGAGCATGGTTTCTTTGGCTGTACTTATAACAAGAATCCGTCTCCCTCAGCGTGCCTCCAGTCCTCTGTTTGCATCTAGTTTGTCAGTGTCCTTCTCAAACCTAACCAGGTTGTCTGGATATAGTTCAGTGCTTGCTGCTTTCTATGAGTGCAGCTTAAAACTTTTTATTTTGACAACTTATCTGACTGTTATTAGCTGCTGCTGACCCGTGTCCAGTAGTCTTCTGATCTTTTTCATGTGAATTGTGGCGAAGGTTTATACTGGGGAGATGGACAAATTAAAAGCAAACCTGTTAGGAACCTACCTATGTGAGTCGAGCTGCAAATCATCCAAGCCTGATGAGGAGATGTTAAGTGGTCTTGTAACAGGTGTTTCTGCTTGATTTGCTGGGACCAAAGCAAAGATGAAAAGGCCAGGAAGTTGTTGCCCAGGTTCTTGTTAGAGTCCCAGAATTCTGTCGTAATGCTCTTCAGTCCATACGTGGAAATACACTGTAAGTCTTGGACTTCCGTTATGACCGTTTGCTTTTAGTTCCACCTCGAAGAGAATATTGTATGTGGCATTTCATGCAAGAAACCGGCACATGGGGGAGAGAAAAACAAGAATTTTTCATAGTAGGATTTCCTTCCTGTGGAATTGGTGGCTGTGAAGTGGCTGGTGTCATACTGACCTTCTCCTGTTTCAGCAACTGGCCAGTCCGTTTTCAGGCAGCCATGTTCAGATACTTCCACTGCCCCTTTCTCTCCTTGCCAGAGTGAGATGGCCTCCGGGTTTCTGCTCTTGGAGTGCGTTGACAAGAGTGACTACATGGAACCTAGATGACTTGTCTCCATTTTTTTTCTAGTGTTTTTTTCTCCCTCTTCATATAAGATGTAAGAATTCCAACTCATTTTGATGTTCTTTCAACTATATAGTGTTATCTGTGTATATGTGGGGGTTTTTTAAAGATTTTTATTTATTTATTTAACAGAGATCATAAGTAGGCAGAGAGGGGGGGAAGCAGGCTCCCCGCTGAGCAGAGAGCCCAATGCAGGGCTCGATCCCAGGACTCTGAGATCATGACCTGAGCTGAAGGCGGAGGCTTTAACCCACTGAGCCACCAAGGCACCCCTATGTGGTTATTTTTAAAGATTTAAAGAGAGAAACCTCACTCGGATCAACCTTACGCTGGTCCTAAATTTTTCCTACGATTTAACCCACAGTACTTTAAATGTTTTTTTTTTTTATATATATTTTATTTATTTATTTGACAGACATGACAAGTAGGCAGAGAGGCAGGCAGAGAGAGAGAGAGAGAGGAGGAAGCAGGCTCCCCGCCAAACAGAGAGCCCGATGCGGGGCTCGATCCCAGAACCCTGGGACCATGACCCGAGCCGAAGGCAGAGGCTTTAACCCACTGAGCCACCCAGGCGCACCCCCCCCCGACAGTACTTTATATATAGGTGGAGTTTTAAAAGTCACTCCTTACCCAACATGTTTGTGGCTCACCTTCTACACATAGATAAGCCTCAGCTTGGCATTTGCCTAAAATCCCTTGGTTGCTTTTGTTTCCAAAAGCAGAAGAGGTTTAACTGCAATAGGGTGCTAATGAGACTAATTGTAGGTGGAAAATAACACAGGAATCCTAAAGACCAGTCAGGAAATCCGTGGGAATAGGAGGTCTTTTTCAGGTACTACTAGCTCCTTGTACTGAAAAGTAGGGTGGGGGTGTGTGGTCGGTCTGGTGGTATGCTCCGGCCGGCCGCTAGAGGGCATGGTCGTCTTTAGCTTGAGTAAAGAGCTGTTCAGAAGGTCTCATTTCTAATCTAGAGATTTGTGGCCCTATCCTGACCTGTTGAAATATAGTTATATCTTGTCTCTAAGATGAATTCTTTTGGGGGGGGGCGGTGTGGCACAACATAGTGTTACTTGATGAAGCTGAGGCATACTAGTCAAAGAATCAGCAGATGCTCCCATTTTGCACATGCAGGACCAGTGGGAAGAGATTGAGACCTTGTGGTTCAAACTGAGACCTCAAGGTTCAAACTGCCTGGGTTCTGCAGTTCTCTTCCCACTAACTATGCCCTTCTGGGCCCATCACTTAACTTCTGAAAGCCTGATTTGTTTATCTTTAGGATGGATTGCTAATCGTTTTTTTCATTGGGTTTTTATGCTGAGGATTTGGTGTGTTTGCCTAAAAAGCATCCATTAACTGTCCCCTGTTCAAGTTACTGTCCTTGTGCTTAGACTTGCACAAGAGCAAACAGCTTATAGCGAAACTAAACTTGGAAGCCAGACTTTTGACCATTGCTTTATCTGAGCTAAATATCAGTTTACAGGGAGACTGTCTTCAGTCTAATTCTGTAATTTTAAAGACCTTCTGTTTCCTGGTCTCTTGATTTGTGTGGCCAGAACATACAAATGAATTCTGGCCTGTGAGCATCCGCAAACACTGCGCTTAGGAACGTAGTGAGCGGGGCCACCTGTCAGAGCATCCCCAAGGCGGGCTGCGTCATACTACCCTGTATTCTGGTGGCATCTTTCTTGCTCCAGCAAACAGGTCCATCCCTCTGCCCTGTTGGGGCGGAGAGCTTGATTGTAGTAGCGCTTGGTTCCATTTGTAGAGTGCTTATCCCTCGGAGGCTCTAATTTCTAGCCAGTCCGTGTAATTGTCTCATTTACTCCTAAAACTCTGAATCCCCTGACAGCACCCTCATTGTAAAGAGGAGTAAGATAAGGCACAGAAATTTAAGTATTTTTCAAAGTCACCCAGAGTTGTAGGTTTGGGATTTGTGTCCCTACACCTGCATTCCTCACTGTTGACCTGGTTTGACATTTCTGTTTAACACTTTCATAGCCTCCATCTTCAGGCATATTCTACTTAACCAAGGTCTTGCTATACCAGATGTTACATGAAAATGTTTTAATTCTCCACCCACTCCTGTTTGTTTGTAAAGGTATCATTTTGTAGTAGGAAAATAGATTGAATACATTATCTCTTTTCAGCACTTGTTAGGTTGTCAGTATAAGAGAACTTCTGTTTCAGCACCACAATGCATACTGCTATCACATTTTTTTTTTATATATGGTCTGGAAACTTTCTGATACATTAATTTCTGAATAAGCCAAATATCTTAAAACTTTGCATAGGGTCTCATTTTGTTTTTTGGCAACTAAAGAAATCCTGCGTCTTGCTTCTTGATTACTATAATTAAAAATGGAGTAGGTATCAAATCATTCTGGCTAATAGAAAAAAATCTTAATGAGCCTCACTGGGTAGGATTTTGAAAGTTGTAGTGTCAGTCCAGGGCTTGTCCACTAGAGGGCAGTAAAAACAATTCAAAACAAAGTTGACCTGAACCCTTTGTAACCTGATTTCCAATAGATAGGGATATTGAGTTTGTTCAAAATAAGTGACTCAATTTCTTTTTCATCCTAGGCAAAGTTGGATATTGCATTTGGAACACACCACACGTAAGCAAGTTTTTATGAGATGGGGGAGGGTATGATTTTATGAGAGCCAAGGAGGCTGTTCCAAAAAGTGCTTTTGAAGGAACTCACAGGTGACAGTTTTGCCAGGGAAAAGAGTCTGTCAGTAAAAATTAGAGGCAGTGGAGCCGTTTACTAATGGCCTTAAGACAACGTCCTGGGATTCTGGCTTTCAGTATGAAAATCTGAATCTGTGATGAACATTTCTTACAGCCAGCTTGAGGGGAATATTTGGCGGTTGTGTGGTCTGTGGTTATGGATGACTGTATGTGTCAGTCATGTGCCTGTGGATTCTACTACCTTAACGTCTGGGGATCTCTTAGGATGCTGAGTTTCATTAAATAGACTATTGTTAGGTCAGCCTCATGCTGTGATAGAAAAAAACTATTTTACAAAGTTGGTCTTTTTTGTTTGTTTTTAAGATTTTTATTTATTTATTTGACAGAGAGAGACCACAAGTAGGCAGAAAAGCAGGCAGAGGGGAGGGGGAAGCAGGTTCCCTGCTGAGCAGAGAGCCTGATGTGGGGCTCGATCCTAGGACCTTGAGATCATGACCTGAGCCGAAAGCAGAGGCTTAATCCACTGAGCCACCCAGACACCCCTATTTTACAGAGTTGTTAACTTGAGAAGCTGATGCATATTCCTGCTCAAGACTTCTCAGAAGTTCCTTTTAGAATAACTTTGAGAAGTTGTAAACTAGACAGGAAAAACCCCTATTACTTCCTGCTTGACACATACCCAGTGATCAGCTTGACTCCTGTTCTACTGCCGTGAGCCCAGCTGTTGGAGCCTTTTTACATAATTATTCTATAAATGAGAAAAAGAATAAGATATGGTTGTCCCTGTTTCAATATTTTTATGAATCACATTTCTCTAGAAAGGATTTATCAGAAGGATGTGACAAAGCCTCATCTCGGAGACCAGCACTGGAAATGGGTTGGTATTGCAAGCAGATTCCTTCAGATCCATCTCTGGGGCAAGAAGCAATCTCATAGGAGGAATATTAGTCCTGAGCCTCGCCATAGTCATCCTTTTCTTGATGTTATAGTGACTTGAAATAAGGAAATACGTTCATCTTTTTAATGGCAAAATGCATTTTGCAGCATACAGCCTATTTTCAAAATGAACTAGGGCCGGAAGAGTTGAGCCATTTCATAAGAGGATGCCTTTCAGTGCTACATCATCTGGTCTAGATGCCCTTGAGTAAATGTTGCAGTGTTTACCAACCATCCCTGATTGGTAGCTTCTAACAGGACAGGGTTTGAGGATTGTTAGGAACTTTAAGCATTTAGCTCAGATATAAATTACTCTTTAGTAGCACCGAGGTCACAGGATGCCAGCTTCAGCAAAGGATACAAAATAGCCTTGAATAGACTGAATAGGTGTCTTGGGCTCCTCTCTCTGCATCACAGGAGAGCCTGGCGGTGGATGGCAATAGTCACCCTGTCATAGAGAGACATTCTGCCCGCAGTAAATAGCACCAGATGGACCTTAGCCCACTGCCCTAAGCTGGACCCTGAGCATAAAGATCTTACTGATTCTGAAATACTGTCTCCCATTTGGGGCCTGGACATGGTATGCTAGGTCTCTAGTGCCAGCACCCTGCACTAGCCACCCATTTCGTGCCAGCAGTCAGCACCGGGCTTAATCATGCTGCAGTTAACAGGCTGGCACATAGGAGAGCCCATGTCTTCCATCTTCATTTCAATTACACTGTAAGTCCTGTGACGGACAGGGTGTGTTGGGCTTGGCCAGGATCTAGCATAATGACATTTGATTGATCCTAGAGAGGCTATCTTTTTTTATGCTATTTAACAAATTATTTGGGCTTCCTTTTCATTATATAGAGGTTCTGAGTAGACAAGCAGTTACCTTCCAGCTACTGTTGAAGATAGAACTACAACTCCTTTTTTATTCTTGTTTGTTTACAGCTAAAAGTGACCTCGTGTTTTTCCTTTGGTCTGCTCCTTCTCCCACACCCCCGTTACACACACACACTTAGCAGGTTGAACCCAGCAGCTACTCACTTGGAGTTGTGAATGCCTAGGGAAGCAATTATAACAGAGCCCTTCCCAGCCACATAGTCTGTGTAGTTTTTACATAGTGTTAAAATGCCAGTATCTTGTAGGAGATTAAACTCATGCCTTGAATTTACTCCATTGCTCGTTTAAAAAAATTTTTTTAAAGAATTCATTAAATATTGAGACACAGGGGCGCCTGGGTGGCTTAGTGGGTTAAGCCTCTGCCTTCGACTCAGGTCATGATCTCAGGGTCCTGGGATCGAGCCCCACATCAGGCTCTCTGCTCAGCAGGGAGCCTGCTTCCACCTCTCTCTCTGTGTGCCTCTCTGCCTATTCGTGATCTCTCTCTGTCAAATAAATAAAATAAAATCTTTAAAAGTTAAATAAATATTAAGACACAGTTTTAGTGTTTTGAGACTTAATAATTCTTTTAGCTCTTAGTGTTTGGGTGAGAGAGGCCAAATTATAGGAGTTAGAAAAAGGAGGAAACCTTCCAGCTCCTGGTGCTGGGGTGTCATGTGCCTCCCAACTTGAGAGTGTAGCTGCCACAGTAAATAGGAAGTAGTCTTTGACATTCAATTTAGCAAGCATGTATCGACCACGTACTGTGCACAGAGCATCCAAAGACAACCATGATGTAGCCCCCCTCCCCCCTGCAATCATCATCCCTCTTAGGTACAATAAACATGCTTTCTCTGCGTCTCTGTAGGATGCCATGCAGTCGCAGGGCCTGTCACCCAGTGCTTTAGAATTCTGAAGCTCTTCAGTGTCCCCCAGGGCTGGGAGCAAAAGTACTTCGGGCCCTGAGAATCCATAGCAGGGAAGGAGGGAAACCAAAGCAGCCGAATGGCGAATGTCTAACTGGGAGTCAGTGGCAGACTACTGGGTGGTCCAGGCACCCCTTTCTGCTTGCATCTGTAGGCAGGCCTCCAACCACATATGACTTCGTCCTTCACCCCCCCGCAACGTTGTCCTACCCATTCACCCACTCACATACCAGTTGTGTGGAGGTCCTTGGCCCCGTTCTTCCTCAGTGAGAGGAAGATCCCAGCACACGTGATCTGAACAAGCTCTTCTGGCTTATTTAGGAACCGTGATCATCCCATTACCTACCCAGCATAGATTCTGCAGCTGTAAAATGAGACTGGTAAAGCCTCCCGGATTGCGTAGGGATTTGGTGTGTTGCTCTTCTGGAGAGCTGCTGGAATGCCTGGCCCATAGGTGCTCTGCAGACATTCGTGTTCTCCCCCTTTACAGGAATAACTCCAGATTTGGAAATCATCCCTTTTGCTGCTCCCACAACTTAACAGGTGACATGTAGGTCAACATTTGTTCAGGGGAGACCTCCTTTCTTAACCTTTATCCATTTTTAATTGTGATTCTCATTAGCTCATGCCATTTTGTGTGAGATGATGGCTCTCTTTAGAGTAGTTCACGATTCTGTTGGGTATGATTCACTGACAGCAGTACATGATTTTCCTGATAATTGATGCCTTGATTAATGGAAATATTTGTGAAACTTCCATCTTGAATTCATAACTGTCCTTATTCTTAATTACAGTCAGCTGCTAATTTGGCAACTGTGTGTGTAAATCTGCCTAGATTTCAGGGAGCACATTTCATAAATGGAGAAAAAATGGGTTCAGCAGCTGTCACTTCTCCAGCTTTGCATTAACTTACTGTTTGCCAGCTTGGGTTAAATTCTCATTTTGGCAAGAGCTAAATCTCTCTTTTCTCTTCTGTGCAGTATATTTTTATATTAACTTCCTCCTGTCCGAATACTATTCACAGTATTGTTTGGTGAGAACCAGTGGTTCATTTTGCCCCCCATGCATGAACTGACATCACAGGAGGTATTAAGTATAAGTAGCATTTTGGCCCCACTGGACATAGGGAAGAGTGACTGCCTTGAGGAGTGAATCTCTAGTTACATGGAGAGAACTTAGATTCCTGAAATAATTAGGAAACAATTGGGAAGCCAAAAGCCCTCCAGTAACAGATGAAGGAATGAAGCAAGACACTGAGGGAGTCCTGGAAATGCACATGTGAGAGAGTTTGTTTCACGAACCATGTTATGTTTCCTTCTCACAACCCTATGCAGCAAGGAAGGGGTTGATCCTTCACTTTTAAATGAGAAACTGAGGGACACTGAGTGACTTCCTTAGGGTCCTATGGCCTCCAACTGATGACTGGAGTTTAGGTCTTCAGCTTCAAAGAAAGCTCTTTTTTGTTCCTATTCCTTCTCCTGCTAGAATTAAAATACGAGAACTCTGTCTGATAACTGGAGGCCTGGGGAAGGAAGGCCCATGGCAAAGGGAGGACTCAACTGGGTCTGATTTTAGTAAATAAAGGAAAGACTTATTTCAAGGTGAGATACACATTAGTGATTAGTATGGCATTTGTGGAGTATAAGAAAAGATCAGTCTTAGGATAGTGAAGCATTTTCAAATTTCTCTAAACTGCAACTCACATTAAAAAATACAATGTACATTTCAGTTTGTTATATTTGTCCATACTCATATGCTAAAACTAGCTATTTAAATGTCTACAATATATTTTTGAGTTTTTATACTTTATTGCAACTTTTTTCTTTCTTTAAGATTTATCTATTTCTGAGAGAGAGTATAAGCAGGAGGGGCAGAGGGAGAGAGAATTTCAAGCAGACTCTCTGTTGAGCGCAGAGCCTGCCATGGTGTTTGATCTCACAACCCTGAGATAGTGACCAGAGCCAAAATCAAGAGTCCGATGCTTAACTAACTGAGCCACCCAGGCGCCTCTTTATTGTAACTTCTTAAAAAATGCTAGCCATTAAAAAAAAAAAAATGCTAGCCATAATATAGCAAGAGGTTGTGATCTTACTTCAAAAAACACTGGACAAGAAGGTTTCCATGGTCCCGAACAGTAGTGGGTAACAGCTAAGGGTAAGGGCTCAAAGTGTCAGGCTTGGCCCTGCAGGCAGGATGAGGCCAGTTGATTTACTGATACTCAGAGCATTTTGGAAGGTGGTTTTCTACCTATCACTAAAATGGACTTTGATTTTTAATGTGTAGAAGAAATGAGGATTGTAAATGTTAAAAGAGTATTAGAATGGTCTAAGCACTCCTTCAGCTGATGGTATTTGCACTGGGAAAAGAGTACATATTTTAAAAGTAATGTTAATGCTTTTGTTCTTCTCTTTGTTATTAAAGGAAAATGATGTTACTGCTGTATGAAGAAGGCCTCCGGGTTGTCATACACACCTCCAACCTCATCCATGCTGACTGGCACCAGAAAACTCAGGGGTTTGTAGGCTTCTGTTTACTATACAGCAGTGGCTATGGGTGGCATTCCCTTTCTCTTATATTGTTAAAACAGAACAAAACAAAAAACAAAACCCCTCACATGTGGCATAGAGAAGAAACCCACACAGAAATAGTATTTTGTTGCACCCCTCACCCCCCAGGCCCACCCTCTTGAAGTAACGAGTGCTAACAGTTTAGTACATACACATCTGTGACTATTGTATGTGTAAACAGAAGGACCTTTTTTCCTTAGCTCTTACAAAAACAGGATTATACATACTCTACAGCCAAGCGCAGGGAACAGCATATGCAAAGGATCTGAGGCAGGAGATGGGGTGTAAAATGAAAGGTCTGAACCCATTTTTCTGATGAGACCCATCAGTAACTTGGCCCAGTACCCACTGTACTTTGGCTTGCCATTTCCCAAATGGTAGTGAAGGGGAACTTAGTGGTTAATCATCTGTTAAAAACTTCCTGTCATCCTCAGTTTATTTTTCCATAAAAGAAATCTGATGTATTTTTAGAGCCGTTGATATGTTCATATGGTCATGAATCGCCAAGAGAAAAATTGAATTTGAAATTTTTTCATGCTTTTTTTTTAATTACTAATCCTTTGTCCTCAGTATACTTACTCCAGATCTAGTCTTTGAGTCCTTTTAAGAAGAGGGGCTGGGGGTTTTTTTGTTTTAGGGATTTGCTTAAATCAAGTTTTAAGCACTGTTTTCCCAGTTGGTAGGCTCTTCGTTCTGGCTGGCTTTCATTTCCCTTTTTTAAGCCATTGTGTACACCTCTGCCTTCTCCGGGATTAGAAGAAACTCAAGCATTCCTCCTCACCTTTCACAGTTCCCATATTCTCCACTCTCCTCCTCCCTGCCTTACGCTCCCTGTCACTGCCTAGGCTGGGCTAGAACTCTTAATTTCAGAGCATGTTAGCAGAGCCCAAGTCATACCTTACGTTAACCTGAAATACAGGACCTTCTAGCCTCTGTCCCGTGGGCTTGATTTGATTCCACTGCTGTATAGAACAAGGGTACCCCTTCTCCCTTCAGACAGCCCTTCCAGCTTGAAAGGCAGGCTTTTCCCTGAGCCCGATATCTCTAGCTCTCTCTCTTCCCTTTCCCCAGCATAGCAAGGGGCTTAGAGCCTCACCCACAGTGCCTGGTAGTTTTTCTGTAAACATGTTCCAGTTTTCAAGTGTCCCACTGCTTCTCAAAATGCATTGAATTCCAGCTGGTTCAGGATGGAAGGGATCACCACTGTCTGAAAAGCCTCAGCCACAGGAGGACTCTTCTTGAGCAACAGAACTGAGTTAACTACACCTTTGCTGCACCTAGAGCTGCTTAGCTGCATGGTTGGGTTTTGAAACTCATGAGTCTTATGGAGTTTATCAAGTTGGCACTGATTCTTATGTGGCTCAAAGAGTCCCACCCCTGGCCCCCAGCTCTTTCTGGAGTCAGGAGCTTGAGCCATGCTCCTTTAAGTTGGCACATGGTTTCAAACTTAAAGTATGGAGGGTATGAAATCTCCCAACTTCCCTTTGCCAGCCACCCTCTAGTAGGGTACTGTTGTACTGTTATCTCACAGCGAGTCTAGATTCTAATCCAAAATTTGCATTTTTGTGTTGTGGGTTATAATTTTTTAAATGTTTAAAAATAGTCCTTTGGTGTAATTTTCACAGTTGGTCCACTAGTTATGCTCTGCTGGTCCTGGTCTGCTGTACAAGCCTTTCAGCCATCCTTTTTAGCTGCTGCTCGGTCTGCCTGTTAATTTCTCACTGAAAATTATTTGGCCCACGCTAATTACACATTTTACTTTGTCAAGTGCTAAAAACACCTCACATCTCCGTATCCTGGTTTAGAAAGTTGTCACCTGTCCTGTTCCTCATCCAGACACTGATGGGAGGGAGCCTTTAATCCAGGAGGAGCCCAGCAGCCTGTGAGCTCCGAATTGCTATGTGTGAGGGAGATACTGACACATCCGTCCAGCCCGGTGTGCTCGTTACTCATGTAGAGCGCCAGGCGCTCACAGAGCGCGTTGGGCTGGCCCCAAAGGACACAGCCAGTTAGAAGCAGATCTGGCCCCAGAACCTGCGCTGTAGTCCTCTTCACACATGTTACCCCTTGTCCAAGGGGTCTCTTCAAGATGGGAAGGAAAGGTGTGACATGCCACCCAGCTAGATATGTGTGCAGAGTTCAGAAGATGTATAGGCAGGATCCTTGCAATTCTGGATGCTTCCTGCCCTGGTGGCCTGCATCTCCCCAGTCTCCTTTGAGGGGTACCAGGTGAAAGAGGAATTGGGCAGTTTGTCTTTGGGCTTAACGGGTAGAACTGCAGGGGGGTAGCCACAGAAGCAGAAAGCTGGTGACAGCAAATACGTCTTTAGCGCTTGGTTAAGCCTGACATTGCTCATTATCTCAAGTGTGAGGCGCACACACCCTGTGATGCGGGACTGCTGGCCCGGGCAATTTTGCAGCTGAAACTGAGCACGAGGTTTGAAACCATATTTCTTTGTGATCTGTCATGGAGCCTGTCATAGAGGGATGGGGTTTAGGTATGCTTTTCCCACTTGTGGGTGCATAGAAGTTTAGGTGAAGGGAATTACCCTCCTTTGAGGAGAATCGGTGAAATGAAAGATAACTTTAATACATTGCTTACTAGGTTGTTTGAAAGTGTGCAGTTAGTAAATGTAATAGCATTAAATGTGATATCTGCTCTTTGCAGGCACCAGGAAAGTACAGAATATGAAAAGATTTCATACTGCTATAGCATATACCTCATGAAAATGAGTTTATTGTAAATAGATTTGTATATACATTTTTCTTAGTATATACTTTTTTTTTTTAAAGATTTTATTTTGTATTTATTTATTTGAGACAGAGAGAGAGAGATCACAAATAGGCAGAGAGACAGGCGGGAGGAGGGGAAGCAGGCTCCCTGCTGAGCAGAGAGCCCGATGCGGGGCTTGATCCCAGGACCCTGGCCTGAGCTGAAGGCAGAGGCTTTAACCCACTGAGCCACCCAGGCGCCCCTAGTATATACATTTTTTTTTTTTAAAGATTTTATTTATTTATTTGACAGAGAGAGATCACAAGTAGGCAGAGAGGCAGGCAGAGAGAGAGAGGAGGAAGCAGGCCCCCTGCCGAGCAGAGAGCCCGACTCGGGACTCGATCCCAGGACCCTGAGATCATGACCCAAGCCGAAGGCAGCGGCTTAACCCACTGAGCCACCCAGGCGCCCCTAGTATATACATTTTTATATATACATTTTTCTTTGTATATACATTTTTCTTGTCTAAAGAGCTACATGGGGGTAGCTTGCTGGGGTTGCTACAGGTGGTATGGATTTGCTGTGACCATTAGGCATGCAGCTATTAGGTATTGTCGTGGGGTCTTAGCAGTGTGGAGGTGAGGGGCGGGGGTAAAGAATAAGGAAGGTGTGGCCAAAGAGGGAGCATAGAGCATTGAGTTGTAAGAAATGGGCAGAGGCAGGGTCCTACATTCATGGTGAGGTATTGAAAAATCATTCTGAATATTGTGGAAGCCGTTGGAGTGGTACGATGGGATTTATGCTTATGTTCCCTAATGATGCACTCTACTTACCATGTGGACACGAAGTGCGATTCACCTCTTCCTTAGGGTGAGTGTGTAGTCTGCAGAGGTATCACAGTGATCAGTTGCTTTCCTGACTGTTTTGTTGTTGTTGTTGTTTTGTTTTTCTATTCCAGAATATGGTTGAGCCCCTTATACCCACAAATTATCCATGGAACCCACAGATCTGGAGAATCAACAACACATTTTAAAGCCGATCTCATCAGCTACTTGACGGCTTATAATGCTCCTTCACTCAAGGAGTGGATAGATACCATCCACAAACATGATCTGTCTGAAACCAAGTATGTGTTACTTAGCAATTTGGGATTCTTAAAGCCAGTGAATACCTTGAGGGCCGTACCGTAGCTGCAGTGCAGGAGCCTTGGAAGGAGGTGGAATGATACCTGGCTGTCGTGAGAGCACATTCTCTCACTATCTGCCTCTCCTAGATCTGAGGAGCTAAAGTGGAGGCCAGTAATCTTCCTGCTCACCATAAGCCTCCTTCTGGAGTACTCCTGAAGCTACACAATTTCATTGCTGGTACCTTACCCTTGTGAGTGTTCCACCATGATTAGATGTGCTTGAAAATGAGTGTCAGTTATTGTCCTGAGGAGGCATCTCAAGAAAGTAGGTGGTCTCTTAGAACATCTCATGATAACATTAGTTTTTGTGTGTATTTTGTTATTTGGGGGTCCACGAATCATATCACTCTTTCTGTAACTTGTGTTTTATGTTCTTTTAGTGTTTATCTTATTGGATCAACCCCAGGACGCTTTCAAGGAAGTCAAAAAGATAATTGGGGACATTTTAGACTTAGAAAGGTAACAGAATTTTTACTATTTTGTTATAATTAGTGTATATTTTTCATAATATATTTGGATGGCAGCTTCATAATAGCACAATTGTGGGTGAACAGCATGCTCTCGATTATAGTTTTCAGTAATTTTTAGTGTATTGCCTTTTTGAGGTATACATTGCTCTAAATGGCAGAAGTATAAAGACTTTTTTAGTTACTTTATTTCTTAGATTTCTCATTCATGCAGCTATTGTTGCTTTTGATTTCTGAAGGAAAAAAATTTGAAGGATTTTTAACATACAAATTCAACAAAGAACAGAAAAATACTATTGAGTAAAGGCTACAACTGTGCTAGGATGTATTTTGTTTACTAACCAGAGCCTTTAAGAATTATTACAAAAGCAGTCTTTGCTGCTGGTATGAAAATGAACAAAGAAAAGTCTTAACAAATTGAAACAAGCAAGTTCAAGATTATGGTTTTCTTCATCTCTGTTTAGGAGACCTATTAATGGCACTAATAAATTTCCCAAGTGGCTCTCCTAAAAACTTTACCTTTTTCTGTGAAGTATTGGTCATGTAAAAATTACTCTTGGTTAATGAAACTTAATTTCCTTTTTTGAATTGAGACCACAGCTGTTGAAAGCAGGTAGAATGTAGAAGGTAATATCCTCATGTCATGACCTAAAGAAGGCATTAGAGCACACAGGCTGAGTGGATAGCTTGGAGGCAGATTCTCATACATGGGTTCAAATCCTCACCTGTTTATAAGTCATGTGACCTGCCTCTCCTCTATAAAACAGGCATAATAACAGTACTTCACTCACAAAATTGCATAAGGATTAAGTGAACTAGAGAGGGCAAGGGGGCACTTGTTGAGCCTTCAGTGTGCTGGTTGGTGGCTGTCAGTTTGTGGCCTGATGGTTGAGAAAGGCTAGATGCTAGCACATAGTGTGTAGAATCAGTCTTCCTGGAGGGAAAAGAGCATCTTGGTTTCCAGACCACTTCTCCCACACACCTGCTGCATCACAGCTTCCTTCCAGGGAAGACAGGAATGGTCAGACTGGTCTTTCACTGACCTGTAAATGGAAGCCCAGGGACATGTCCAGGACCTTGTAGCAGATCAGAGGTCGAGCACCAGAATAGAAACTGGGTCTTGTAGCCGTCATCTCAGTCCTGTTTATTTTTTTTTTCCCTTTTTAAAAAAAATTTATTTATTTATTTATTTGTTTATTTATTTATTTGTCAGAGAGAGAGAGGGAGGGAGAGAGAGTGAGCACAAGCAGACAGAATGGCAGGCAGTGGCAGAGGGAGAAGCAGGCTCCCTGCCAAGCAAGGAGCCCGATGTGGGACTCAATCCCAGGACGCTGGGATCATGACCTGAGCCGAAGGCAGCCGCTTAACCTACTGAGCCACCCAGGCGCCCCTCAGTCCTGTTTCTTACACCGTGCTGCAGAAGGGCAGAAACTGAGAACTAGGATTTTTGGTAACCACGTTTATAATATTAATGCCTAAGCTGTGTTAAGAAAAATAATACTATGAAACTAAATAATCCATCAGTCAGAATATGATCTTCATTGGAGCTGCTGCGGCTTATTTTTCTTCAGCCTCTTGGAAGTAGACACTCAGTACTTGTTTAAGTAGATAAAATTTCCAAATATTTTTGAATTGTTTCTGCAGCTTTGCATAATTATAAAAGCAGGAAATGCAGATCAGGCTCCTGCAGTGCATAGGGTGCTCTGTATATATACATAAAAACACTCTTTAATTAACAATTAACAATTATTTCAAGGCAAAATCTCATTCCATATGGCAGGTCAGTGGTTTATCTGACATTCCTACTAAAAGGGATCTTTTTAAAAAAAATTGGTTTTGCTTTAATACAAATCAAAGAATTTTAGAAGAATACTTCTGTCCACTTATCCCATTAAAATATTTTTAGTATTTAAGCAACATTTTCCAAAGAAGAAAAAGTGAGTATGAAATTGATATGTAATATTTTCAGCATTTTTTGTTGATTAGGGGTTCCAAGGACAGAAAACCTGGTTCTGAGTTGTTAAAGCTTTTCTGTTCACAGCTACTGAAAGAGCATGCCTCTCCTAAAGGGGAGTCCTGGCCCATAGTAGGGCAGTTCTCAAGCATTGGGTCTATGGGAGCTGATGACTCAAAATGGTTGTGTTCTGAGTTTAAAGAAAGCTTGGTGACGCTGGGGAAGGAAAGTCGGACCCCAGGAAGAAGTGCCGTCCATCTTCATCTGGTGAGTGCCCTTCCTGCTTCACATAATCATGTTTAATCTCTAGTTCTGGAGAAGCATGAGAATTCATCCTCCCTCTCATAGAGGTTTTAGTCCGTGATTCTTGCGTGGAAACAGCAGTGCATTAGCACCATCGTGTGTGATCATGTGACCCTTGTATCCTCTGGTGCTGGGAGGGTGGGGCTCCATTTCAGCCACACACTAGTCTGGGATTTTTACATTCCTTCCTTCTGGTTCTCAAGCCAAAGAAAAAAATATTTGGTAAAGCATTAGCTCAGAACATTATTAGAGACTTTTGAATTAATAATTAATTTTGCAAAAAAAAATTAATTTTGCATTGAACTCAGGGTTAATTTGGCATTTTTGAGGGAGAAACTCAAATTGAAGTTTTTCATTGAATATATCTACTTCCTCTAGTTACTAGAAGTTACATTTTTTCATAAGATGGAAATTCGTAAAATTTAAACTATATTTTCTAAGTTTTAAAATGACTTAAAGATATTCTTTGTCAGAGAGTACACAAGTTGGGGAGCAGCAGGCAGAGGGAGAAGGAGGCTCCCTGCTGAGCAGGAAGCTCATTGTGGGACTTGGTCCCAGGACCCTGGGATTTTTGACCTGAGCCAAAAGCAGATGCCTAACTGACTGAGCCACCCAGGCGTTCCCTAAATGAAATCTTTCCAATTGAGATTTTCATCTTAAAAACATTCCTTTTAAGAAAGTTTCTTTAACATGGTACAATTTGACTGTTATTTTGTATTTTTCCTTTTTTTGAAATTTTTTTCATTTTCATTTATTTTTAGATCTATCCTTCTGTGGAAAATGTGCGAACCAGCTTAGAAGGATATCCAGGTAACTGTGGGAGACTGTCTCAGTTGCATTTTTTGGTGTATCTTTCATAAATGCCCTGGTAAACTTTTTCAAACAAGTAATAAAAATGTCATTCTCCTTGAGAAAAGAACTGGTTACAAATTTGGAGCATATTTTCCCTTAACTGGCTAACAATCATGGAAATAGGTAATATTGAGTAGTACTAGTTCCAAAGATGGTTCCATGCTTTTGGGCAATTTTAGTATGTTACTGAATCCTCACAGTAACACTGTGAGGACTTGTTCTGATTTCCACAAGTTAAGGTGGTCCCTCTGCCAAAAGTGGGTCTGTTGTCCAGAAAAGATGTCCGAATAAAACCACCTTCCCTGTTGCGTTCTGCCTTTCCAGATAATTCTAACGTGCCTTTCTCTGATCTCTCTCTCTGTATCCTCCTTGCTTGTGTCTGTGGCTCTGTGTGGTTCTTCCAGATTTGAATCACAGATATATTTAAGGTCCAGAACTTCTGCTTAATCTTGGTGTTGCCTAGTTGATACTTGAGCTTTCTGAAGCACTTCGTCTATAAATGCCTAGGATGATTTTGTAGGCAGCTTTCAACTTTGTTCGCTATTTTCCTTATACGTGCTGGACACTGAACTTATATTTGGAATCCAGCAGCCCTCCAGATAGCACATTCAGGAGGCAGTAACCAAAAACCCAAGCAGGTTTTGTCTCTGGAAAAAGGAAATCTGATTGGCATTTGCTCGTGTCTAGAAGCAGAATGCTTTGAATTAGACTAATTTGGTCCATTTATTGCTTGTCAAACCACAGGTGACCCTGCCAGAAATAACTTGGTTAAGGCTTAGAGTATAACGTATCAGCCCATTTGTTGCTACCTAATGGCAAAGCCAAAATTATTTCGCTGAGGCTTGAGACATGGTGATGTTTTAGTTTTAGTTGGTTTTTGTCTTTTCCTTTCTCCTCTTCTGTTAGACCAGATTCATTCAAAGTGTGCTTTTTAATGGGGAAGAACAAGGTATTTTCCATAAAACTATTTCATAACTGGCTCTGAATACGTTTTTAAGTTATTTGCAGTAGAGGATACGACATACCTTATGATGATTCAGAAATTTAAAGCCCTTTTTGGATATAGATTATTTATGGAGAGGTTCCAACATGTGTTTAGAAAGTCACTGGTGAATCTGCAATAGAACTTTTCCTCCTTTCAAAGATGAACAAAAACTGGCTACTAATTGTGTTTCCACTTGGAACTGTATCTCTACTTTCTATGCAGGAATATGGCATTTAGAATTACTTTTTAAAAACAACTGTTTACCGGACTTTTTTTTTTTTTTTTTTTTTTTTAAGATTTATATATTTGAGAGGGAAGGGGAGAGAGAGCAAGAATCTTAGGCACACTCCCTGTTGAGCGTGGAGCCCAACACAGGCCCTAGTCTCATGACCCTGAGATCATGACTGGAGCTAAAACCAAGTCAGACGCTTAACCAACTACCACCCAGGTGCCCCTGTACATTTTAACTTAAATTTAGTGATGACTATTCTGTTTGTAAGAATGTTTAGCTAATACAAACTCTGTTTGGGAATATCAGAAAATAAGAGGTAAAGGAAGCAGGAGGACTGAGTTTTCATCTTAGTGTGCCTTCCCAGCTGTCCTGCTCTTGGGCAAAAATGGAGATGCTCCAGACCACCTGCATGAGAACTGTAGGATAGGCCAGAGTTCTTTTTTTTTTTTTTTTGGATTTTATTTATTTATTTGACAGACAGAGATCACAAGTAGGCAGAGAGAGAGGAAGGGAAGCAGGCTCCCCGCCAAGCAGAGAGCCCAATGTGGGGCTCGATCCCAGGACTCTGAGACCATGACCGGAGCCAAAGGCAGAGGCTCTAACCCACTGAGCCACCCAGGCACCCCTCGGCCAGAGTTCTTAATGCAGTTTTTCAAAAACCTTCGAATCTGTGCTGTTATTGATATGTAAATTACCACCTCTGAGTGATTAAATAGTGCCTCTTTTCAGATTGTAAACTTGTACCATTTAACATGTATCCCTAAGTAAGGAAACCCCATAATGGAACATACCTAATACAAGTGTAGACCTTTTCTTTCAAAGAACCATTTCATAAGACGAAATAGGAAGTGGTATTGTTTTTTCAGTGTTTACTGTAGATTCTTAATGAAAGATCCTAAAATTATTTTCTATAATACTTGTTTTCTTCTTTTAAAAGCTGGGGGCTCTCTTCCCTATAGCATCCAGACAGCTGAAAAACAGAATTGGCTCCATTCCTATTTTCAGTAAGTAATTGGTTTAGAATGCTGCTATTGCTTCTTTAGGAATAAGAATGTTATTTATGTCAGTCTGTTCTTTTAAAAAAGAACCTTACATAATACAGCTGTATTTTTTCATCGACATATGTTAGTGATGGAAATAACTTAAAACAAGGTTTTGAACATTATTTGAAATAGGTTTTTAATACCAAAGAATGAAACTGATCTGTGAGGTTTGTATTTAAATATTGGCACTCAAAGAAAAAAAATAAAGATGATGATGGGTAACTTAGAATTTATGTAAGCAGTGTTTTAAAAAAATGTTATTTGAGTATAATTGACACACAGGAGTGCTTTAATTTCAGGTGTACGGTATAGTGTTTCAGCCGCATTTAGCTCCTATTTCCAGATTATAGTTCTTCCGTCTGCACATGAACACCCTGCGTGACTGCGGGCTTGCTGAGGGCCGACTCCACAGCACTCTTTCTCCAGGACATGGGCTCAGACTTGGTTTGTTGTAAGGGTTCAGTATATGGTTGAATGAACAGGGGAAAGGATTGTCATTTGTCCTCCTCTTGTTCCACTATGCATACTGCATGTTCTAGGCCATTGCACTTCCCTGCTGGCTCCAGGCATTTATTACACTTGATGGCTGTAAACCAAGGCAGGTTGCATCTTAGTAGATTGCAGGCTAATTCAGTGTGTCTTTGAGAGGCCGTTGGGAGATTATTCCCTACAGAGAATATTTATATTGAGCTCCTTTCCCAGGTCTTTCAAGTGAATTTAATGATCGAGGGGATGGTCTACCTAATCTTAACTTTGGTCTCAGCCTCTTCCCTTTGCAAGCAAGGATGTTGCCTCATGATGTAGGTCCTTTTTTCCTATAGAACTCAGTCCTACAGTACTGGCAAGTAAATGTCAGCCTTGGACTGAAGTGTTTCTGAATCCCCCCCCCATTTTTTTAAAAGATTTTTATTTACTTGACAAGAGAACACAAACAGGGAGAGCAGCAAAGGGAGAGGGAGAAGCAGGCTCCCTGCTGAGCAGGCTTGATCCCAGGACCCTGAGATCATGACCTGAACTGAAGGCAGGTGCTTAACCCACTGAGCCACCCAGGCACCCCATCCTGCTTTTCAACATTGTTTTAATGTTCATCCTGTCGGCATTTTTCCCATTTTGTACTTACTTTGAACAGACTTTTCCTGAGCCCGTACTTGGTAATACACTATGGGAGCCTGATTCCTCCTCTTAAGGAGCTCATAGTCCATGTAGGAGACGAGACATGCAAACATGCAGTTGAAAGCACAACAGAAGTAATAGACATGAGTATATACATGTCTCATTGGCCAAAAAAAGTGGGGGGGAGGCTAAATACCAAAAGGCTACAGTGCTTTATTACCCTGCTCTCTAAACAGAGTTTAATAAAACACCAAAGTTCCCGTCACAGAACTATGTATGTACTGTTTAGATTACAGGACTTTGCTTTCCATGAAGTTTCCTAATACTAGGATTTTGACAGATTTATATTTTCTTACTAGTAATGGGTCTTTTCTGTCACTAGCAAATGGTCGGCTGACACATCTGGCCGCAGCAATGCTATGCCACATATTAAAACATATATGAGACCCTCTCCAGACTTCAGTCAAATTGCTTGGTTCCTTGTCACAAGGTAAGTAATCCTTATAGTCTTGATGGGAAGAACTTTTAAAATGTGTTAGTAACTCTTGTTCTGAATACCGAATGGGTTTCCAAAAAGTGGTTTTGTAAATTGTCATCTAGTTTTCAAGTGTGTGTGTCTTCTGAGCCTTATTTAAGAGTCCTATGACTTACCCTTTCCAGTGCCTGTAATCGTTGCCTGATTTTATGAGTCTTGATATTTATAAGGTTTGTATAAAGTCTGCATTTACTGTTGTTACTTAATATTCAATAGTAGGAATGAGGCAAGTTAACATTCATGGTAAATACAGAACAAAAATGATACGGTAAAACTAGTATTCCTTAATTACTTTCTCTTAGATAATTAATATTTGGCTAATCCAGTCTCTTAAGTATTTTTTAAACATCTTTATTAAATAATTAACATTTTAAGTTTTACCTATTTAGTGTGCAATCTAATGATTTAGTTGTATACTCTCAGAATTGTGCAACGAACACTATGATTTCAGAATTTTCATTACTGCCTATAAGAAATGCCTTACCTTCTAAGCATTCTTGTGTCTATAGCAAGATATATTGCTATGCTCTTAGAAAAAGAGAACTGCCTCCTAGTTTGACCAAATGCCATTAGGCATCTCTTAATGATTCAGTAACACAATTGATGTCATTAGTAATAATTTAGGTATGACAGTAATTTCTTTAATGAAAAAACTTTGAAACAAAAGTTTAAAAATACAAAGAAACTCTTAAAAAAGCCAGTTAGAAACAAAACCAAGTTCCTTCCTTAGCTTATGGAAATTAGTGGTTACACTTTTCACCTGCTCTGGATAAGGAATTGTGTGACGTGAACAGTGTTAGGGGTATACATCAGATGCAAGAGTGGGCTTCTGCAAAGTTTTTGAAGCACAAAAGTTTTTTCCATTACACTGGAAAGTGTAATGGAAAAACATACATTTGGGTACTGAAGATTAAGGTGCTCTGTCATTTACTAGCTCTGTGAACTTGCAAGATGGACTTAATCCAAGTCTATTTCCTATTCTTTGGGAAAAGTGATGGCGGTCTTTTGGGGTTGTCGTGAGAGTTAAATGAGATGCTCAAGGCTCCATGCATCTGACATAATGGACTGGAGGCCATAATACCTGGGATTATGCTAGTTCGGGCTTCACCGTCAAGACTGAAGGATGGCCAGGGGAGTTGGTACACATTTCTTTGCTGTGTGTCTTTTAAAGAGAAACTTTGGCTTCTTCTTCTTCTTCTTTTTTTTTTTTTTTTTTTTTTTTAAGATTTTATTTTTTTATTTGAGAGAGAGAGTGAGAGAGACCAGGAGATGGGGAGAAGGTCACAGGGAAAAGCAAACTCCCCGTGGAGCTGGGAGCCTGATGCGGGACTCGATCCTGGGACTCCAGGGTCATGACCTGAGCCAAAGGCAGTTGCTTAACCAACTGAGCCACCCAGGCGCCTGAGAAACTTTGGCTTCTGAAGGAGGTTTCTTGGATGTGAGGACCTGAATTAGATATTTCCTGGGTAGAGAAGTCATTTCTTGAGACAGATAGGTAGTGCCAGGGAGAACAGAGACCTCTAAAATGTATGTGGCCTGACCTTGGGCAAGTTCAATCCCTAGTTGCCTTGGTAAGTATGCGATTGTTGTTAGTCCCTCTCCCAATTTTATTTTAACACACTTAAAGCTAAATTATTTAAATATTCCTGACTTAGTGATGAGAAATTATCAATGCCAGCTAGCCTTCTACAAAGCTAACCAATAAGTGCATAAATTGAGGTATATTATGGACCCTTGAATGTAATCCAAAGGAACTGGATTTTCAGAGACCACATTTCAGTGTCAACTCACCTGTTCAAGAATTGTCTGTTAAGCCAAGTTATTGAGTAAAAAGGAAACTGTACTAAGTTGCAGTATTAAAACCTGGCTTTTTGAATTGCATCTGCCCCATCCTGATGCTGTGTGTGATGGTCACTTCCTGCATACCCTGATGATGAGTCAGTAAAACTAGGTAAATTATCTACCTGCTTGCAATTCTGAAATGCTACCACTGGGAATAGTTGAGTAATAGGCCGTCATTTACCCCACAGGCTAAATGTTTTGTGTTTGTTTATTTACACAACCATTCTATTCTTTTGCTTTGTGTTGAGTATCTTAAATTTGATGTTTTTCTCAATCTGGTCTGACAATTCTCTTGACAGTGTGGGTCATGTTTTAGGGCTCTACCCATTATATATTCATTTTTTTTGTATGAGTCAAGGTTCTTCCTGCAATCATGCCACTTTGCATGAAGGCTGAACTGAACTTGAAGGCTATACTTCCAACTTTGAGAAAAATCAGATAGGATTTTAACCAATGTAGGAGAAGCCATGTGGAGAAATATATTAATTATTTGGTAAAAGTGGTCTTATCTAGAATCATGTTATCCTGCTGGGAAAACTGTTGCCTAGAGAAATGTAGCCATGAGTCTATACGTCACTGGGAAAGTTGAATTTACTGTTTATTTGGAGATTGTTTTCCTCAGGGTGGAGTTAAAAGATGGATGTACTTCACTAAAGTTGGGTGTTTATTGATCCTATTTTAAGGGCATAAAGTGAGGTTGAGTTTAACACTGAGTAATCCTTGTCTAAAGGCAGAGTTTTTGTAGTTGAGTATAATGACAACATTTGTTCAGCTCTGGGAATCCAGAACAAGACATGACCCCGTGCCATGCAGAGGCTGCAGGAAGAGATGGGTCCCTGTCCATTAGTTGCTTACCTGTGTCAGGATCTGATGAAAGCACCCTCAGAAATGTATTATCTGGTTGGGGGTGGGGTCGAGGTGGGTCAGAGACCTGCTAAAGGTAAGGCAGTGGTATCGCAAGTAGGGCTGGAAGTACGCCTGAGAGTAAACCAGATGGACTGGAAGGGACTCTGAGCAGAGGAAGGGGGTGCAGAGGCCACGGAGCTGAAAAAGTACATGGGGTTTTCAGGGAACGTCTGAGTGAAGCTGCAGCTAAATGAGCGAAAAAAGATTCACGAAGCTTCAGAATGGATTTTCTCAAGCCAGGGCACCCTGTGTTCTTAAGTCCAGAAAGCGTCCACTGTCTATTCACTTCGTATCTGCTGTTTTGTATTCTGTGAATAACTGCTTATTCATTACTAAATTCTGACTCAGAAGTTAATTTGTTAAGAATTTGAAGTTTGTCATGGATTTGTGGCTTCTAATTTCATTCTGGAATACCTAGGCTGAAAACTATCAACTTACCAAAATATACAAAAAATTAAAACAATTACTTGGCAATTTCAATATACCAGACACTGTTCTAAGTGCTTTTGTGTTCATTTAGTTTTCATAGCTGTTCCATGAGAACTTGGAGAATGGTTAAGTAGGCTGCCCATAGGCAAGTAGTAGTAAGTTATGGAAGCAGGATTTGAACCCAAGGAATTTGACTTCACAGCTGGTGCTCTTCACTTCGGCTTTCTAATGCCACTCTTAACAGCTATTTTCTGTGTATACCTATTTTCTGTGAAGACGAGTCAAAAGAAACTGCATCACTTTACTTTGATTGTGATATGAAAAAAAAAGAAAAAACCCACATAGCATCCCAGTATTGAAGTATGTCTGACATAACTGAAGTAATAATTTAGAAAATACTTAGAGCCCATTCTCAGCCCTTCTACAATAAGGAAAGCTGTAGATCCAAAATAAAAGAGACCTCTACCAGGAACTCCCATTTTGTTTCTTGGTTTGCCACTTTCTCTCCAAGTCAGAACATCCCAAACTGAGCTCTTATGTAGAAGGATATTTCCTTCCTAACATCTATCTTGGCCCTGGTGGCACCTGCCCCCTCTTTTATCCTCAGGCTTATAGCCCAGCCATCCTCTTGCTATTCCTTCCTTTGAGCATTCTGCAGCATTTACTGCAGTCCTTCCTCTTGTGAATGCGGGGCACTCGGGATAAAAACATAAGCATCAGGACACCTGGGTGACTCTGTCATTTAAGCGCCTGCCTTCAGCTCACGTCATGATCCCAGAGTCCTGGGCTCAAGTCTTGCATTGGGCTCCTTGCTCAGCCGGGAGCGTGCTTCTCCCTCTGCCTGCCTCTCCCCATCCTTGTGTGCATGTGCATGCGTGCAGTTGCTGACAAATAATATCTTTTTAAAAATAATAAAAAATAAGCTTCTTAAAGGCATTACCTAAATCTTATGTTCAATGTTAGAAGCCAGACACAGAAGTAATTAAAACAGGAAGGGAGCAATTCTGTGCTTGAGTTGGGCATGTGGATGCTTTGGAGGATAATCAAAGCCTGTTCATCCTTAAAGTGTCTCAGACATTACTTTTCTGATATATGAAATTACCGAGTCAGGTACTGCCTGGACTTGTGAAGTGATTGCCTATCTGCCATCCCATCACTCAGATGGTCCACTTCCGAGGCCACCTTTCCTTTCCTAGTTGTTGATGCCCATTCACCTTTCAGAAGCATGAATTTTTCTCACTGTCCCATGTTCAGGTTCCCCCCACTTCCTGTGTACTTCCTGTCTAGAGATCTCCTTGGCATTGTGACCCTAACCATACCATTTCCTCCTTTCTTATCCTGTGTTCTCTAACACGAACTACCAGAAGCAACTTCCTGTGCCCCAGTAATCACCCTGCCAGCAGCCCTCTCCTGATCCCTCTGTCTTTACTCTCTGCCTTTCCAGTTGCTGCCCACCTCCCAAGAATCGTCTCAGGTCTGGTGTCCTCTCTGGGGGACTCTGCCAGCCTCCTGCCGACTTCTCTCTCGTCCACATCCTTAGAGCACTGATGAAGGTTCCACCACTGGAGCCTGTAGCTCCTACATCATTGTCTTGTCTCTTCTTGCAGAGAAGTTTATGAAGGGATCTGGACCCGAACCTCAGATCCCTTATGTGCACAGCAGCTGTAAGGGTGAGTGAGGGGCCATACTCAGTGACGTGCCCCCCAGGGTGCAAGAAGACCACAGTGTAAGTTCCCTGCGATAAAGTATAGTGAAAGAACTAGAAGTGGAAGTAAAATCGTAATATAGGCGCTAAAGTTACTAGTGACAGTCTAGTACAGCCACTGTGTATGACCTTCTCGGCCACTGGAATGAGAACGTTTTTATTAACCCCTTGTGCACACGTATCTGTTGTTCCTTTGAAACACTGTGTCCCAGGCAGGGCCGTCTCTTCTGTGCTCCCACATCATGTTATGAAACATACCTGCCTAACACAAGCTGCCCCTCCTCTCTCAAAGAGTCCAAATTCTGTTTCCTCAAAGGCCCAGTTTAAAATTTACAGCACAGGCATCTGGGTGTCTCACTCAGTTGAGCGTCTGACTCTTGATCTTTGGCTCAGGTCATGACATCACGGTCAGGAGACTGAGCCCCGAATGGAACTTCTCCATCTGTGGGGAGTTTGCTGGAGTCTCTCTCTTCCTCTACCCTTCCCCCGCTCACACACTCACTTGCACGCACTCTCTGTCTCTAATCTTCAAAATGTACAGCTGTTAAAGGATGTGTGGTGCTGCTTATAACAATAGTACCCTTGCTTTGAAGGGCCTTTGAAACAACCTCCCTGTTCAGTTTGTGCGCCAGTGTTTACTTGCTTTACTTGTCCCAGTAACCAGCGATCAGCTCATGCAGGTCTGGCACCATGTCATCCTCTTAAGTAGCCATAATATTCAGAGCGCATTTCTTGAATGTCAGTGGCATGCCAGGCAGAGAGAACACAGGGTGACACAGTATGACCTCCATTTCTTCCTTCAAGAAGTCTGGGTTGTGAGTAGCAAGAATTAAATGGGACACAGTTATTGTTAAACGCTCAGGACACTAGTAAAGCCGTATGGAGCTCAAGACACTGTATTTTCACTGAAAGCTTGAGACCATGAGCGATGTGCCCAGCAAGACCTGCCTCGTGTCAGGCACTGCTCATACTGTGGGGAACAAGAGCGACAGAGAACCTGTCCTAATAGCTTTCATTTTAGCTCGAGCAGGGTGGGAGAGGCAGACTGTTCAAAAATGAGTGAGCATGCAATAGCAGATGAGGGCTGGAAACAACAAAATGGGGTGATGTTAGAGTATGTCTGGAGGGAATAGGGGTCTGCTTCAGGAAGTAAAATTTGGGCTGAGTTGACCTAAAGGTGGGGTTAGGCCCTCAGTTGTGGAGTGTATGGAGCACTGGAACAGCCCAGTGCAGCCATGCAAAGCCAGGCCAGAGCATACAGGGCCTTAAAGGCCAGAATAAGAGTTTTATTCTAAGTGCTGTGGAAGTCATTTGAGAGTTGAACAGTGGAAGGACATCTGATACATGTCTTTTAAAGATAATCCAGGCTGTTGGATAGTGAGTGGATCGTGGGAAATGAGTAGCTGCTTGTGGGCCAGCTGGGAAGCAAGGAGAAATTATGGCCGCTTAGAAAGCAAAGGTGAGCATTTGTGGGGAAGAGCAGGTAGGTATGGGCTCTGTGAATGAGGGGTGGGTACTGTCTGTAGAGCACATACCCCAAAATCTCTCTTGAGGAAGGACAGTCAGGATGGTGGGAAGAGCGTGGTTTTAGAGTTATACAGACCCAAATCCAAATTTTAGTTCATCCCCTTAACATTTATGAATTAATAAACTTCGCCAAGTTTATTAACTGAAGAGGCTTTAACCCACTGAGCCCACCCAGGCGCCCTGTCCTGAGACTTCTAATCACCTTGGAGAATCTTCAGTGAAATGTCAGTCCCTGGGTCGGAGACTTTTAAAAAGTTATTTCTGAGGCGCCTGAGTGGCTTAGTAGGTTAAAGCTCTGCTTTCTGCTCGGGTCATGATCTCAGCGTTTTGGGATCGAGGAGCCCCACATCGAGCTCTCTGCTCAGCAGGGAGTCTGCTTCCCTCTCTCTCTCTCTGCCTGCCCCTCTGCCTATTTGTGATCGCTCTGTCAAATAAATAAGTAAAATCTTAAAAAAATTTTTAAAAAGTTACTTCTGCTCTGTGGGGATAAGAAAGGGGCAAGAGAGAGACTTAACCTTCATTGAGCAGCTGTCATGTGGAAAGTTCTAGCACTTTCCCTGCGTTGTTTCATTTAGCCAGCACAGAAGCCTGTGAGGTGGTTGTGTCCCTTCCACGGGCAAGGAGTAGGACTACAGAGCTGAGGACTCTCTCCATTACGCACCAAGTATCTGCACACTGTGGGCAAATCTGCCAAGTCCAGGCACAGGGATAGAAGCATAAGCGAAAGTGCAGTCCTTGCTCTCCAGGCATTTATGTTAGAACAGAAGCGGTTTTATAAACAACTTGTAGTTTAATTGCAGTTATTTAATTGCAACTGTAATAATTTTGAGTATTCTACATACATAGATTTTCACCCAGCAAGGCCTGAACTGTCTTTCAGGTCTCAACTCAACATGATGGAGACTCTCCTTGCTTCCTTAACTAGCGCCTTCCATAACATTCTGGGCCTCCTGCTGGGTCACTTTTCTTTCCCTGTCAGTGTGACATGCCTCCCCTGAACACCTGACATGTAGGGGTGGTCAGTAACAATTTGTTAACAAGGAAGCTAGTGGTGTCCAGGATTGAGGCTGTGATCGTCAAAGTGCTGCCCAGAATGTGCAGAACTGAATGTGGAAGATGCTTCACATGCTTCCTATGTTTGGGGTGTAGTGGGAGATGGGAGTGGTCATTGTCATCCATATGGAAGTTGGGAAATGGAACTGTTTTAGTGGGAGAATTGCACTTTGAGTGCAAATTGACTTATGGTGAGAGTGTCACATGGAATTGTCTGTTGTACTCAGAAGTTTGGTGCAGTTGGTATGCTTTGGAGTTTTCTTTGGAACTAACTATTGACACCCTGAGCCTTCGTGGCATTTTTAGGGACGAGGGTAGCAAAAGGCTGATGTCTTGGGAATTGAGAAACCTCAGGAACTACATAACAAGTGGGCTTTTCACACTTACCAGTGTTCCATTGCCAAACAAACAAATTAGACCCTGAGTCGAAGAACAAGTGGTCACCATCCTTCAGAAATAATCTTCCTTCTACCTAAGAGAAGTGTTACACGTTCTATTTGGATGTCGCAGAACTTAACCTTTCACTCAGCCTATGCTGAGCATCTACTCTGTACCAGGCACTCTTCCAGGTGCTGGGGGTACAATTATATAAAATAATCCTTGACTTTATTGTGGTGGGAGTTACCAAAAAAGTAAATGTGTATGTATCAGGTAATAAGTGCTGTAGAGAAAAACAAAGTAGAATAATTCAGGTGCATTGTCTTTTACTCAGAATCCTTCTGACTAGATGTAGTTCAGTACTTAGAGTTTAGAAAGACAACACAACACGGTACAGGCTGTACTGTGGTAGGCATTACAAGTAGCCTCATGTCTGTTTAGGTCAACTTTTACCACCAAATGAGCTAAGTGGTTTTTTTGCCATTAAATGAGTTAAGTAGAAGCTTAATTTTGAATTTGGTTCAGGTTCTTTTTAGGTTCAGAACCAACATTTAATGCTTACTACCAGATCCAGACGCTGTTCTAGGCATGCTTCGAACACACAGACACACCCCCCACCCGTAATCCTCAGTCTTCTGCGTGTAGCTGTTAATTCACTCTACGGGGAAGGGAACTGAAGAACAGGGAGGTTACAGGGGCCTGAGAACCCTCCGCACCCTCTAGCCCTGTACTGTTGAGTGGTGAGTGGTTGGGTCGAGGATGGAGGCTGCTCATTAAATAGGATGGTCAGGGAAGGCCTCACTGACATGGAGACATTTAAGGAGGAAGTGAGCCTTGGGATGGATAGCTGGGGGAAAACATTCTGGGCAGAGAAGCAGAGTGGGGATACACATGCTTGTGCTCGTTGTGTTGGAGAAGAAACAAAGTGGTGGTGTTGGAGTGCGAAGGTAGGGCAGACTGTCTTTGACGTGCTTTCAAGGCAGAGTTGCCATTGCCTTCATGTCTCCTGTGTTTCCTAAAGCTTTTAGTCCTGGGTCTATGGAAGGCAGTCCTGTGTCGATGTATTTTACAATTTGCATTGATTAGAACAATTAAGTACTTTTTAAAAATATATCTTGTTACAGATGTTCCATTAGGCTTTCTGGAATAAGACATGGTTTTAATGTCGTAGCTTATACTCAAATAATGGGTTTCTCAACAGAGCACTGTTGGCATTTGGTCAAAATAGTTTTGTCCTGTGAGTTGTCCCATGTATTATAGGGTATTTAATAACCTGGCCTCACATAGCAAATGCCACATCATGGTGAAAGCAAAAAAACAAACATATATTTCTAAAGATCCAGTAGATTCTGCCCTGTTGGATAGTATCAGTCATCATTCAGAACTTATGAATAACTGATTTATGAATGCTGCTGTCCTTCCATTTAATACATTTTCCTACTTGAGAGAGTGAGACATAGTTATACCGACAACCACAGATTCTCGTCCAAATGAAGTGATAATGTCTAGCAAATATAACCATCAACAAAGTGGCAGACAGATTATGTCTTAAGAATTGGATTTTAGCAAAAGACAAAAATATCAAAAGCTACATAAATTTAAGTTTTTGTCCCTTTTCTACTTTGTATATTACCAGTCCATGTTAAAAATCATATTTGATTAATAACTCCTTAAGTACAACAAAATTAAAACAAGTTGACCAGAAAAAAGTAACAGTAATAAGCAAGACAGATGATAAGCAATACAGATTTTGACTCTGACATGATGACAATTTTTCTTAATAATTGAGATTCATACATCAAAAAGTATTGCCCTTCAAGGTAGTCACCTTTTGAAACTAAGTAGTTTTACCAAAAAAACTGCCATTGCTCAAATTTTTTTGTCACTCAAGAATTTCCTTTGATGTGGATTTAAGGCACATTAACAAGCATTGTTTTTTTAACTTATTTTTATAAATTTTTTTGAAGGTTCATTTATGAAGAGTGCACAGGAGGGGGAGGAGCAGAGAGAGAGAGGAAGCAGACGTGCTCAGTGCAGGGCTTGATCCCACAACCCTGAGATCATGACCTGAGCCAAAACCACAGATCAGATGCTCAACAGACTGAGCCACCCAGGCGCCCCCAGCATTGTTTCCTAAATAGGCACTGTTCAGTTTTTGGCCATGGGTTAGTTTTCTGTTTTCTGTTGCTGTGTAATAAGTTACCAACGAACTAAGCTTAAATAAAACTGCAGATTTATTATCCTCCATTTTCTGTGGGTAAGGAGTCTGGACACAGTCCTCCGCACAGGATCAAGGTGTGAGCCAGGCTATGTATGATCTCCTTTAAGGACTGGGGTTCTCTGCCAATCCTACAGGTTGTTGGCAGAACTCTGAGGGTCCTGTGCTCTCGGTGACAGTCCAGGGGCCGTTCTTGACTCCACAGTACTTCCTCTGGTTTCTGTGCCATTGCTCTTTGCAGGGGACAGGTCACAACAAAGCTGTTCGCTTCCTTTTTTTTTTTTTTTTTTAAATTTATGTATTTTAGAGAATGAGTGCGCAGGGGGAAGGGGCAGAAGGAGAGAGAAACTCAAGCAGGCTTTGCTATGAGCCCAGAGTCTGACATGGGGCTCAGTCTCACAACCCTGAGATCACAACCTGACCTGAAACTAAGTGGAATGCTCAATTCACTGCACCACCCAGGCACCCCAATGCTGTTTGCTTCTTTGAAGTCTGTAGGGGAATCTGTTCTCAGGAAGGACCCCCACTTCCTCTTTTCAGGCTGCACCTGATAAAATCAGGTTCACCCATGGTCATCCCAAACTTTTTGATAAACTCAGTTTATTAGTAACCTGATCACGAAATGAAATCCCATCATGTTCACAATTTCGCTCATGCTCAAAGGGAGAGGTTTATACCAGATAGGTACATCGGGAGCAAGGGCAGGAATCTTGGGGGCCATCTTTCAATTCTCCCTTCCATAGGTTTCATTGGTATTTATTACACTTAGATCCTTCTGTCCTATTCCCCAACTTTGAGTTGAAAATAATTTCTTACTGTTCTCAAAATTGAGATTTAATTTTCATAGTTAGGCAAAATTACCCTTGAACATATTTAAAAGACTAAACCTCAGCATCCAAAGGCTATTTGAGAAAAGAAATTCTATAATTATCTTGAGGCAAAGGAGGAGGCTGCTTTATTGGAGTGAAAGAGTAACTCCGCAGTGTGATTGCTTTGGAGAACCACACTGACCAGCATATGTAGAGCTGTTTAAAGTAAATCTTGTGAAAGACAAGTAGAATCCCAAAAGATCTAATTTCCTAATCTGGGAGTGGGGAGAGGGAAGACCCTTATCACCTTAGAAGTATCCTTCACTTGATGCTTCCAGTGTATACATACTGTCTTATTACGTGTCATTTCTCTGCCCATTGTAAGTAGAGGACATTGACTTTGTGCTCATGGGGACTTTGTTTACCCCATTGACATTTCAGATCAGGGACTAAAATCTTATAAAAACACTAGCTTTACTACAGTTCTCATTCTCCACTTATCTTCCTAAATATACATGAATCACAAAGTTTTGGGACACCCAGCTGGTTCAGTCGGTTAAGCATCTGCTTTCAGCTCAGGTCATGATCCCAGAGTCCTGGGATCAAGTCCTGCGTCGGGCAGAATCCCTGCTCAGTGGGGAGCCTGCTTCTCCCTCTGCCTGCTGCTCTTTTTCTCTCTCTGACAAGTAAATAAAATCTTTAAAAATAAATAAATAAATAAAAATTTTATAGAACCAGTTTTTTTTTAAATTTTTTTATTAACATATAATGTATTATTAGCCCCAGCGGTACAGGTATGTGGATCACTAGGTTTACACACTTCACAACACTCACCATAGCATATACCTTCCCCAGTGTCCACAACCCCACCACCCTCTCCCTACCCGCCTCCCCCCGGCAACCCTCAGTTTGTTTTGTGAGATTAAGGGTCTCTTATGGTTTGTCTCCCTCCTGATCCCATCTTGTTTCATTTATTCTTTTCCTACCCCCCAAGCCCCCCACGTTGCCTCTCAACTTCCTCTTATCAGAGAGATCATATGAAAATTGTCTTTCTCCGATTGACTTTTTTCACTAGGCATAATACCCTCTAGTTCCATCCACGTCGTTGCAAATGGCAAGATTTCATTTCTTTTGATGGCTGCATAGTATTCCATGGTACATATATACCACATGTTCTTTATCCATTCATCTGCTGATGGACATCTAGGTTCTTTCCATAGTTAGGCTATTGTGGACATTGTTGCTATAAACATTCAGGTGCACGTGCCCCTTTGGATCACTACATTTGTATCTTTAGGGTAAATACCCAGTAGTGCAATTGCTGGGTCATAGGGTAGCTCTATTTTCAACTTTGTGAAGAACCTCCATGCTGTTTTCCAGAGTGGTTGCACCAGCTTGCATTCCCACCAATAGTGTAAGAGGGTTCCCCCTTTAAAAAAAAAACAAAAAACAAAGTTTTAATATTCTCTCTGTCATTATATGTTGAGATGGGGTTCTGACTGAAAGCCTTTTGCATAGACCCTGGGTTAGGTTTTACTGTATAGTTGCCATATCACCAAGAATTCTAATTTCTGCACCAAAACCATTCTTTTTTTTTTTTAATAATTTTTTTATTTTTTATAAACATATATTTTTATCCCCAGGGGTACAGGTCTGCGAATCGCCAGATTTACACACTTCACAGCACTCACCAAAGCACATACCCTCCCCAATGTCCATAACCCCACCCCCCTTCTCCCAACCCCCCTCCCCCCAGCAACCCTCAGTTTGTTTTGTGAGATTAAGAGTCACTTATGGTTTGTCTCCCTCCCAATCCCATACACCAAAACCATTCTTAATGAAGTCTCTACTTTATTGAACTGTATGCTTTAGAAGTATTCTACTTTAAGAGAAAATGAGCTTGTAATTCCTACACTTTTCCTGCTAAAATATTCATCCTGTTGGAAACTTTTGTTTAATGTCTTGTTTTCAGACCAGCAGTTACCGTGCCTGGCATAGCACCTGGTCTACAGCAGCCCAGAAATTTTTGAGTGAATGATATTCCCTATAAAATGCAGTTACATTCATTTGCTCACTGTTTCTCAGATTCTCAGTTTTTCTTTTTGTACTGTCCAGAATGATTATACTTCTCCTGAAGGTCTATTTCAAGTGTTCCCCTTTGAAAGTTTTTCTAGCTCAGCAGACTGAATTCCTTGTTTTCCCTGTTGTGTGTTTGTAGCACTTTTTGTTTAGTCTTTATCTACATGTTCCTTCTTAATTTCTGGATTCCTATGTCTCCATACAATAGGAACTGCTTGAGAACAGGTGCCAGGTTTTACTGATCTTTAGGTCCTCAACATCTGACTCTGCACAGCATTATCATTAACGACCTATACATACTTGAATGAGAGCCTTACAGAATGTTCCAGTAGGTCATACATGCACAGAATAGGAAAAGGGGTAGATGGAAAAAGTTTGTCTTCCCATTCCCCAGCCATCCTGCTCCTCTTCCTCAGACCACTACTACTAGTTGCTTGGGTTTAAGAGCTTTTAACAACTATGACTCATCAAACCCAGGCACCTCAGAGGCTGGGTGATCTTACCTCATCAATGTCCTGTGGAGGAAATAACACTGGGATGGAGTCCAAAGATCATATTCTAATTTGCAGTTGTCCCTTATAGCCTTGCCACATAAATTTGGGGAATATCCTTTATAATCTGGTTTTATCTTCTTCATGGAGTGTTGTGAGGATGATGATGGAAAACGTGTGCGGAAGTTACCTACCTCTCTGTATGATGTATTGAACATGAACTGCCTGATTTTCGTGGCTGTTAACAAGGTATTAAGCTCATGTTCATCAGACCTCACAAGACTCAAGAAAGCAGCTTAAAAAGCCTTTGTTTTATTCATACAATAAAGGATACATGACCTATAGTTAGAGCCTTTTCCAGGTTCAATATGTGATTGACAAATTGGTCACAATTATTCTATGAAATAAAGACGAGTACATTCAGCCAGAAATATATTATTCAAAGAAACTTAAAACTAGCACTTACACTTGAACTTAAGATGTTATGTTGGCTACCAATTTTTTCTTTTGTTTGGTTGTTTTTATTTCGGGCTTTTTATAGTTTTGATCCTACCATGAAATAATCCTGTATTTGATAGGCAGTTTGTTCTTGAAATTCTGGGCCATGATGACAAACACAGTGTTTGAATTTTACCACAGGACCAAGCGGGCAAGAAGACAAACTTGAAGAAGCAACTTTGGTTAAAAGATAATTCCAAGGACTAATTGGCAAACCCAGTGAGCACAATTAGGAAAGCTGTGCATTGTGGGTGGGCAGAAAGCCTTGGCAAGTTACAGTTGCCTAGCAACTGACAGGCATTGCAGGATAATCGGGGAGAAGCAGAAATGTTGGTGCTGCCACTTTAGGGGAAAACGAGACAAATACTTAACTATAAAACCACCGTAGCTTTTTGAGGAAACATAAGACATGGTACCCTGCTCTGATTTTCAGCATTGCTGTGCAGTACTTTTCTAATGTCTGTTCCTTTGGCTCTGAAACAGTCTTTTTTTTTTTTTTTTTAAACATATGTCTGATTTTTTCTTCTTTTTCTGCAGTGAAAATCAAATTGGGTCACATAAGAAAATATTGGTAGATTCCACTGGCTAGACTTGGTTGCCTGGAACTGTGGCTCCACAATACTAGGGTTAGTTGGTGTGCCTCATGTACTTGGTCAGAACTTATGTTATCAGTACCAAAGTCAGCAGATGACTTCCTTTATGCACAAGAGATGACTAGAGGTCCTATCTCCACCCTCACTTTCTTGGATTCTGCTACAAGTAGACTAAGGACTCAGAGCATGCCCCTTTTCATGCTCATGGGAGCGTGTCTGGTGGAGCATTATCCCTGATTGGGAAAAAGTCCTGAGCACCCCCTAACCTAGGGCCTCTAGACCCTTTGTGCACTTGGACGACTAGTCATGAGTATACCTATCGCTTGAGATGAGGAGGTTCTATTTGGGAGTCCTGCACCAGGTTCAGGGCCCCAAAGAAAACCCATTATAAATAATACCAGATACACTCACCAACTGGTTTTTGGGTTTTTTTTTTGTTTTTGATTTTTTTTAGTATAATTGACACAATGTTACATTGGTTTCTGTTCAACAGTGATTCAACAAGTTTATGCCTTCTGCGATGTTCACCAAGTGCTTTTTTAATTCTAATTTATTTAATCTTCTTAATTAGGAATTACAGAGTAAGGTTCCCGTTTTAGAGACCTGACAGTGGCCTGGTGGCGGTAGAACTAGGATTGGAACCCAAATAGTCTAGAGTATTTCGTATGTGTCTGCTCTAGGCTTCGGTTACGGGTGGCGGATAAGGCAGGCATGATCCCTGCCCACAAGGAATTTGTATTCTGGTTGGCGTAGCCCTCTTGTCTTTCTGCGTTGGGCTCAGCAGGGCTGGCTGAGGTTGTGAGGAAAACCCAGCTCAAAAACTTACCACACCATTTCCTTAGGTACTTGCCAAGTCTTCCCTCTTCCCTGCTGACCTCCTTTAGCGCTGCTGTGCCAGGTCTTCCCCTGAATCCCCTTCCCCTTCCCTTTAGAATGCTCTGTCTTCCTACCCATTGCATTGCCACAGGTTTCTCAGCCCATACAGGTTTTAGTTTCTGCCACAGCAGCCCTTTTGGCCCTTGCTGAGCCTGCTCTGACAGCTGTGGGCCAGTGAGAGCCATGGTGCTGCCTTTTCTCCGCCTGTGAGTGTCCTGCCTCTTGGCTCATTGATCAGATGTTCACTGAGCATCCATTCTGTGCCAGGCTTTGCTGGGGTACAACACTTAAAGCTTCAGTGCTTTCTCCTCCCACTCCCCCTTTTTTTCCTTGAGAGAGTGCACGCTTGTACTTGGAGTGGTGGGCGAGAATCTTAAGCAGGCTCCATGCTCAGTGTGGAGCCTGACATGGGGCTCAATCTCATGACTCTGAGATTATGACTTGAGCCAAAACCAAGAGTTGAATCTTTAACCAGTTAGTTTCAGTGCTCTCTTAAAACATTTCTTTATCCTGGGCATCCAATTTCCACTTATTGGTCAACATCTGGACAGCTGACAGAGGTCTTGAGGACCTAATCCTCTAGCTTCTGCTCATCTAGTCTGTTTAATCCACCCACAGCCTCCATCCTCTGGATGTCTCTCTTATCCCTTACCGCTGATTGTTGTGTGTGTATAAACATTTATTTTTTTTTTTCCACACTTTTGGAGGCCAGAAGTTTGAGATCAAGATGTCAGCAGGGTTGGTTTCTCTTCTAGATGGCCATCTGCTAAATCTGTGTGCACATTGTCTTCACTCTGTCCTCACATCTTTTTACATTTATGTTAACTAGAATTTGATTAAACATTAGCTTCAGGTGTATAATATTAGGATTCAGCACTTTTTGGGTTGTTTTTTAAAATATTTTATTTATTTATTTGACAGAAACACAGCTAGAGAGGGAACGCAAGCAGGAGGAGTGGGAGAGGGAGAAGCAGGCCTCCACCCGAGCAGGGAGGACTCGATCCCAGGACCCAGGGATTATGACCCAAGCCAAAAGCAGACACCTAACAACTGAGCCACACAGGTGCCCCAAATTCAGCACTTCTAGGTAACACCAGGGGCTCATCATGAGTGTATGCCTCAATGACTTGGATGGAGCTAGAAAATATTCTGCTAAGTAAAATAAGAGAAAGACAAATACCATATGATTTCACTCATATATGGAATTCATGAAATGAGCAAAGAAAGGTGGAGGGGAAGCAAACCAAGAAACAGATTCTTTACTGTAGAGACCAAACTGGTGGTTACCAGAGGGGAAATGGGTGGGAGATGGCTAAATTGTTCACTCTGTTACTCATCTTTTTTGCCATTTTCAAGTACACATTCAGTACCTCTTTCTGTTAACCGTGCTGGGCCTGTGGGCTTGCAGATGTCCCTCAACCTGCATATTGGTAGCTAGATGTGATCCATTGAGAGCTTGATCAGTATCTAGTGAGGTAGGTAGGTGGGGTGTGTGTGTGTGTGTGTGTGTGTGTGTGTGTGTGTGTGTGTTCAGGGGAATTTTTTACACTGTAGCAATTAAATGCATCCTGGGTGGTATTAATAATATGAGTGTCTTTCAGAGGAAAGAGATCTCTTCTGCATTAAGTAACTAGATGAACCTTCAGAAAGTGGTACTTTTTTGATAGGTCAAGGTGGGCACTTTAGGTAGAAGATGTTTTGGGGGATATGGAGACATCACCTAGGCTGGCATGAAGCCTTGTGTGTGAAGGATGGGGAAGAAGCCTCGCAGTGAATGGGGCCAGGCTTGTGGAACTTGTATGACAGGCATAAGATTTCACTTTTCAGGTAAGGATCACTGAATATTTTTGAAGGAGACAGTGAGATGACTAAGAGTGTTGTGATAATAGTACTGATAAAGATTGTTGTTGATGGCTTTATGATTGACATCCTGTTCTTATGTTGTCATGTGCTCTGAGATATAAATGGAGCAAGTGTTGTCATAGCTATTTTTTGAAAGTAGAAACAGGTACAAGCATCGAGGCTGCTCATCTAGTAAATGGTTGAACGGGAACTTGAAGCCAGATCTTTTGTTTCTTCTAAGTCATGCTCTTTCTAGAATTAGCTTATGGTGGGGGTTAAAGGAAATAAAAGCATTGAGGTAGGAAAACCTACTGAGCGACTGATATGAAATTCCAAACACAAGACTCTAAAGGTGCAGTGGAATTGAAAAGGTGAGGGGTGTTCACATGGAGAAAGGATTACAGAAGAATCTGAAAGACTCAGAACAGGTTGAGAGGGCAGGAGAAATAGAGCTGTGAACATAGCTCTTTAGGGGAGAGAGGCACCATCAGGCTTTGTGGAGCTGGTCACTAACCCCAAGGAGGCTGCTCCTCAAGCTGTCTCAGAAGGTCCTGGTAGAAACCATCCCTGATGGTGCTGTTCATTCTGAGGCTTCCAAAGGCTGAGAAGAGCTCCCGGCAGGCAGCACCGCTGTGGGGCCCAGGCACATAAAGGCAGGGACCTGCCTGCACACACTTTGTTGGGAGACCAGGAGAAGACTGTTATTCCAATGGCTTTCCAGGGTCTCTAAGGTAAATTGAACCAGTGCTGGCTGTACATTGGACTGTAGTGTTAACCGTCTATAAACAGTCCACTGTTGGCAAGCCTTCTTGCTTCTAGGCCATTGCTTCAGCCCTCTGGGCTATTTCTCCATGTGTAAAGCCAGAGACTGGGCTGAAGTAGGGATTTTCATGCCATGTTCCTTGGAGCCCTACGGGTTCTGGAAACTCCTTTTAGAGCCCACTACTACAGTGGGTGGGGAACAGGAACACACATAATTCCTGGTTCACCTAGAGATACTTTTATCTGCTTTAAATGTTTCCTTTGAACAAAGTACTCTCTAGATTTTTATTTTTTTTAAAGACTGAAAAGCCACTATGGTAATCTCCTAAGCCCATCTCACATTTTACAGGTTTAAGTATTAATACTCCCCAAACATCACCTTTCTGTTGTTTTTTCAGTAAACTAGGAACTTTCACCAAATTGTTTCATTCAGGGGCGCCTGGGTGGCTCAGAGGGTTAAAGCCTCTGCCTTCGGCTCAGGTCATGATCCCAGGGTCCTGGGATCGAGCCCTGCATCGGGCTCTCTGCTCAGCAGGAAGCCTGCTTCCTCCTCTCTCTCTCTCTCTGCCTGCCTCTCTGCCTACTTGTGATCTCTGTCTGTCAAATAAATAAAATCTTTGCAAAAAAAAATTGTTTTATTCATTTGTCATTATTAACCAGGAAGTGAACAAATGATGTTAAACCCCATATTATAGATGAAAAAGTGGCACCCAAAAGACGTAACCCCAAGGTAGTAACTGGCCAAAATCAAAAGTTAAATCTTACGAGTTGATTGCTCTTTGCACTTCTTTATGTTACCTTTCCTCTAGAGGTGGACCAGAATAATGGAATATGTCAGTAGAAAACAAGATAGTAAACAGTTTTTGGTTATCAGCATGGTTGCTGTTAAACACTCACTGAAATTCTTTGGTAGGATGTTCCAAATACCAGTTTTGACCTGAAATTGACAAAGCAAATTTAATTCTGCTTGACAGTCAGTATGTTTTGTCCTTTTGGATTTGGGATACTGTTATGATGACTTCTTTTTTTTTTTTTTTAAGATTTTATTTATTTATTTGACAGAGATCACAAGTAGTCAGAGAGGCAGGCAGAGAGAGAGGGGAAAGGAAGCAGGCTCCCTGCTGAGCAGAGAGCCCAATGCGGGGCTTTGATCCCAGGATCTTGAGATCATGACCCAAGCCGAAGGCAGAGGCTTAACCCACTGAGACACCCAGGTGCCCCTGTTATGATGGCTTCTAAAGCCCATACAATTCCATTTATGGGATCAAGGATAGATGGGTCCTTTTATTTTTATTTATTTTTTTTAGAGAAGGAGAGGGGCAGAGGAAGAATCATAAGCAGGCTTGATGCCCAGCACAGAGCCCAATACAGAGCTTGAGATCATGACCCTGAGATCATGACCTGAGCCAAAATCAAGAGTTGGACTGAGCCACCCAGGTACCCCTTGGATAGATGGATCCTTTTAAAGACTAGGCTGACAGCTAGACTGAGTTATACATGGTACCAAAGCTAGCCCTCCAAATTCAGGTGAGTATGAAAGCATTTGCTGGAGGACATAATATGCCTGTGGCTGAGGAGCAAAATGATGTTGCAAATAGATTTCTCAGCCTATTTGATGAGTTGTCAGAACTACTCCTTATAAAAGCCCACACCCAAGTAGCTGATCTCCTTTAGTGCTCTGCTCTTATCTGTGGGAAAACATGGGTCATAATCATGTTTGTTTTTCTTTTTTTGCTGGAATTTCTTTGTGAATGCCTTATCTATGAAACAAGATAGCCCCAAAACACAACTGGCCTGTTGTGTCCCCTTTGGTACCTAATTTCATAAAATTATTGGACATGAGCAGAAATGGTTTAATTGTAACCATGCTATTAAATTCCTAGTCACTACGTTAAAAATTGGGGAGGACTTCCTGGATGGTTCCTTCTGTTAGGTGTCAGACTCTTGATCTTAGCTCAGGTCTTGGTCTCAGGGTTGTTGAGTTCAGACCCTGTGCCTGCTAAAAAAAAAAAAAAAAGAAAGAAAGAAAAAAATTGGAACATATATCTGTATCAAGGGAACCAAAATCCTTTTGACTTCCTTAACAGAATAAAATAGGAGCTCACTGTATTTCTGCCCTGGGGACTTGCGCTAGAATTATGAAATCAGTGAAGCAATCCATTGTAGAAACTTTAGACCTATCTACCACTGACATTTCCTAGGATGAGGAGGCCTGGATGGATCGGCCTTCTGGAAAATTCCATTTTTTAGTGAGTACGAGAGGAAGACCAGAGTCGTCTTCCCAGAAATTTATCAAGGGTATTAATGTTGGTAATAGCTAACATCTAATAAGCACCATTTATGTGCCAGCTTTACACACCTTTACATACCTTCTCTGATATAACCCACACATTCCTTTTATAAAGCAAGTACATTACCATATTACAGGCACAGAACTTTAGAGCAGCAGTGTTGGCACTAATAGAAATGCATGCAAGCTCAGATTCTGCTCTCACCCACTACCCTACTCTGCTGTTGTGCTTAATTTTCAACAATAAGACTTTTTCTCTAGATTTTAAAGTTTTAATTTATAACTGTAATGAACAAAATAGTCTTGATAAATTGTATCTTCTGGGCCTTTGTATATTAGTCTCTTTTCTTGAGTTAATTAGATGTTTCTTGCCTATGTAACATCTGCAGGATTCAGTTGGGAGAATCTGTGGGCCATAGACAGACAGCTTCTTGACAGCAACAGGGTTTGCCAGGTAGGAAAGAGCTCAGAGAGCCACAGGATGGGAGAGTGTGTAGAAGACCTTGTGGACTAGGAAATGTTTGCATAGACGTGGAGGCAGTCAGTAAATCAGTTCATTTAAAAGTAGCAGAGTCAGGAAAAGGTGTAATGGGAAATAAGACTGAAAAGCATAAATCTGGTCAGACTGAGGAGGCTCCTAAATTCTGGGCTGTATATTTAGCTTGTGCTTTAGTAGAAAGGACACATGGATACTTTGAGAGCCTGGAAGGTGTAAATGAGAAAGGGCATTTACACCATAGACAGGGCAGTCCATTTGGATCCAGAGCCTAGAGTGAAAGGGGCAGAACTAGGGAGATCTCATTGGAGATAGAGGATGTGGAGCAGAGAAGTCCAAAATGCACGAGATTTCTGAGCCTGACTGAATGAGACTGTGGGTAGAGGGGAAGGTGGGGGAGAGCTGGTTTTCAGAGGGTAAAGTTATGCTGATAGGTTCTGTTTTTGGAGTATTGGGTTTGGGTTGATAATGTGACATTCCAATAGAGAAATCCAGCTTATGGTTGGAGATATTAGTTGAATATGGTGACAGCTCAAAGCTGGTGAAGTCTGGGAGTCATACTTAATCAGCATAAATTTGCTGTTGGTAAGCCGGACAGTAGAATGAGCCAAGGGCCGAGCCTGAATTTAGAGGGTTCATGGTGGGAAGGGCATCAAATGAGAGAGAAGCTGAATAGTCGAGGGGAAAGAAAGCCAAGGAAGAGAGATGGAAAGTAAGTGGAGAAAATCCTATCCATGCAGGAGAGAAGTCTAAAACGGTTTCTCCACCATGGCATGATCGACCTCTGGGGCCAGATGACTTCTGTTATGGGGGTTGCCTTCTGCATTGTTGGATTTTAGCATCCCTGGCATTTACTCGCTAGCTGCCAACAGCATGCCACAGTCGTGACAATGGAAAATGGCTCCAGACCTTGCCCCATGTCCCCTTAGGGGCAAAACTGCTCCCAGATGAGGACTGCTCATCTCTCTAGAAAAATAAGGACTCCGAAAAGACCACTGTATTTGGCAGTTGCAAATATTGAGTGAGTGGAAGTCAGACTACAGAGAATTGAAGAGGGAGAAAGGGAAGGAAAGGAAAAGGAAACAGGATGAAGACCACTCACTCAGTACATCAGAAAGGTGGTAAAAGCAGACACTTGAGCTCTAAACTCCTCAAGTTTTTATGGGGTAGAGCCAGCATTTGTTCACTGTTCTCTTTTGATAGGTTGTCCTGGCTATTTATTCTTCTTTTATTATTATTAACATATAGTATATTATTTGTTTCAGGGGTACAGGTCTGTGATTCATCAGTTTTACACAATTCACAACACTCAACATAGCACATACCCTTCCCAATATCCATCACCCAGCAGCCCTCCAGCAGCCCTCAGTTTCCTGAGATTAAGAGTCTCTTATGGTTTGTCTCCCTCTCTGGTTTCATCTTATTTCACTTTTTTTCCTCTCTCACCCTGTGATCCTCTGCCTTGTTTCTTAAGTTCCACATATATCAGTGAGGTATATGTGGAATATGATAATTATTTTTTCTTATTCTTACAAAAAACTCAGTATCAGTGAGATATATGTGGAATATGATAATTATTTTTTCTTATTCTTACATATAAACTCAATAAGCTTGTCTTGCTCTGGGAAAATAAAGTAATGGTATTTTTACTGGGGTTAAATTAGAAGTACAAATAAATTAGTCCCATGTGCCTTCATGTGTACAAATAGTTCATTACTTTTCAAATTTAATAGACTCTCTTTTTTAAGCAGTTTAACAAAAATTTGAGCAGAAAGGACCCTTCATCTCCCTTTCCTCTATTGTTGACATGTTGCATTAGTGTGAGACCTTTGTTATACTTGATGAGCCACTATTAATACATTATTAACTAAAGTCCTTAGTTTAGGGGCATCTGGGTGGCTCAGTGGGTTAAGCCTCTGCCTTCAGCTCAGGTCATGGTCTCAGGGTCCTGGGATCTGCTCAGCAGAGAGCCTGCTTCCTCCTCTCTCTCTGCCTACTTGTGATGTCTGATGTCTGTCTGTCTGTCTCTCTCTCTCTCTTTCTCTCTCTGTGTTAAATAAATAAATAAAATCTTTAAAAAAATAAAATCATAATGTCCTTAGTTTACATTAGGGTTCATGTACATTCTGTGGAGTTTAACAGAAGTAAAAGGACATGTATCCACCATTACATTGTCATAAAGAGTAGTCACTGTCCAAAAATCCTCTGTAATTCACCTATTCATGCTTCCTTACTACCATCCCTGCACCCCTAGCCCCGGCAGCTGCTGATCATTTTACTTTCTGTATGGTTTTGTTTTTTTCAGAATGTTGTATAGTTGGAATCATAATGTATGTAGTCTTTTCAGATTGCTTCCTTTCACTTAGCCACATGCATTTAAAGTTCCTCCATGACTTTAATAGCTAATTTCTTCTTAGTGCTATATAATAGTCCGTTGTCTGAGTATGCATCACAACCTGCTGTCTGTTCACCAACTGGAGGACATCTTGGTGGCTTCCACGTTTGCACAGTGAAGAATAAAAAAGCTACAGTAAACATCCATGTGCAGGTTTTGTGTGGACACAAGCTTTCAACTCCTTTACGTGAATATTAAGGAGCATGCTTTCTGGGTTGTGCAGTGTGAGTGTATTTAGTTGCGAAAGAAACTGCCAAACTGTTCTTCCAAGTGGCTCTGTCATTTTGCATAACCACCAGCAAAGAATGATAGTTCTTGATGCCAGTATTTGATATTGTGGTTTTTGGAGGGTTTTGGGGTGGGGTCTTATGGCCATTCTAATAGGTGTGTAGTAGTAGCTTGTTTTAAGTTGCAATTTTCTAAGGACAAATGACGTGCAGCATCTTTTCTTAAGCTTATTTGCCATCTCTAATATCTCTTGGTGATGTATCTAGGTCCTTTGCCAGTTTTTTAATCAAGATATTTGTTTTTAGTTTTTATTTCATCACACCCAGAATTTGCATTGAATTTTATTTGTTGAAGCATAATTGAAATGCAATATTTTCAGGTGTACAGACTTAGTGATTCAGCAGTTACATAAATTGCAAGATGCTCATTGTAAGTGTAGTTACCAACTATCACCATATGTTATTAAATATTGACTATATTCCTTATGGTATACTTTCTATCCCCATGACTTAACCTATTTAATAACTGGAATTTTGTACCTCTTAACTTCCTCACTTATTTTACCCATCCCCCTACACCCCTCCCCCTGGCACTCACCAGTTCTATTGGTGAGTCTATTTCTGTTTGTTCATTTGTTTTTCTTAGATTACACATATAAGGAAAATAAATCATATAAAAGTATCTAATCATATAATAAGTCTTCTTTACTAAGTCTTTCTGACTTATTTTGCTTAGCATAATCCCTCTAGGTCCATATGCAAATGGCAAGATCTTATTTTTATGGCTGAGTAATCTAACGTTGTGTATATATACCACATTTTCCTCATTCATCTAGTGATGGACACTTAGGTTGCTTCCATAGCTTGACTATTATAAGCAGTGTTACAGTAAACATAGTAGTGCGTTTATTTTTTTCAAATTAGTGTTTTTGGTTTTATTGGATAAATAACCAGAAGTGAAATCACTGGATCATACAGTATTCCTGTTTCTGATTTTTTTTTTTAAGATTTTTTTTATTTATTTGACAGAGATCACAAGTAGGCAGAGAGGCAGGCAGAGAGAGGGGAGGAGGAGAATCAGGCTCCCTGCCAAGCAGAGAGCCCGATGCGGGGCTCTATCCCAGGACCCTGGGATCATGACCCAAGCCGAAGGCAGAGGCTTTAACCCACTGAGCCACCCAGGCGCCCCCCTGTTTCTGATTTTTTAAGGAACCTCCCTGCTGTCTTCTATAGTGGCTACACCAGTTTACATTCCCACCAACAGTGCACAAGGGTTTCCTTTTCTCCACATCCTTGCTGAGACATCATTTCTTGTCTTTTGGATACTAGCCACTCTGACAGATGTGAGGTGATATCTCATTGTGGCTTTGATTTGCATTTCCCTGATTATTAGTAATGTCTGAGCATCTTTTCATAAATCTGTTGGCCATCTGTGTTATCGTCTTTGGAAAAGTATCAATTCAGGTCGCCTTCCCATTTTTAATCAGGTTATTTGCAGGGTGTTTTGTTTTTTAGGTGTTGAATTGTAGGAGCTCTTTATATATATTGGATATTAACCCCTTACTGGATATATCATTTGCAAATATCTTCTTTTGGTATGTTGCCTTTTTGTTGATTTCTTTCACTGTGCCAAAGTTTAATTTGTTGTGGTCTCAAGTGTTTTCGTTTTTGCTTTCCTTGCCTGAGGAGACATATCTGGAAGAACATTAAGGCTAATGTCCAGAAGATTACTGCTCATGTTTTCTTCTAGGAGTTTTATGGTCTAAGGTCTCAGTTTAGATCTTAAATCTGTTTTGAGTTTATTTATTATAAGAAAGTGGTCTAGTTTCATTCTTTCGTATGTTTTGCATGTCCACTTTTCCCAGCACCATTTATTGAAAGGCCTATCTTTTTTATTGTATGTTCCTGCCTACTCTATCATAGATTGGCCATATAAATGTGTGTTTACTTCTGGGCTCTCTATTTTGTTCCATCTGTCTATGTCTGTTTTTATGCCAGTACCATATATTGTTTAGATTATTATGGGATTGTGATATCTCCAGCTTTTTTGTTCTTTCTCAAGGTTGCATTGGCTATGGCAGGTTCTATACAAATGTTAGTATTATTTGTTCTCGTTCTTTGAAAAATGCCATTGGTGTCTTGATAGTCCTTTATTAGGTATATGTTTTGCAAATATTTTCTCCCAGTCCATGGCTTCTGTTTTCATTCTCTTAATACTTCTATTTGCAGAGCAGAAGTTCTTAAGTTCAACTTACCAATTTTTTTTTCTTTCAGGGATTGTGCTTTTGGTGTTGAACCTAAAACGTCCTTTCTCTTTTAATGTTTGTTTCTCCATTTTTAGGCATGTACCATATAAATCCAATCTGATAATCTCCACTTTAGTAGGGACTTTAATGCTTTTGTGTTGTGTTCATACTGATATATTTGTAATTTTCTATTTTACGTTATGTGTTCTTGTTTCCATGTTTTTTTCTTTGCCTCCTTTTTCTCACTTCTATCAGATTCATCAGGTTTGCTTTATTTTTCTTCTCTTAATTATCTTTCTTCTATTAATTTAAAAAGTATAGTCCATTTCTAATCTTGAATCTAAAGTTATTTGGGGTTTTCGTCTTCCTAAACAGCTAGAAAAATGTGGAACTCCAAATTCTGATTGTCCTATCTCTTACATGTTCTCCAGGATTGTTGTTCCAATACTATATTGAAGCCTTGGAAATGAATCATTCTTGCTTAGAGTTACCCACAGATTTACAAACTTCTTTGCTTGCTTTTCTTCCTGGCATATCTGTGCTTTCTAGTGAATCTAGTTTTCTTTCCTAAACTGTATCCTTTTGTAGTTCCTTGAAACCTTTTCACTGATAATAAGCACTTGGGGGGAGTTTTTGTAAAACTACCTTTACTTCTGCCCTCATTTCTGAGTAATAATTTTAACTGGATTTAAAATTCTAAGTTGCGGGGGCACCTGGGTGGCTCAGTGGGTTAAAACCTCTGCCTTCGGCTTAGGTCATGATCCCAGGGTCCTGGGATCAAGCCCCACATCGGGGGTCTCTGCTCAGTGGAGAGCCTGCTTCCTCCTCTCTCTCTCTCTCTCTCTGCCTGCCTCTCTGCCTGCTTATGATTTCTATCTGTCAAATAAAAATAAATAAAATCTTTAAAAATAAAATTCTAAGTTGGGTGTGCTTGGGTGGCTCAATGGGGTAAGCCTCTGCCTTTGGCTCAGGTCATGGTCTCAGGGTCCTAGTACTGAGCCCCACATCGGGCTCTCTGCTCAGCAGGGAGCCTGCTTCCCCCTCTCTACACACCTCTCTGCTTACTTGTGATCTCTCTCTCTGTCTGTCAAATAAATAAATAAAATCTTAAAAAATAAAAACTTAAAAAAATAAAATTCTAAGTCAGCCATTATTTTCTCCTATTTCTTTGAAGAATTTTTTTCATTGGCTTTGAATTCATTTGTTGCTATTAGGAAATTGCCATCTAATTACTGTTCCTTTGTGGGAAATCTGCCTTTTTTCTCAGCCTGCTTTTAAGATTTTTCTTTATCTTTGGTGTTCTGTAGTTTTACTACCACAGATCAATAGATGTAGAATTACTTTTAGTCTTGATGGCATTTGTTGTACTTCAGTCTGAAGATCTATTTAAACAATTCTCTAAGATTACTGGTTTTCATCTCTGAGCATATAAACTTACCCATTTTTTGTTTTTACTTTTTAAGATTTTACTTACTTAGTTGAGAGAGAGCATATGAGCACAAGTGGTGGGGAGTGGCAGGCAGGTGGAGAGGAATGAGCAGGGAGCCCAGTGTGGGGCTCGATCCCAGGGTCCTGGGATCATGACCTGAGCTAAAGGCAGATGATAAAGCACTGAGCCATCCAGGTGCCCCTCAACTTAACCATTTTTATTTCCCTTTTATAACTCTTACTAAATACATGTGAGACCCTTTCAGTCTTCAGCCTTTTATTTTTCATTGCTTTGCCTCTGAGTTGCTTTCTGTGTTATTTCTTCAAGATCTCTCTTCTAGTTCATTAATTTTTTTTTAGCTTCAACTAATATGTTATTTTATTCATCAATTAAGTTTTGAATTTCAGTGACTGTATTTTTCAGTCTGAGGCTTTAGTAATATATAATATGCTTTGTGGTTTAGAACTTAGAGCACAGGTACATTGCAGGGTTCAAATTCTAACTTTACCACTTACTACTTGTGATCAACAGTTATTTTTCTCATCAGTTAAATTAGGATAATAGTATAGATATATTATAGATAGAGAATCTAATAATTTAGAATGAGAATTAACAGAAGAATAAAGGGAATAAACAGTGTAGTGAGTGCTGTGTATTAAGTGCTGTTGACACATTTGCATTTTTGTCTCACTTTTTATTTCACAGTCATTGTTTTAAATATATTTATTTTAAATTACCATCTTATCAGTTATCTGAAATCTAATCCTATTTTCTGTTGACTTTTTCTCATGATGGATTGGGATTATTTTCCTATTAATTTAAAATTTTGGGTTATAAAAGTCTCTTCATTGAGGCTTTAACTGTAAGCATCTTCTTTCATCTAAGTGGACCACTGTGTCTCCAGATTTTGTTTCTGCCAGCCTAGAACAAATGTCTGTTAATAGCTTGGCATGGGGTATGACACATTCCTGGCACTCCAGTATTTAGAGATCAGATAGAAGTGACCAGAGAGGTTGAAAATAGAAAACCAAAGTTTAACAGAAGTTGAGGGAAAATACCTCATTTTTAAAGGAGGGATCTGGGTGAGTTATGAAAGTTTTATGCTGCTAAGAGCTGAACTAAGATGAGGTCAAAGGAGTTTCCACTGGATTTGATAATGTGGAGGATTTCTGTGACTTTGAATGATTGTAATACAGTAGCGTGGGGAGAAGCTTTATGAAGTAAAAGATTGAAGACAGATTTTCTTTTGTACTATACCTGATACAATAAGAAAAAGATAAAGGAAAAAGTAGAGCTATCTGTAATATAGGTGACATGATTATAAATAATAAAGTTGTTTTGTTTTTATTTTTTTCAAGGTATTATTTATTTGACAGAGACACACCAAGAGAGGGAACGCAGGCAGGGGGAGTGGGAGAGGGAGAAGCAGGCTTCCTGCTGAGCAGGGAGCCCGATGTGGGGCTCAATCCCAGGACCATAGGATCATGACCTGAGCCTAAGGCAGACACTTCAAATGACTGAGCCACCCAGGTGCCCCAATAATAAATTTCTATGTTAAAAAAATATCAAAAGCACCAAATAGCTAGAAATAAATTTAACAGAAGTTGTATAAGACAGCTATACTGATAACTGTGCATAAAACACTGCTAAAAGAAATTAAATACATGGAGTTAGATACAATGTGTTCATGGATTAGAAGATTCAATATTGACATCAGTTGGTCCCAGCTTCTTTGATTTCATTACAATCCTGATCAAAATCCCAGTAGTGTTTGTTGTAAAAAAAAGAATCAGCAAGCTGATTCTAAAATTTAAAAAATTTGAAATGGTCTTTAGATATTTACAGTACCTGTTTAGAACACTTGGCATAAAATGAGAGTAAGACTGTGGTAGAGTTTAGTAGGTATTCTAATCAAGGGAGTAGAGTCCAGAAATAGATGTAATTAAACACTTTTGACAAAGGTACCAGCTTTTCAGTAAATGGTGGTTAAGGCAGGTGGATATCCATGCTGAATAAACAAACCTTGGTCTATCTTAAGCCATAAACAAAATAAATCTCAGGGACGCCTGGGTGGCTCAGTTGGTTGGACGACTGCCTTCGGCTCAGGGCGTGATCCTGGAGTCCCGGGATCGAGTCCCACATCGGGCTCCCAGCTCCATGGGGAGTCTGCTTCGCTCTCTGACCTTCTCCTCGCTCATGCTCTCTCTCACTGTCTCTCTCTCTCTCAAATAAATAAATAAAATCTTTAAAAAAAAAAAAAAAAATCTCAGATGGATGATAGACCTAGGTAAGAAAGCTAAAACTATGGTGTGAAAACTGAAGAATATTCTCATATTGACATTGCAGTAGGCAGAGGTTTAGTAGATGGCACAAAAATGCACTTGACCATAAAAAAAAAAATCGATGTATTTTGGGGCTTCAAAGATATTTTAGAAATTCAGTTCGTCAAAAGACACCATTTGAGGATGGATAAAGAAGGCCTTTCTAAACAAGACCTCAAACTCAGATGATGGTAGAGGAAAAAAATTGCAGCTTAGATAAATTGTCTCCGCTCCCCAAAAAAGGAAGAAAGCAAGCAAGAAAGACCTGAAATATAAAAGTTCTCATTAGCAGCTTCAAGAAACTGGGAGAACATTTGCTGCATAATTATAATATATGAAAAGCACCGTGAGATAAAATAATGGCTCCTCAAAGATGTCCTAATTTCCAGAGCCCATGAAGGTAGCAGATGGAATTTTAATGAGGGAGATTATCGGAGAGAACCCAGCAAAATCACAAAAGCACTTACAGGTGGAAGAGGGAGAAGTCCAGAGTGATGGCGATAGGAAGAGAACTCCACTGACCTTGGCCTTCGAAGGTGGAGGAATGGAGACACAAGGATTCCAGGTGGCCTCTAAAAACTGGAAAAGACAAGGAAATGAATTCTTCCTAGAGCTTCCAGAAGAAATACAATCCTGCCAACACCTTGATTCTAGTCCAGCAAGTCCCATTTTAGACTTCTGATCTCCAGAAGTGTAAGATAATGAATTCATGCTGTTTTAAGCCACTAAATTTATGGTAGTTAGAGCAGCAATAGGAAGCTATGCGTACTGGTTATCAGTAAGAGACAAGTAATGTAATTTTAAGATGGTTAACACAAAATTAAACCTAGATGTCCAATAAGTACAGTTAAAAACACTGAGTACCACTAATAATCAGAGAAATCAAATTTAAATGAGATCTGTTTTGCCTATTAGATTAGCAGAAATTTTCATAGATATTATCCATCCAGTCTTCTCAAGAATCCAAGAGTCTCTTATACATTGTTGGTGATAGTCTTAATAAGAAAGATGTTTGAGAGGGAAAATCCATCAAAATTAATAAAATAATAAAGATTATTTCCTTGTGTATACCTGTATACAACTTGAATCTTTCACAGGGAGTATCTTTCCATATCACTTGTGAAACTATTTTTCAGTGCATAAAGAAACCGAGTCCAAGGGCAATACAAAAAAACCAACAAATGCAAAACAGAAGATGCATGTTGAGAGTGGGGAGCAGGAAGGGGTGCAGGGGGAAAGAGATAGGCATACTGCCTGCCGGATTTTAGGCTGGGGTGACAGCAACATTAGCTAGAGTTAATCATTTTCCCTCCTCATCACGCAGCTGCTCTGTCTACATCTTCTCTCACATCTGTTGCCAACATTCTGTTTATTGCATCTGTCTGTGGAAGTATTCGTACCCCCCACCCCCGGTCTTCTAAGAGATGTGGCTAAAAGCTCAGTCTGTTAGCCATGTCTGCACTTATGGTGCAGCTGCTGCCTGGATTAAGTACTCATCATGAAAGAGATGTTTTCCATGGACACATGTGCCCATAACAGTCATCTTGTGGTTTTGTACACCTCCTAATAGTCTTGAAACAAGTACTTACGGTGGTGAGCATTTGGTAACAGAGGTAATTGTCAAATCACTGTCGTAAACTCAAAACTAGTATGGCAGCTATACTTCAAGTAATAATTTATATAAATAAGATTTTTTTAAATATTAGAAGTAAACTCATCGAGCAGCATAAGTAGGTGCTCAGGCCAGGATTGGAGGTGGCTGATGATGTTACCAGCCTTTAAACTTCTAAAATGCATGAAGCCAGATGGGCCCACAGGTCTTCTTCCTTGCTCCCTTCTCCTTTCTTGCATGGCTGTTTCCCCAGCATGTTACCATGAACATTCAGGCAAACACCGCTCATCCGTGAGTTCCCAGTGAATAGCATGAATTTAATATTTCTGGTTTTGGAATACATAGGTAGAGGGCAGCTATCTGGTTAGAAAGTGGATGTGTCTAGTCATTATAGACTGTTGTCCAGAAAGTGTTTATGGCTTCATTGGCCAAAACCCCCTCCTTCTAGGGACAAGAAACTGATGCCTAAGAAGAAGAGTGCCTGAGCATGTTGCTATTTGTGGGGAGGCCAGGACAGAAATCTTTCCCACTTGGGGGTCAGGGATCTTTTCTGAATATCTGCCTTCTCCATGTACCTTACTTAGGTGGCATCCTTATGCTTTCCTTGAACTTTGTTACACATTAGCAGTTTAAATTTACTCTTAAGGTTTCAACTTCAGACAAAATTTCCGTATTCTGGATGAGTTCAGGTCTTTAGCTAGCAGGCAGGCTTGACAAGCTATGGCGGGGTAACCTACCACCAGTTGAGCTCTTTGTCATTAAGGGCCTTGTGAATTGCCTAGTTCAAGAACTGACCATTGGTCCACTTAGCTGGTGGCTCCAGAAAAAACTTTACCCTGTGGTGGCTTTGTAATGTGTCAGTATACATAGACTGAACCATGTTTTCCAGAATACCCGTTCTTTTATATTTCTGGTTGGGGTGCAGCCCAGAGGAGAGTCTTGTTGGAGATTTGGAGGGCACATGTGATTTAGCAGTCCTTTTTATCACCTAAACGTTGTGCTTTTGAGCCAGCTCCCCTTGTTAGCAAGAGGCAGCAGGGGACTGGCAACTGCTGTATCTGCTCCAGGTTCCTGCTTTAGCTCCTCTAACCCCGGCCTCACCTGGTGCGTGTACACAAGCCCCCCCCCCCCCCCCCGCAACCTTCCCCACCCCAAAGCCAGAGGCAACACAAGCGGACACGGTTTTAGTCTCTACTTGTGACATCAGCTCATTGCCTATGGTTCTAGCTTGTGGCTGTCTGTCTTTCCTGGATACTGCTAGCCCCGAAGATTTCAAACTCCAGCTCAGGGCAAAGGTGACCCTTAGAGACTGCCTTAGAAGCTCCTGCAATTACAGAAGTTCAACTCCTGTAAATTAATACGTATTCTGTTTCATACAACTCATCTAGTGGTTCTGCTCCTCTGGTTAAACCATTACTGCCACGCACCTGTTCCCAAGAAGTCACTGTTTTATTCACCTTACGTAGCAACTTAAACAGTTTCTGTGGGACAGTACAACTTTGGACATCCAGGATCCCATCCTCTGGAATTCTCCAACTTTCAGAATCCTTCCATACTCCTAAAGAACAGAAAATAAACTAAAAACCCCAACCCTCTTTGATGAAGCATCATTTGACACCCAACAACAACAGAATGGACCCGAGCACTGGCAGAGGAGAGAGCAGCTCTGTCCAGCAGGAGGCAGAAGAAAACTGAAAGGACAGGGATCAGAGTACAAGTGAGCCTGAGTAACAGCAGGGGCCATAGCTAGAAGTCAGGAAAGGCAATAGACCTAGATCCTGAATGGAAGAGAAAAGCTAGAACTCCTCTGAGGTTTTGGTAGTAAAAAAGCTTATCCTAAGCAGCCCTGTGATGTTACTGTACCTCACAAGGCACTGGGTTTCTGCTGGACCCTTGGAGATGCCCATCTACACCACATACACCACAGGCAGTAGGGCTGGAGTTTGGTAAAAATACCCCTTTGTCCTGACTGCCCTGGGTACCAGTGATCCACAGTGTGTTCAGATATAAAAAAATCATTAAAGATGCTTTTTCAAGGAATATTGACTTAACACCTAGACAGCATACAAGTGACTTTCTGTATAATTATTCAGGATATAGTTAAATGTTCCAGATGCTTGGGATTTTATTAGTTGCTGAATACAAAGGAGGGCGTGGAGGAAACTATTTGAAGAGATATCTTCATGGTCTCCAGTAATCTTTACCTTGTAATAAGCCCTCCAGTTGTTGAAATGACTAGTTAGTGAAGAAAGAAAACAGACCTTTCAGAAAGTGCCTCTGGCCTGTGTTGCTTAGGTGTTGCAAGTCAAGGGAGCAATCAGGTGGTGACCTAGAAAGTGGGGAAAATACTCAACGGTAGACTGCTTCCACCTCACCTCACTGGCTGGTTGTGCCATTAGACCTGTGGCTTTGCCCAGGAGGTCACCGTGTTTTACTAATGGACTAATGGGTGAGAAACCTACAAGCAAGCTATCCTCTTGGACTTCTAAAGAAAACAGTTTTCCTGGAGTCATAATACCACTTTACTGTGAACTTCCCCACTCCCCCTGCTCTTTCCATCTTTGTGATCCATCACAGATGGTGATGTTCATGATTGTGGCTTTTGAGCAACAAAGTAGAGTTTCTTGTTCCTCGGTATGGTCCGTTAAGGATGACAGACAAGTCTGTCCATATGCTTTAAGTTAGCTTCATTGTTTCAGCACTTTTTAAGCTGTGATTTCCATAGTCCTTGTCTATTCCCACAGGACCCTGAACAGAGATCACACTTTTCATCTTTCTTGGTTACTGGCTCTCTCTGATTCTGTGATTCCTGTGACGCTGGGTTAGCACTTGCTTCCAAAAATACTTGATGCCCCAGTGATCGAATTTTGAAATAATTCCATTGTCCTTGAAGTCGGGCTGTAAGGGTCTGAATAGCTAAGAATATCCCCTATTCTTTTTTTTTTTTTTAAGATTTTATTTATTTATTTGACAGACAGAGATCACAAGGAGGCAGAGAGGCAGGCAGAGAGAGGTGGGGGTGAAGCAGGCTCCGTGCTGAGCAGAGAGCCCGATGCGGGGCTTGATCCCAGGACCGTGGGATCATAACCTGAGCCGAAGGTAGAGGCTTTAACCTACTGAGCCACCCAGGCGCCCCAGAATATCCCCTATTCTAAAAATAAGGGAATTTGGGTGAGCCTCGTTGGGGAAAAAGCGTTGTAGTGGGTTTATGTTAATTAACTGGTGGGTGAGGGTTCCCGGCCTAGTTTGGTGCAGGAGAGCATATTTCTAGAGTTGATGCCTCAGAGCTTAGGTCTGTTCCCTATCCGGATTGCCTCTGGGTCTTGATCCAGTCTGGTTGCCTCCCTTCCGGTCAGGCCCAGAGCTCCTTCTTCTGCATCCTGTGACTCGTACGACTCTCTGCCCACGTAAAACAAGATTCTGAACACACCATTTCTTTCTGGATACAAATGCCAGTCTACTGCCCTCCTTTGTTTTCCTTAAGGTTGAAAGTAGAATTTAGCACTTCCTGGCCTAAAACCAAAGTCAGAAGAAAGGAATGTGAAGCTTAAGATACTACCTAAGATCATATTGACATAGTTTTTCCTTAAATACTATTTTGGCATATAATAAAATCAGACCTTCCAGCTACACCAGAGTCCAGGAAAGAAAGGACTTTAGACAGAGAAAAAAAAAATCTAAAAAGGATAACTATTTTAATAGCTGTCCTTGGGGAAAACACAGATAAGGGTGAAGCTGCCCCAAATTAACAATTGGGTAAATGCTGGGGATTATAGCACAGCAGGATTTAGTATTCCATTCCTTTTTTTTTTTTTTTAAGATTTTATTTATTTATTTGACAGACAGAGATCACAAGTAGGCAGAGAGGCAGGCAGAGAGAGAAGAAGGCAGAGAGAGAGGAGGAAGCAGGCTACCCGAGGAGCAGAGAGACCGATGCGGGGCTCGATCCCAGTACTCTTGGATCTTGACCTGAGCTGAAGGCAGAGACCTCAACCCACTGAGCCACCCAGGCGCCCCTAGTATTCCATTTCTAAAACAATGCACAATGCTGCCAAAAACTGAATGAATGTGATTGCAGCTATCTGTGATTTTGACTGATGTTCTTATAGCTGTGAAAGTTTGACCTGAGCTGAAATGCCTCACTGAGTCAGCCCTTTCTGTGTCCTTGTCCCTGCAGCGCGAATTTGTCCAAGGCCGCCTGGGGAGCATTAGAGAAGAACGGCACCCAGCTGATGATCCGTTCCTATGAGCTTGGGGTCCTTTTCCTGCCATCAGCATTTGTAAGTTCGCATTTGTAAGTTCACATTTGTAAGTTCACATTTGAAACTGCCTGAGTGGTCACATGTGAAGCAGGTTGGGTTTATATGTTCTCTTCTTTTGATCATGATGACCTGCCCGAGGGCAGGAGGTGGCAGGGCCAGGGTTCTAACCGAGAGCCTGTGCTCTCAACTGCTGGCCTGTGCTAACAGATATATTTAGCACTCACTATTCTGGGTGCCATGAGATTGCTGCTCTCAGGAAGCATACCTGATGACAGACTGAAGATAATTGCGTTGGGTAAAGTTAATCACATGCTTCACAGGATTTAAATATTGTTAAGATTCATTACGAGATGGTAGTGACAGGTCACCAAAGGGATGAGTCAGCCAAGAGCAAGATGTTCTTTTGGAGGAGGTCTTTGGAAGCTAGAAGATTTAGTAGGGCGCGGGGGAGGGGGTTGGTGGGGGAGGATGCCTTCAGTTTAGGCTAGGCAGAGAGGAGAGGGAAGGGCATCCCATGTTGGAAGTAGCATTAGCATAAGTCAGGAGGCAGGGACGCTCACAACATCTGCTTGAGAAGGAGGTCAGAAGGTCACAGAGGCCCTGTGCAGTCAGACTCCCTCCTCAGAATGTCTCCCAGACTCGTCACTGAACATTCCGGCCCGCCTGGAATGACGCAGTCACTCTGTTCAGCTCCACCAGCTCCCTAAGCCTCCAGTTCAGTAGCCCTGGGAGTGGGAGGAGGAATGAGATGGCGTCTTCATTCTCATGAATTTCATGGATAAGGTCAGGAACAGATTCTAGTATGTGATGAGAACTGTGGTGTAGGGGGTTCACAGTATAAGGACTCTGAGAAAAGGAGCATGTAGTCTGCCTGGGGGCCCGGGGAAGGCTTTTGTCAGGAGATGGCATGTGACCTGGGTCTTGAAAAATGAGTTACGAGCTTAAACCCCCATAAGGGAGATGAGGCTTCCAGCCAGAGAGAACAGGCCACTCCACGTGCCTGGGAAGGCGCTGGAATGTGGGCCATAGAATTTGAGGTTGGACTCCTATTCCAAAGGACACTGGCAAGCAGGACCCACTGGAATTATACTTTGTCCCATGTGGACAGTAGAAAACCACTAGTTTTTAAGCAGGATTAATGATGTCATTGGGCCAATTTTTAAATAATTTGAAGCTTATAAGATACTTCTCCAATTATGAGTATAATTTGTTATATTATTCAAAAGGTACCTGAGGATAAGGGCCTTGTGAATCTCACCAAAATCCTCTTCATCACTTAAGACATACTATTATAAAAGTTTAATTAATGATTACTATTACTGTCATCCTACTGTCCTAGCTCAAAGTGTACAGTCATCTCTGGTGACTCTTTTATACCCAAGTTTTGCTGCTTAATGCTGCTTGATAATCAGTCACCTCTGGCCATTCCTGCTGCCACTGTGTCGAGGGTGTGTCATCTCCTGGTATGGGATCCTCCCACCATGCTTCCCAGGGCAGCCTCCAAGCTGCTCTGCACCCAGCTGCCGGAGTATCTTTGTAGACCACACATCAGGCGCATCACCCACCTTCAAATCTCGTAAGATAGAAGCCAGGCTCCTTAGCATGACCTACTGTTCTCTTCATGCCCTGACTCCTGACTCCCCGAGCCTGACCACCTCTTTCTTTCCTGGCCCTCATGTTCAGCCATACAGAATTTGTTCCTACTATAAGTCGAGCCCATCTGTGTTCTCCAGAGAAACAGAACCAATAGGATATATAGATACATATAGAGAAAGATTTATGATGAGGAATTGGCTCGCATGATTTTGGGGCTAGGAAGTTCTAGCCTCTATCAGAGAGAGACCCAGGAGAGCTGGGGGTGTAATTCCACCAGCTGTGGAGCCTGACGGTCTGAGGATCAGGAGAGTTGATGCTTTCAATCCCGATCTAAGTTTGGGAGAAGACCCATGTTCCAGCCAACAGAGAGCAAAGTCACCCTTCTGTAGCTTGTTTGTTATAGTTAGGCCCTCAACAGATTGGGCGATGCCCACTTACAGTGCGGAGTCAGAGGCTGTCTGCTCTATTCAGTCCACTGACTCAAATGCTAATCTCATCCAGAAACACCCTCAGAGACCCCCCAGAGTAAGTGACGTTTAACCAGTTATCTGGTATCCGATGGCCCAGTCAAGTAGATGCCTAATAACCGTCTTGCCATCATTCATCAGCCTTAATCTGTATCAGGAACAGTACCCCTACACCCCTAAACCCACCTGCCTCCCCTCTCCAGTCTAGGTGCCCCTCCTCTGTATCCCACAGCTTTCTAGAATGCAGACTCATCACATATCCCTTGTATTATCATTTACTTGTGTACCTCCTTGACTGGACTGTGAGCTCCTTTCTCCTAGGGCTTGGTACATCTGTTCGTTGATGTTGCTTCCTTTCAGTTCCTAGTGTACACACGGGGCTTTGTGTAAGGATGGCAAACAGGGAGAACAATGGCTGTGCATACCACATGGATTTAGCCCAGTGGATGTTGTGTGTAGTAGGTGTTCAGATGTGTTCGTAAGCAATTTGCAGTATAGAATCGCTCACCTGTTTTGTTGAAATTAAAGCACGTGTGCACACACTTAATCCGATGCGCTGCTTGCAAATGCCTATCCCTGTGTGTTTAATAGATGTTCTTAAAATTTCTGTATCTTTTCATTTCAAAAAGGTTACTAATGGGAGTGGGTTTGTTATAAAATGAGGCCTTGTGTTTCCCTCTTCAGTACTAGTAAGACATGCCTTTTAAATGTTTTTGGTGACAAGTTTGCCAAAAAGACTTAATACCCAGTTCTGTAATCATTTCTCTAACTGGACATCACCCAGAATCCGGTTTCTTTAGATCAGTCCACCTTTGTACTTCTTAGAGAGCTCCATGTCCAAAACACCCACGTTTCTGAGTGATCAGCAACTGGAGTTGCCACTTTTGTCCTTCCCCAGTAGGCCATCCTGATCCTTGTGTTCCAGAACACTGACTTGAGATTAGCATGTACAAACAGTTGAGCTTTGTGGCCAGAATGAAGAGTCTCAGACATTGCTGAGGCAGGGACCTGGAAGGCCCCACAGCTCCTGCACTTTACCCCGGCCATAATAAGGACCTGTCACTCAGGAACCAATAGTTGCATGGCAGGACATTCTCTGTGGTCTGAAAATAGTAGATGAGAGCCACCATTTTTCATTCATGATTCTAGGCTCGGTCTGGAAGCGAAGTCTCTGGTAACCAAACATTGATTTATTCACATTTTTTTTCTGCACTTAAGTGAATGAATCAATAAACCTACCGTCTCAGGGTGACTCTAACGTGCAGTCAGTAGCTTTCCCTTTGGGAACACTTTCAGGAGCTTTGGGGATTAATATCAAGGGTACATTTCACTGTGTACGTAGCACTTAGCTATTGTTACGCAGGTGCTTAAAGACTATTCTTTTGAGATCTGGTATCAATTGATCAAGTATATGATTTTTCTTGGGTTTGTCCCTTTAAGTGTATTTAACTTGTAGATTAGACTCTAATTCATTTAGGTTCAGAAAAATTTGAATATGGGAAAGATCCAACAATTTCAAAGATTGGTAGCTGTGTTCTAAATCCTCAGGTTTCTGTGAGTATATTAGGGAGAGGCAGGGTTTCTATTTCAACTTCATGCATTTTGGTGTTTATGGAGCACATACTTTGTGAGGCACTAAGTCCTGGACTCGAGCCTACCTAGTACTTTGTGGGCTACAGCTACTGCTGCCTCTGGGGATGAACGTACGTAACCATCTGAGAATCCTCGGTCAAGGTCCAAAATGGTTTCCTCCACACAAGGGTAGCCTGAATTTTCCTGTACTTGCTTTAGGACTGAGGGACACCTTAGATGTGTTTGCCCCTAAGATGGCAGCTTCTCTTTTCTGTCATTAGAATAAAAAATGCTTGGGGCGCCTGGGTGGCTCAGTTGGTTGAGCCTCTGCCTTCGGCTCGGGTCATGATCCTAGGGTCCTGGGATCGAGCCCCACATCAGGCTCCCTGCTCAGCAGGAAGTCTGCTTCTCCCGCTGACCTCTCTACTCTCATGCTCTCTCTCTTTCATTGTCTCTCTCTACCTCTCAAATAAATAAATAAAATATTTTTTTAAAAAAAGAATAAAAAATGCTTCAGTCAAATCCATAAGAACTTTGTCTTCAAGTCTCTTTTCTCTGTTCTGTTCACAATAAAACTCTTTTATTGTCTTTTGTTGCCAAAATTTTTATATATATATATAGATAGATGCCACAAGTATTTGCTCACATCATGACTGGCTCTGGCTAGAAGAACTAATGAAATTCACAGAAGCCACCGCCTTGCTGCTCCCTCCCCTCCCCACACGGTGTCCGACCACTGGCCATCTCTTGAGGGTACTCAGTGTTTCCCATGGGGCTACAGCTGGTCGGTACTGTTTCACGTGGAGTTTTCGTTTAAGTTTTCATGTTCACCCACTCAGCTCCATTCTGGCATTCTATTCCTTCCTCTTTCCTATCCACATCCAGTTGCCACATCCTGTCCTCTGCCCTAGCAAGAGTTTGCCGCCTGCTGCTGTAGGTCATTGTCTTCTTCCCTGGACTGATTCCATCTGCTCCCCATCTTGGCTACAGCTACAATTCTGAAGCTCTTTTTGCCCATCTGCCAGGGTCTGCATTCCCCTTTGAACCTGCAGTGTCTCCTCTTGGCCCACGAGACTATGTCTAGAATCCTTTGTGGGACAGCAGGGCCCACCCTGACCTGGGACAGCATGGCCCCCAACCTCTGTTCCCACCCCTCCCCCCACATCCCCTACACAGCCAGGGCTCAGTCACCTGGGAGTGCTTGTTAGCAGGTGGGTGAGGTTGGCTGGGGCACCAGTAGCACAGCTGCCACTTACTAGTTGTGTGATCTTGTGCTACTGTTCCTCGCCTCCATTAGAAAGTGAAATCATGTGGAAAGACAATGTAGAAGAACATGTTGGAGAAATACCAGGGACCAAGTAAAGGAACTCTGGGAGCACCCTGTGCTAAAGGAGCCAAATGACAACAGAGTTGGGGTCCTGCATATAAGCTGTTGGGTCCTGGGCCTGTTACTTCCATAGGCTTCCTTTTTCTCAGTGTGACGTGGGGATAGTGCAGTAACTACTAACTTTGTAGCACTGTTGGAGAATTGAGAGTTCTTGCCTACGAGTCTTCGGAACAGTGCCTCGCAGTTGGCAGGTACAGAGCAGTTAGCACCAGCAGCACCAGCTCGGAGATCCGGCAGTTCAACAGGAGATGGAAGGCAGAGGTCAAAATTTTGACCTCATACCCGCAGTGATGGGATGCTGTTCCTTTTTCTCCTGAGTGTACTCCACCCCATCGGCACAGCCCTTTGCTTATCAGAAACCTACCCTTCTTGGGCCTCGTGGGCTTACTCTCCATGAAGCTTTTCAGCCCCCACCTGGAAACACAGTTGATCACATGCCACCTTACAGGCAGGACAAGACAGCCACCTCCCTGTATTGACACCTCCTTGTCAATTAGTCCATCTTTGATTAAGTGTGCTCCTTCTAGAAGGCTCACTGTCATTACTGTTTTATCCAGGAAAACTTGATGCCTTGTATATAGGGTTTTACTGCTTGAGGATGCTAATCGGATGCAACTGAAAAATAAATGATATCTCTGAGATTTGAACATGTTTCTTGTTCTCTGTGCTGGAGCTAAGCCGCTAAACTTAATCCGTCATGATGATAACAGCTCTTTTCCTCCCAGAGCTGATGAAGGGAAAAGCCAGTAATTTCTCAAGTGTGATAGATGTCCACCCTCTCACCTGGTGTTTCATAAATATATTGTCTTAACTGTCTTTTTAAGTATCTGTGCCTGGGAGGGTAGCTTCCTCTGTTTTATGAAATGCCAAGTGATACCACTGTGATATATAAATAATGATAATTAGACGACAGCTTCAAATTATTTGACATCCAGATTGAAGGGAAAAGCGGTACTTTTTTTTTTCCCCTATAATACCCTAGAATTTAGATCAGAACTGGCATTCAGGAAAGCTTATTACTTCCTGTCAGACATGGATGGCTCAAAGCTTCTTATATGTGAAGTAAGACAGCACAGAACAGGCGCATGCCAAAGCACATTGGGACATCAGATCTGGGCCAGGCCTTAAGGACTCTCCATCCTTTGTTTGAAAATAGCAGAAATAGACTAGGAGCCAAAGAAGAGGGAAATTGTTTTTATCTGAAAGTCCACATAAAGTATTTAATGTCATGAAATGACTTCACTTCCCATCCTCTGGCCTGTTTTCACAAATGTCAAGAACCATGGTTTCCAGACGTTGGTTCCTCCTGATTTGGTCTGCTTTAATATCACCTCTTAAATTTTCAAGGAATTCTTCCTTTCTTGTGGCTCCTGGTGGGTAAATGTGAGACTGTTTGTTCACTTACTTGAAGGAACAGAAGATTAACAATCAGAAAGGGAGGGTTTGATTTCCAGCCTTACCGCTTAATAGCTGTATGGCCTTGGGCAACTGTCTAACCTTCATTTTATTTCTTCCCTTATAAAATAGGAGTAATTTTATCACAACATCCTGGATGTACATACTATACTAATTTACATCCATGTGCAAGTCATCATTCTAAATAACTTACTGTCAGCATACCATTTAATAGATAAGGAAACCCAGGCCCAGAAAGGTTAAGTAATTCACCTCTAGTCACACAGCAAATCAGCGATATGCACAAGGAATAGGGTAAGATTAGCTTCTGATCCAGAACTTGTTGAAGGTAAGCTGTGATTAGGGGCACCAGTGTTCACTGTTGTGGAGATGACCCAGCAGCCCTCCCCAGGGTGGGAGGAAGTGAGGGCTAGGGGGCAGGCTGCAGTGTCCCCCTTCAAGTGCCCTTGGTCTCTCTGCCCCCTTTCTTCTCTGGCCTCACAATTCCCGATCTTTTATTTTCCTTTAGTCTCTTTCAAATCCCATTTCCTTCCCTTTCTACTGACCCCACTTTCCTCCAAGCTCACCTCGTTTGTATCTCCACTTTTGTTATGACACTGGTATTTGTATCCCCATTACCATTCGCTCATCCATCTCCCATTGGTGTGGCAATAGCTCTCAGTCTTCTGGCTCTAACAATTCCCTATCGGATCTGTTCTCATCTGTGCCAGTCTGCCTTTGTAGTAGAACTTCTCAGTTCAGAAGCATGCACCTCCTCACTGTATGTCAAAGTGAGGGCCACCCACTTGAATCACTGGGGTCTTGCGATGCTGTGGGTTGTGACAGATAACCAATTGAAACAGTGTAAGAAAAAAGGCAACCACAGAGCGTAAGTGTCTTGCTTCAGGCAGAGCTGAATCCAGGGGTTTGGGCCATATTTTCAGAGTTCATTTTGAAGTATGTGAGAGCCCCCGGCAGCTCAGGGCTCCCATCTTACCGAATGAACTCCTCAGCAGAAAGATTGTCTCTACCCTGATGGGTCTCCATGAAGCTTTTGGCCAGCCTGCCCATCAGGAGTCCCTGTGGCCTCGACTTGGGCCCAGTGAGATAGGTGTGAGCCACAGGCATCCGTACTGCTTCCTGTTCACACCCCCTCCACCTGGTTCTCTCAAGTGCTCTCAGCCCTCCTCCTGCATGTAGGTCATTCACTCCCCGTCTGCCGGATGTGCTTGCTCTATGCTTTAACAACTCTGCCTTGGCTTATGCTGGTTTCCCTTGATGTTCTTTCCTGTCATCTCTGTTTATCAGAATCATCCCAATTTCCCAAGGCCCAGCTATAATGTTTTCTACAAAGCCTTTCCTTTTCCCAAAACTGTGAAAGGCATTTCTTGCTTTTCTGTGTAGCATGCAGACGGTTATCACTTAACTGCCTTTTGCTGTTTCTCATCCCCATCTTCGTCACTGCTAGCGCTTTCTTCATCGCCCATACCTTTCTAAGGTCTTCATGTGCACAGAGCATTTGGACATTGATTTGTCTAATGGAAAAGCCCATAGAGGAAGCAGGCAAGATACCTTTACCCTCTTTTTGCAATTCAGATTGCTTGAACACCAGTTGTGCACCAAGGATAGGTGTTGACGTGAAAGATATTTTTTTTTTAAAGATTTTATTTATTTATTTGACAGACAGAGATCACAAGTAGGCAGAGAGGCAGGCAGAGAGAGGAGGAAGCAGGCTCCCTGCTGAGCAGAGAGCCCGATGTGGGGCTCGATCCCAGGACTCTGGGATCATGACCTGAGCCGAAGGCAGAGGCTTAACCCACTGAGCCACCCAGGAGCCCCGACGTGAAAGATATTTTAAGGTGGTGGCATCCAGGTGCTTTATTCTGATTTCACAAATGAGGAAATTGAGGCCTAGTAAATAAGTGGCCAGGTGTCCCACTAACCATTGTTTTTAGCTCCAGGAACATGCAAGCTCTTTGATACCTCTGCACCTTTTCAGATGTATTCCTTCTGCCTGCAATATTCTTTCCACTCTCGCATCTCCTAACCCTACCCCTCTTTCAGGGTCTAATTAAAATGTCATTTTTTAAGGGAGGCTTCTATTGACCGTCCTCCACCCCCACCCCTTATCCTCCTCGTTTAAAACAGGTCTGCCCACCTGGGTGGCTCAGTGAGTTAAAGCCTCTGCCTTCGGCTCAGGTCACGATCCCAGTGTCCTGGGATCGAGCCGGGTGTCGGGCTCTCTGCTCAGCAGGGAGCCTGCTTCCCTTCTTCTCTCTCTACCTGCCTCTTTGCCTACTTGTGATCTCTGTCTGTCAAATAAATAAATAAAATCTTTAAAAAAATAAAAATTAGAAAAAATAAAACAGGTCTGCTATTCTGTCTTCTGGTACTTAAGTTTTTCTTCATAGTGATAATCACAAGTATGTAATTATTTCACTTTTATAAATGCATTGTCTCCCCACTAGACTGTGTACCCAGTGAGGACAGGGACAATGACATCTTTGTTACCTCTTAGGCAGCCAGTGTCTGACACCAGAGACACTCAAGAAATAATGTGTTGAATAAATAAGTGCAAATATTAGCCATTCTTGCAGCTCAGCAAATGCCAGAGCAATGTTAGAAGCAGACTGCCTGAAGCCCAGGTCAGCATAACCCCAGCTCTTACCATGTCCTACACTGTGCCCACAAGCAACCACCCCTACTCAGGGTAGTTAGAACTCTAGTTCTTTGTATGGGTTCCAAGGACATTAACACTGTTTGATGTGTGGGTATTTAGGTTATGGAGGGTGGGTATGTGTTTGGATGGGTGGACAGAAGGAATGAGAGACAGAGTGACTTGCAAACAAGGTGCTGGGGTGACCTGCTGAGGGAGATCAGAAGAGGGGGATCAGTGTGTGGAGGCCTGGGGAAAATGAGGCTCATGTAGTAAGCACCTGCGCTGCTGTAAAGGTCCTAGAAGGCAGGTAGTGGTTCTTTACTTGAGCTGAGATACAGAACTTTAACTTGTACCCTGGTTAAGATCTAAAAATAATACCCTATTCTGAGTTCTTGGAATAAACCTTCCATTTTGGTGAGTCTGGAAGAGTTTTTGTTTTTATATTCCTATCACATTATATTGGAACACTTTCATTATACATGAAGGCAACTTTTATTCTTACACCAGAGTGAGCAGCCTGTTACTATAGCAATATTGAAATTATTTATATACAGTGTCTTCTACACACTCCTTGCAAACTGTACATAGTGGTTAGGAGAAATGAGCTATGATATCCAAAATTGTTTTCTCTCTTATTTCCTTTGTTAAACTTCTGTAAACTTTGTTATAACTTGATTTTTTAAAATTTGAGCCTCTTATTTTTAGGAAGGATTAATTTAGGGGAGTTACAAATATATCTCACCTATCAAACATTGAAAATAGCTCTGGAATAATTTCAGTTTTGCTGTGAGCACCGTACAGATACAACTGCTTCTTGAGATCTTTTTCAGATAAAGGGGTGGAATCATAGATGCCCTCTGTGTGTTTGCAGGGCCTGGACAGCTTCAAAGTAAAAGAGAAATTCTTCTCAGGGAGCAAGGAGCCAGTGGCCGCCTTTCCTGTGCCATTTGACCTGCCTCCAGAACTGTATGGAAGTAAAGGTAGGACACACGTGAAGGGAGATCATGGGTGTTATGTATGGAACAGTGCCCAGAAGAAGCCGTCAGTCTCTCAGTGGGAGGTTGGCTCACAGAATACTTCGGAAATACAGGTTTGCAGAGGCCCCTTCGCTGCCTTGCCTCGGGCCACTAGAGCTCTCATTCTCGAACTGGTTGGTCCAGGAGCCCCTCTGAACTCTTACCATTATTAAGGACCACAAGGAGCTTTTACTCACATGGGTTTTTGTATCTGTTGAGATTTACTATATTAGACCTCAAAAACCAAGAATTTTTTATATTAGTTTTTAAAGTAATAAACCTATTTATACACACACACAGACATATACAAACACACATATGTTATGTATGTATGTACTTACATATGCGTGTGTGTGTGTGTGTGTGTGTGTACACATATTTGGTGTTTTTTTTAATTGTCAAAAGTGAGGAAGGTGGCATTATTTACAATTTTTGCAGGCAGACCTCTTTACTCTCTGGGTTAATGAAAGACCACTGAATTCTCACAGCTGCTCTGTTGCAGTATCACATCACAAAGCCTCTATACATTCATGAGGAGTGAAGATGACAAATAATGGCTTAATATTTTGATGAAAACAATTTGACTTCACAAACCCCTCCCATCCTCTTAAAGGGGAGATCCCCAGGCTGCCCTCAACTATGACTTTCTTAGAGGCAGTGAACAAGTATTTTTCATAATAGAAAGTCATTAGAACATTGGTTCAGGTTCCTGGTGGTCTTGGAGGAAAGCTGGCTGGCATGAGTGGGACCGGCTCCATCTCAGGTCTGTGCCAGCCCCACAGCTGCACTGGTCTTAGCCCTAGAATGTCTGCCTTTAAAGCAAGTTTGTACTTACCAGACTCACACACAGCAGCAGTTGTAAAATCAAGACATGCTTATTAATTTAAAATGGCAAAAGGTATATTATAATCAGCATATTTTCCAGTGGAAGGCAGATGCCTTCACAGATAGCTGGATTATAGTCAATGGTGTTTGAGTAAATTCTGAATTTGAACAGGGAAAATGTGATTTTTGTTTGGAAAGTTTTAATGACATCATTGCATTAATATTCCCGAATCTCTGGTTCCCTAACAGAGCCAGCTGTGGCACTGAGTCCCTTTCTTCCCTGGGCGGTGCTAGATGGGCTCCAGCTACTCCCCCACCCTTACTTGCCCTTCCTGGTTTTGGTGGTAAACCAGACCTTCCCCTTCCAGTGGACCGGTTTCTTCAATGGTGTTGACTTTGTTGGATGTATCCATATAGTCTCATGCTGCCTGGTGTGCCGCTGCCTATGGCAGGGGACTTTCTAGAGCTATAATCAGTTGTATTGATAACAAGTTTAAGAAGTGTTCTTTTTTCCTTCTTTCCAAGCTATGTATATTTGAGTCCTCTAAATTTGTATTTATGCATCTTCATTTTTCACTGGCAAGATTATATCGGTTTTATCAGAATTTCAGAGAATCGGTGCCCCCCACAACCCTCCCTGCACATACAAATGAAAAAGAGGGCTTTAGAATTAGGCTGTAGGGCGCCTGGGTGGCTCAGTGGGTTAAGCCGCTGCCTTCGGCTCAGGTCATGATCCCAGGATTCTGGGATCGAGTCCCGCATCGGGCTCTCTGCTCAGCAGGGAGCCTGCTTCCTCCTCTCTCTCTCTCTGCCTGCCTCTCTGCCTGCTTGTGATCTCTCTCTGTCAAATAAATCAATAAAAAATTAAAAAAAAAAAAGAATTAGGCTGTATTTGTGTGCCAACCTTTCAACTAATTAAGTGACCTTGGGCACTTATTTTCTTTCTTTAGGCCTTCGTTTCTCTATTTGTAAAATGGGAAAATAAGATTGCCTACTTCGTAGAGTTTGTTGAAACGAGTAACCAGGATGCTATCTGTAGAGCACCTAACACAGTCTTCTGTTGCAGAGTTAGCAGTCAATAAATGTTAGCTGTTGTTTCTGTTATTTAGAATATCCAGTTCAGTTCCTGGCATGTAATAACCGGTGTTCATTTTCTCCCCTTCCCCTTGCTGAGCTGATAATGAAAAGAGCCTAAGGCCCATGTAGGACAGTTCCTGAACCCACCTAGTGTCACAGGACCTCACGGCGAAAACCTCTTCTTCCCACTTCCAGCTTTGTGCTGTAGTTTTGTTTTTTCTCCTCTGTCTGTTCATGTTCTTTTTTTTTACCCTATCCTCAAACCTGAGTTCTGAGTAAGCTTAGTGGAGGTGGGGACAGATGCACCATGGACTGACGGAGTTTGACTTCCTGTGGTCTGGCCTTGGGCTATATACTTTCCACCCCCAGCCCAGAACCTTGGCTAGAATTCCACCTCCTCCACTTAACCGTAATCCCCAAAGGTCTTTGAAGGCAAGAATGAAAGAGACAGAGGAGCCTTAAAAATAAATATCCTGAGGTTCCTTCAGTTCTGATAGAAAAAGCATTCCTGAGAATTTAAAAGTTTACAGCGGGGTAGTATCTTAGACTGTGCAGTGATGAATCTTTTATTTAGCCAGCAAGCAGAATATTTTCCATTGTTCAGCGGCGTTGTCTGGGTGTATATACTTCTTTGAAACATACATACAAAGGAGACTGGAGCACTGTATATTTTATTAGTACAGTTTTACCTTCCACACTGCTTTAGTAGCATGCAGAACGGTGCCAGTCATTCGGATATCACCAGTTCACATGTAACCAGCATTCCGGGGACGCCTACGGACTAGAAGAAAGCTGTCTTACTAAGACTTGGGAAAGGGAATAGTTCAGAACATTTCAAAAGCACTTTGTTTGAAAATGATTTTTCAAACCACTGTAACATGTACAAGATCCTGCTCGTTGTTTTTTAAATCTGAGGAACTGTACAGAAAGCTTAGCAAAGGAATATACTGCTCTGAACCAATTATAGTTTATTACAAGACACCGGCAGACATCCTGAAACCAAGACATTGATCAAATAATGAAGTAAAACACACACAGCTGCAGGTACACCTTGCTTTACGCAGGACTCGCTGCTCATCTGCTCTCTCCACAGGTGTATTTCTGCTGTGTGCAGACACTGTCTAGGTCCTTTGAATATGTCCTTGAACAAGACAGACACAAACCCCTGGCCTGAGGGAGTCTAAATTACTCTTCCCCTGAGAAGTTATACCTAACCAAACTCATTTGACTAATAGGAGTTGTAGTTTTAAAGGAAATCTTTCAGATCCTTTTGTAGTTCATAAGTGTGATGATTGGATATTCACACCAATGTGTGACACGCACCTCCCTCAAACCTTGTTAAGACCTTGGCACATTATCCATCTGATATGAGGGGAAAAAAAATCTTTTATAAAGCAGAATTACCACATTTAAATCTTATTTCCATATGTCCCACTTGTTGTGTGACGCTGAGCCTGAAAAGAATGAAATAGACCAGTATGTGATCTCTCTGGAGCTGTTACATGCCAGAGACATCTGCTTTGTACTCCCTTTTTGGCTTATATTCTTTGTATTCTCTGATACACTATAAAGCAGGTAAAACAAGGTAAGGCTATGTAAAGCTTATCTTATTTGGACTTAAAGAGTAAATTATATATGTCAAATTTAAGAATAATTGAAGTACAGAGCTTCAGAGACCATAGTTATGTTAAGTGATCTGGGTTGTTCACGTGGTATATGTGAACAGTTGGCCCTTGCGCAATGCGGGGGCTCGGGGCACTGGCCACCAGTGCAACTGAAGATCTGCATGTAACTTTTCACTTCCCCAAAACTTAACTACTAACAGCCTACTGTTGACCAGAAGCCTCACTGATAACCTAAATAGTTAACACATATTTTGTATGTGATATGTATTATATACTTTATTCCTGTAATAAATAAAGTAAGCTAGAGAAAAGAAAACATTATTAAGAAAGTTTTAAGGCAGAGAAAATACACTTAAGTATTGTATTTATTTTATTGGGGAAAAAATGCACATGTGAGTGGACCTTTGCAGTTAAACCCATGTTGTTCAGGTCAACTATAGTATTCTTTTCTTTGAATTTTTTGACATAATGTCAAATTTAGAAAAACGTTCTAGGAACAGTATAAAGAACTCCCATATTCTCTTCACCCAGGTTCCCCTTCACTTACATAATCTTGCTTTCTTATGTTAACTTTTTTCTGATCCACTTGGAAGTTGTAAACAAGATCTGTGCAATCTCTAAATACTTCAAAATATATTTCTTAAAAACGTTCTCTTACATAGCCACAGTACAGTTACCAAAATCAGGAATTAACATTGAATACTATCATCTACAGAACTTACTCCGATTTCATCTGTTGCCCCAATAATGAACTTTATAACAAAAGGGAAGTTTCAGGTTACATGCCATATTTGTTTAGCAGTCTCTTTAGTCTCCATTAATTTGGAAAAGTGCCACAAGAAATTTTGTGTGTTTTATGATGCTGACACTTTGCTGAGCACAGGCCAATTAGTTTAATAGACAGTGAGGGACATTGTGTATTTGATTTTCCCATTGTTTTCTCATAAATAGATCCAGATTAAGCACTTTTGCCAAGAATACCACAGAAGACATGTTGTTGTTAGTGCATCGAATGAGGAGTCACATGATAAAATCTCCCTGATCACTGATGAAATCAGTATTGATCAGTTGGTTAAGGTGGTATCTGCCACATTATGTGTATCTTTTACAGATTTAGTATATTTTAGAATTTAAGTTTTAATGTCTAGAACTAAGCTAATTAGCTGTATTTGTAATTGCTCAGTAGGTGAGGTCATTGAAACCTGGCTGGCACACAAGATACACGTGATCTAGATTAGCATATATGTAGTGTATATAATTCTTTAAAGTTCTTTAAACCATGGGCTCCCACATAATTTAACCATTCCGCCTGCTGCTGGATTCATGTGAAATAATTCCTTGAATTTAGATAATGTCGGAATAAACTTCAGTCTAGACCTGTCAGAATTATTGCTAAATAGCAGAGACCAGATTCATAAAGTATTTTTGTAAGGACAGTAGCTGATTCAACTTTCTAATCCAAAGAAAATGCAAAAGAAGTCAGTCACTTAAATCATTGTTGATATGCTTAATTTTCAAGGACCAGTTTTTGAATGATCTTTAGAAATCTGGGTTTTTTGTGTGTGTGAGAACCAGAAGAGGTTTTTAGACATGATTTTGATCATCTCCTTTAATAAAATCTATTTTTGTTTCATAGTGCAAACAGAAGGCTGACACCAAACTTCCAGCTTAGCTTTTAAAATTACTTTGTCAACAGAAACCTTTAGGAAATCTAGAACTATCAAAGTAAAGTAATTTTATCAGATGATATTGAAATCAGAACTTGGTTTTTAGCAATTTGAATTATTCTTCCTCCCACTGGGTAGATTGTTCTCTTGTGCTTTTTTTAGTCACAGATTAATACGGGAGATCTTCACAGAAGAGAGTATTAATGGGCTTCAGATAACACTGGTATCCCAGTTACTAAAGACTGCATCTCTGCTAGGTTGGTAACCCAGTGTAAAATATTTTTTTTATTTTTTTTTAAAGATTTTATTTATTTATTTGACAGACAGAGATTACAAGTAAGCAGAGAGGCAGTCAGAGAGAGGAGGAAGCAGGCTCCCTGCAGAGAAGAGAGCCCGATGTGGGGCTCAATTCCAGGACCCTGGGATCATGACCTGAGCCAAAGGCAGAGGCTTTAACCCACTGAGCCACCCAGGCGCCCCCAGTGTAAAATATTTTGAAGCTTTCCTTTGTAGTGCAAGCTGGCAAGTCTTTTGTACATTTGTTGATTTCAGAGTAAGCTGAAGTAAAGTGGCATCAGATATCTTCTCCTTAGTTCATCTCTTTGGGATCACACACATGTGCCATATACACACACTTTGTGTCTGATACAAAGAAAGAATTAAAGGCAATTGCTCAGGTGATAGGCAGCAACTTCTATAGGTAAGTAAGATATCAAGTTCCCTTGAAGACAGTGGGAAATGTGGGTATGGGTGTTTGGACATGGGGGTCCAAGTTCTAACTCTTTAACACAAGGGCCATTTCTTAGAGGATTAGAGGCTAGGTAGAATAGGGTATTGTACTTGGGTTTGTCTGGCTGGTAAAAGAAACCTGGGAGACCTACACAGCATATAGGGTAGTGACAGCACTCACCCACTGTGAGCTGAAGGTGGTGGTCATTACGTTATAGCAGCTAGCACTCATTAAGTACTTATTACGTGCTAGGAGCTGCTTTGAGCACATGACTTGAATTTATGGGATCCTAACTGCCCCCATGACACCAGTACTAATATAACCCCCACTTTATAGACAAGGAACCTAAGCACTCAGGTCAATTTGGTCAAGTCCCCATGGGCAGCCTGTCCACCATGTCCATGCCCCCTTTACCGTCACACTGTGCCACCTCCCCATAGAGGGCTGAGTTCTAGAGTTAGAGATGTCAGGTGCATGCAGTCCTCAGCTGACCAACCACGAGGACAGATGGCATAGACACAGAGCAAAACCCCTCGGCTGTCCCCTCATCCCCAGCCTTCCTGCCATGGCCTTAATGTTGGCCTCACTGTGTCTCCCCTAGATGGCACTGTCTATCATCTCCCCATTGTTGGTCCCCTCCCACTGGCCATCATCTCCCCTGCTGCCATGCGCCTCACGTCACATCCTCACGTCACATTGTATCACAACAGAAAGCAGCTCATCCCATTTAGTTTCTGATCTCGGACTCTGTGTTAAAATCGCCGTTAGAACTTGGTGAGAATATGTAATGCCAGGCCCCAGCCCAGACCGACTGAAACAAGCTCTGTTGAGGTGAGCTCTGAGGAAACGCTCCGGCAATTTGCACATCAGCCATGTGCGGGAACCACCATGCTGACGTGGTGAAGTTCAAAATTCCACCCCCAAGGCCTGCCTGCTTGTCTGACTACCCTCTTGGACCGCAAACTAAGAGGACCTCAGCTTTGGCTAGCAGAGCACCTGGCATCCAACCAGCACTGACAGATCTCAGATACATGCAGGACTGTTTCCTGAGGCAAGGTTTCCTTTCATGGGATAATTTAGGAGGATTGCTTAGAACAGGCTTTCATCTAAGCCAGAAACTGTTAGTGCTGACTTCCAGTAATGGTAGCAAGACAACAGAGTCACAGCCACCTCCTACATTCCTGTTAGCCCTTCTGTGTCTCTGCCCCAGGGTAGTGGTGAGCCTTGCATCGGGCATGGCACATGGTCAGCCTGTGGATACAGGCATTTGCTCACTTAGCCAGCAGTGTGTCTGGGGACTCGCCAGTGCCGCTTGGTCATCATTGGCTGATTGTGGCAGTCTCTGCGTTGCTGGCTGGCCGGCGGGTGTTTGCATCACGAACCCTGCCTCGAAGAATCTAACAGCTCCTCACCTAGCAAGGATCGGGTGTCCTTTACTTTGGGGATGAAGTGGAGCAGATGTTACCCAGTGGGGCAGTTTGCAGGAAAAGATGGGAGAAGTCCGGCCACAGAAGACTGTTCCTGGGGCAGGAGAGCCAGTGCTCGGTTCAGGCCAGTGGGGAGCTGTGGGGAGTCTCCAGTGCTGCCGAACCTTCAGCCTTTTATGAAGCAAGCGTGTTGCACAGGCACAGGATTATGGCTCTCTCACGGGCTTGTTTAACAAGCTAGCCTCAGGCTTTCACACCATCTCAAGGCCAAAGACAAGAAAACGGGCTTCTGCTAACTTGTTGCCATCTTTGGCCTTCTTTCCCTGCGCGTCCTGCTGCGTGCTGCTGTCTGCATGCTTGCGTGGCCGTTATTCCACACCAGGGACGGTGAGGAGAGCCTCCTGTTGTTTGCCAGGTCATCCTCTGAGCTGCCATCTGCCTCTGTTGGGGAAGAGGAGGAAGCTTCCCCGCGAGCGGCTTAGTAGTGCTGGGCAGTGGCTTCCACTGATGGTACCTCTCACACCCCTGCTGTGCGGCTGTCTCACTCCGGGCACTCACTCCTTCAGAGCTGTTGGAGCTCCCCTCCTTATCAGGACAGTTACGTGGAGCTCCATTCCTAACCCTGGGAGTGCATTTACACCCTACCCATACTGCTGTTCTTTTGAATTGGTTTGACTCCAGCAGTAATGATGGTAAAAGTGATCAGAGTTTGTCAATTTCTGAAACCCCAGTTAAAAGGGGCTGGGAGGAAGTTCGTGTTTATTGAGCACCTACGATATGCTGGGAACTTAAGGGTTCTTAAGGGGGTGCCTGGGTGGCACAGTTGGTTAAGGGTCCGAATCTTTGTTTTGGCTCAGGTTGTGATCTCGGGGTTGGGAGATTGAGCCCCACTTTGGGCTCTGGAATCAGCACAGAGTCAGCTTGAGATTCGTTCGCTTCCCTTCCCCACCCCCACATGTGCTCACACGCACTCACTCATAAATCTGTACAAAGAGGGGAGCGGTTCTTAACGACGTGTAGACTCTGACACGTGGGTGGTTTTATCCTAGTGGGTAAGTGAATTTTTTGTAATCCTGCCTGTTCAAATAAGTATTATACAACTATAATGTGTTTTGTTTTTTTCCCCAGATCGGCCATGGATTTGGAACATTCCTTATACCAAAGCACCAGATACACATGGGAATATGTGGGTTCCCTCCTGAGAATCTTAAAGCACTGTGAAATTTAGGTGCAAGACATCAAGCCCCAAATAATGAATGTTCTTATTTGTGCTGGATGTTTACCCTTCGAGTTTTATCTACACCCTTAACAAAACTCTGCGTAGCTCACTATTGTGAGCACGGATGCTGGTTACACTTTTGATAGTCATTAACAGTGTCCCTTAATTCACTTTTTTAAGCTTCGGAATGAAAGCCATCAAACTCGACAATGTTGAATATAGACACAAAGTCATCCTCAAAGTGATACATGGAATTTCATGGTGGTGTTCGCTCTTCCGAAGTGAAGACTGACTATGTGTGTTGTACTCCGTCCGTCCTGCTCTTCAGCCAAGCAGGGGAAGAATGTGACCGTTTGCTTATCACCTGGCCCTCCGCTTTCTGAGTGCTGTCTCGGAACTGCTGGCCCTGAGGCTGCCCATGTTCCTAGCCTGTCTCTGAGGTCAGTGTGGCTACTCTTCTGACACACCAAGTCCTGCTACCTCCCGTCGTCCTGCAGCTTCCCGAGGCTTCGCATCCCAGCACCGTGCTAGCTGCCTCTCTGCTTACAGATGGGTCCTGCCATTTCCTCGCCTGTCCCCAGAGCGGATGGGTGTCTTTCATCCCCGCAAGTTTCCAGAAGAGACAGCTCACAGAACCATATAAAAGCACAAGTATGTTACTTGCAAGAAATCCTGAAAGGTAACCTAAATTGGTGCCTTCAGTTTACAGTCAAGGAAATAGAAGCCCAGAAAGGCTCAGGATGTCCCCCACATCACAGCTGGTTTGGGTCCAAGCTGTGAATGTTTCCACTTTAAGTACATCTGTCCTTTGTATTTAGGAATCGCGTTCTCCTAGGATGATGTAGACCTTCTTTTCCACGTGAGGTTGATACCCAGTTTGTCTCCAGCCTTTTTATCTTACAACTTTCAAGAGTTGTTGAATATTAATTTTGAAAGATTTCTGAAGATACCTTTTCAGACTGTTTCCCAGGCCTATGATTTTCACCTTAGGACCTGGCAGGGCAGAGCAGTGGTGCTGCCATAGAGAAGTCTGGGAAGCCAGCTGCGGTCCCTCTACTCTGCTGTCACTTCGCTTTACCTATTTTATATTTTGGGATTCTGTAAAAGATATTATCTGGGATTCTGTGTGTATGTGTGCTCACGCTGCTTAAAAAAAAAAAAAAAGTTGAAAAGCCACTGAATTACTCCTCTTACCTGTGTAGTGAACTGGTTATACTAAGGCTTGAACCTTCAGGACCCCGCCTTTTACTTCCCAGAATGTGCAGACCCTCACCACATGAGCCGGGAAGGCATGGGAAGGCCCCCGGGGCTGGCCCAGAGCGGGTGCCCTGCAGTCTGTCTGTCCATAGGCCTTGCAGGGGCCCCGAGATTCTCACCACCATGGTGGTCCCATCCTGGGTGGGGGTGGGGCAGCTGTGTCACCAGGACAGTGAGCAGGCTGCCTGGGCCCTGTGGGATGGGTTCAGCTACTCGAGAGGACAGTGGCAGCTTGATAGCGGTCACTGGTTGAGTCTGTCACACAGGTCCATTGCTCATCTGATCCAGGTCGCTGCAGAGTGGGTCGGAGCTCGGAGTTTGCCTCCTCTGCCACTTACGGCTGTGTGACCTAGACCAGGTTATTTAACTTCTCTGTGCCTTGGTCCCCTCAACTGTAAAATGGGAGTGGTGGTGGTAACACTCCTCACAGAGGAAGATGGAGAGTGGTGAGTGAATGTGTGAAGATACTCCGAGCCCGCACATGGTGAGAACCGTCTGGTGATTGCTCCTGCTGTGGCCACAGGTGATCCATTAGGATTAGCCTCCTTTTCCTAATGAGACTGGGACTCAGACATGTGTAGTGCTTGCGCAGGGTCCTACTTCTAGAAAGTGCTCTCCCAGTATTTGAACTCGGGTCTGGCAGGGTCCAAGGCCTGTTTTCTGCCAGGTAGCCCAACTCCCAGGCAGCATGGTATGTGAGGAGAGGGATGGATTTTACCCCCCAGTGTGTTGTGGACAAACACTTGTACAGAATCAGGTGCTTGGATGTTACAGGACTGTCAGATTACAGTGGAAGTTTCTAAATGCTTATCTTCTGTACTCCTCACAGACCAGCCCTTGTCCGTGGGCTGTATTTCAAGTAACATTCCTCTACCCTTGGTGGGGACCCAAAGGGGCCCCTCTGAAAACAGAGAAGTTCCAGAATGGGTGGCTAGGTACATCAAGATAACATTAGGGGAAGCCCATGGTCAAGGGTTATGCATTTAGTGGTTGTCCAGGCCCAACTGTTAACAGTAGCCTTCTATGCCCTTCACCCTGGTCAGGATGGGCTAAGGGAAGACAGGCCGGCATAGATAGGTGGGTCATAATGTGAGCTTTCTGGGTATAGGTGATCGCACACATGGAAGACAAGGCCCAAGAATAATCAACATGGGAACCCAAAAAGCAAGCAGTTCTGCCCCATCTGGTCCTTTTTAAAAATGGGACTAACTGAATTACCCAAAGTGCTACAAAAAAGCATCATCAAATGTGTCTGTTAATGTCTGAAGAAATTCCATTATTTTCAGGTTGGGGTTCAACAATTCTTTCTCCCTGATTCGAGGAACACTCATCTCACCCTTGTTCTGCAGGTAGCTGCCTGCCACCTTTTATCCTCCCCCTTCCCACCTTCCCCTGCTTCAGATCTGGAAACAGCAGCCAGTGACTGCATACCTGCTGAGAGCAAACATTCACATAAAAATTCAGCTTCTGCCCCTGCATGAAGTTCTAAGAGGAGACTTGTTGGCTGATGAGGGAGGGTCTCAGCCTATGGACAAAAGGAACCGCTGTCTTTCTGTGGAGTTCTCTCGTCCTCTTTTGAAAGCTTCCCTAACGTCCTCTTACAGAGATGGACATGTAGCCAGAAGTCTAAACAAGATCTTCATGCTAGATGATGAATTTCAACAGAATATTCTGAATGATCATTCAAGAGTCCTAAAAAATTTTGAGGCAGAAAATTCTGTCCCTACACAGAGCGACCTAAGTCACTTGCCATTTTGGCAGGAGGATTCCGTGTCCCCTCCACTAACCACATACTGTCTTATGAAGAGGGGAACGGGTCTTCCACCAGCTGCTTTTGTGGGGTGAAGGAGGGAAAGAGGGATTTTATTTAAAGATTCATTTATTTTAGAGAGAAAGAGTGGGGAGAGAAACAAGCAGACTCTACCCTGAGCTCGGAGGCTGGCGCGGGGCTTGATCTCAGGAGCCACAGATCAACCTGAGCTGAGACCAAGAGGCAAGCACTTAACCGGCTGCGCCCCCTAGGTACCTCTAAATTATTATCACAATCCTGAGAACGGCTGCCTGGTTTTAACTATAGTTGATACAAATCATCCTTAAAATTGGCTGATTCAGGAGGCTGTATTTTTCCACATAATGTAATAGCCCGTGTTTCCTGAGCTCTTCTGTGTCTCGACTCCTGTGCTTGAGTGATTCACATGTAATCCTCACATGAGCCTGCTGTTAAATAACATCCATAAGGTTCCACGGTAACAGTGGAGCCCAGCTTTGTTTTCCTGGGCTCTTGTGTAGAAGTTAAATAGTTCTCCTTAATAGAAGTTATTCGTATGTGACTTCCAACACATGATTTTTTTTTAAGATTTTATTTATTTATTTGACAGACATAGATCACAGGCAGGCAGAGAGAGAGAGAGGAGGAAGCAGGCTCACTGCCCAGCAGAGTCCGATGTGGGGCTCAATCCCAGGACCCTCAGATCATGACCTGAGCCGAAAGCAGAGGCTTTAACCCACTGAGCCACCCAGGTGCCCCAGCATAATGCTTTCTGCATCAGATTTGGTATGCTGAAAATAAGGATCTTAGATTACATTTTGTCATAACTTTTCCACACAAAATTAGCTTACTTTCTAGGGAAATGACTGTTTCCCATTGTAAAACCATTTCTGGATGATCTAGATGTTTGGTTCAAATCTTAGGACATTTTACTTTCCCCAAATCGAAAAATCAGAGCTGTAATCACTTCCTTAAAAATACTTGCTTTTGACTGATGAATACCTCAAAGGAAAAGATAGGCATTCTTTATTTACATTCGTAAAATGTATTTGTATTGATGAATGGTACTTATGATGATGACAATAGTGCAGGAACTGAACGGCAGAAATAAAATAGCTTAAATATTACAGAGGATTAAATCTAAAATTCTGTTGATAATGCGCTAAATGCATGGATGGGTCCCACTATAAAATTTTTGACAAGTTTTCCAAGTTTAGTAGCCCACTTTTTTTTTTAATTTTATTTATTTATTTGACAGATAGAGATCACAAGTAGGCAGAGAGAGAGGAAGGGAAGCAGGCTCCCCACTGAGCAGAGAGCCCGATGCAGGGCTCGATCCCAGGACTCTGAGATCATGACCTAAGCTGAAGGCAGAGGTTTTAACCCACTGAGCCACCCAGGCGCCCCTAGTAGCCCACTTTTTGTAAGCAATATCCAGGACCAAAAAGTACTACAAACAAAACTGCAATTTCTTATTGCATTTTTAGCAGCTAGTAAGTTACAGGACTTAAGTTGCTCTCATAGGTCTTCAGGGGTAATATACAGCTGGCTCCTGGGAGATGCCAGCAGTGCCCACAGCCAGAACCCTACATGGGGACAGATGACCATCTCTGAGCCCAGACTCCACTGGGCCCCGAGTAAGAACACTGACCAGCAAGGACAGAGCACTTGGAGTGTGCCAGGTACTGCTTGTGTTTTCTGTGTATTAACGAACCAAATCTTCACTATAATAACCCAATGCTATTACCATAGCCATTTTATAGATGGGGAAACTAAGATTATTTGTCCAAAGTCCCACAGCTGGCAAGGCCAGAGCTGGGATTTGAGCCCAGGCAGTGCTGCTATGAGGAACCAGGCAGCAAGTGTGGCTCATGTTCCCAAGCTCCAGCCCAGGAGCAGACCTCATGTACAGGATGTAGAACAGTAGCACAAAATCAGGTATACCTTCATCCACTGCAACAGCAAATCCGAGTTGGCGTGACTGAACCAGCTATGGGTCCATAAAATCAACCACTAAATGCTGCATTAGTATGCAGCCCTGAGTCACTGAACCTCACCGTGGAACTGGTTCCTTTCAAGTGAGAAAATCAACAGCTGAAGACATTGCCACATTAAGTACATTCTATGAAATTCTCTGACTGAAACCTGATGTTTCCACGGACTAGACTTAAAGCAGAGAGCAGAAGGGATTATGCCAAGTGTCAAAATGCTAGGGAGGAGGAGGGCAAAAGCTGCCCAGGAAATGAAAGGAGGGTACCTCATGAACGGGGAAGGGGGGGCGCGGTTAGTGAGCAGACATGGGGCCAAAGCAACACAGCTTAGGTTAAGTGCACTTTCCATACTTCACAGAGTTCTAAGCAAGTCCATCTCTCAGCCTACCAGAAGGCCCACTGAAACTTTAACCAACACTCATCAGTCTAAGGCACTGGTCCCTGGTCCCTTTGTAGCGAGCACTCCACTGTGATTAAAAACTGGAAGGTTAGGGGCGCCTGGGTGGCTCAGTGGGTTAAGCTGCTGCCTTCGGCTCAGGTCATGATCTCAGGGTTCTGGGATCGAGTCCCGTGTTGGGCTCTCTGCTCAGCAGGGAGACTGCTCCCCTCTCTCTCACTCTCTGCCTGCCTTTCTGTCTACTTGGGATCTCTCTGTGTCAAATAAATAAATAAATAAATTCTTAAAAAAAAAAATAAAAAACTGGAAGGTTGGGATGCCTGGGTGGCTCAGTGGGTTAAGCCTCTGCCTTTGGCTCAGGTCATGGTCCCAGAGTCCTGGGATCGAGTCCTGCATCGGGCTCCTTGCTCACCAGGGAGCCTGCTTCTCTCTCCACCTCTGCCTGCCTCTCTGCCTTCTTGTGTGCTCTCTCTCTCTCTCTCCCTCTCTGACAAATAAATAAATAAAATCTTTAAAAAATAATAAGATAAAATAAAATAAGATAAAAACTGGAAGGCATCTGGACCAGTCTTTAATACACAGGGAAGCTCAGAAGGGAAAGGTGAGGGAGAAATTGAATCCATAGGGAATTTACTACAGGCATAGTCAATCACCGGTAACTATACACATCACACTGGGGCAGGTGACCCCCCATTTAGGGAGGGTAAAATAAGAGTCAAGGTCACAAGTAGCACGTGTTCCCTTCTGGCCCCAAAGACACAGATGATGCCACTGTGCGTGCTCTTGGTAGCTCTTTGCTCATAGGTCCTTTGGTAAGTGATGAGGGAGCAGAAGCCTGGCTGAAAACAAAGCAAAAGCTGGCACCTTGCACCCCCTCTCCACCTGCTCCACTCGGTAATATGTGTCACATTCCTCAGGCACCCCTGACTGCCCTAAAAGAGAAACAAATAGTTAACTTGCAGAGATCACAATCCTGCAAGGCAGGAGTCTCCCTTGGTTTACAAATGTCCTTGAGATTTACAACTAAGAAGTTACCTTATCAATAGCACAATTTCCAGAGGCAAATAACTCAGTTCCTCAAGCCATATAAAGTTAAATTTCTTCTAAACCCAAATCTCACTCACAAGGACACTTGATAGCAGGAATGTAACATTCCACCAGGAGACTCCCAATTGTCTTTATGTTAGTGCCTCATTAGAGGGAAAGTGGCCTTGGCTTGATAGTAACCAGGCCTTCAATATCCTGACAGTCTTCTTTACCCCAATAGCCCTTCTGAACACCCCTTTGTCCTCACCTACCCAACTCCTGTGTATATAACCAGCCACTCCACACATGCCCAGCGCAGCATCTCCGTCTGCCCACAGGTCCTGTACCCGTGCTCTAATAAACCACCTTTTTGCACCAAAGACGTCTTAAGAATTCTTCCTTAGCTGTTGTCTCCGAACCTCACCCCACCGAACCTCACTTAGGTTCAAGAACTTCATCATTTGGCAACCCAGATGGGACTGTGAGTCTTTACATTTGGATCTGAGCTTCGGTGCAAAATTGGTGAGTACTTTCTCTTTTCTTCCTTTAGTTTCATTTCAGGGGCTTTTCAAGGAGTATGGTCTTATTGAACACTCGCATGTCAATTGCTCAGACTGTAATCCTCTAGCCCGTGGCTGCTCTACGGGGAGGAGAACGTCTGCCTTTTGGCTGTAAGTTAGTACGCTGGCCGGAATGGCAATAAGACCCAGAAACTTGATACCTTCTCTTTATTCCTGTTCTTATATAAAATTGTCTCTCTTGGGCACGGGACAGCCACCTAAGTCACCAGGATGGCTGACAATCTTAAGACTCCCTTGTGAGGTTTCCTCCTGATTGATCTAATGTGATCCCCTCCACATCCCTGGTCTAGTCACTTCTGGCCGAGAGACCTCCACTGGGAACCAGCCGAAACCAGTACCCAATTGAATTAAAATGCAACGGGGGACTGTTTCTTGGGCAAGTCAGCTGTAGGGACCACATGTGTTGGAATGTCACATAGACCATGCTGGATTTCAATCTTCAATCTTTGTAGAAGTCAGTGCCTTCTACAGACTACTTAAAGCTACAAGATTGGGTAATTTCCCCTTGCCAAACTTTTCTAGTATTTCCATGGGTTAAAATGGCAAAACAGTATGCAGTCTTCAGGACAGAAGATGGCATAGCATGGCACAAGTGTTTTGGTCCATTCACCAGGCACCCATCCGCAGCCTAGGATGCGATGGGGAAGGGGAGGGATGCTGGCACCCCTCCAGGGCCTTTAAGGGCAGGAATGCCTTCTCAGGGAAGGCAGGATGGTGATCAATAGCGATGGCTTGTGTGAGGGACGCCTCTGGTCGCTTTTGACACACAGGAACCTCTGACATATCCTGCGTGGGATGCCACCCAGGAGTCAGGGGGGATTTGGTAATGGACCTTCTTTACTTTTCTGGGAGCATGGCCTCAGTAGGCTTCTTCGGTTCCCAAGGACTCTACCTTAGGGTAACTTTTAACCCACTGGAAATAATTTGGATTGCAAAACTTAGAAAAGGACTGAGCTCCTGTAACACTGCATGGCCTCAGTGAGATCTACCAGTTAGATCTCCTCTGCAGGAAACAGGGCAAATGGACCTAGGATACCTTCATTGCTCATACCTAGGCCTTCATTGCTCTACACCAGATCCCCAGACTAAGGGGCTTTTGCAGAATGTGTTTGCCCAAATGAGTCAGCTAGTAAACTTCCTCCTGACATACTGGATGATAATTATGTAAATAAGCCTTCTAGTAAACCCAGGTTGCTGGGTCATCCCTAGCAAAAGGGACTCTGATTTTATCTCTCTATGTTCCTTCTAATAGATGTGGGGGCTTCTCCCTCACTCATTTCCAGTGTTAATGGCTATAACTGGAGCCAACTGGGGTTAGTCTAACTCGAGACAGAGACTTTAAGGAATATTCCCAAGCAGCTGCCAAAACTACCTTTGTTTCGGGGACATTCCTTGCCCGCTCTGGCCCAACGTGGACTGCCTACCCCTTCTCCCCCTTGCTGGTGGGAAAGCATGGTGTCTGCTCCTCTGTTGGAGTTGATGAGCTCTAAACCGGGAATCCTTTCTCTGCCTCCTGGCAGCACTTTGTTTCTTCTGTTTCCCCCTTCTCGTGTTTCTGTACCAACGTGCGTGCAGCCTGCATGACTAGCCTCTAGATCATGCACCACAGCTCCTTCTCTCTCCACTGTCAAGGAACAAAAAGAGCAGCCCCTGGACCTAACACGCCCCACTCCGGATCTTCCCACGCATGTCTCAGGTAAACATTCAAAGTGGAGTGGGTCCAGGTGAAATGTAAATCAGTATTGGAACTAAGTTAAGTTTGTTGGTTTAATTAAGATAGACATGTCTTTGAAGTTACAGCAGTAAATGTGAAACTTCGAAGTTTACTGAAGGTCAGATAAGCTCGTGTTATTTGTTAAAATCTGTTAGCAAAGAGATGACTAAACTGATGGTTAATTATCTGTCTCAAAGTTTTAATGGGTAATTGCTGAAGTAGCTTTTGAAGTCTTTCGTAACCTGAAAGTTTTAAGTTTTGCTTGGATAACAAATGGAATTAAATTATGGACATCTAGGTCTTAACCAAACAGGATAAAATGCTAAGTCATTAATTACTGGATGTAGGTTTGTGCTTTTGACTTCTTACTGCAAAGAGACTAAGAATATTTAAATCTGTTGGTAAACATGTTTTACACTTAACTGATTCATAAACTGGCATCTAAAGAATTCTGTTGTAACAGTTCACAATTGGTTAATAACTAAAGGTGTTTCTAAGAATACAAAAATCTGCTTAGTGTAATTAAGACAGATGGAAATAAAGGAAACAACTCTATGGAAAGTAGATGATATGTAAAAAAATATTTAAGGAATGGAAATGCATTTTATTAAAGATAAAAGATAATTTTGTCCTAAATAAGATGGTTGTTTGGAAGAAAATGGCTTGGGATAAAACCTGAATGCAAAGGAAAGTTGTAAAAGATTTGGGAAGGGAAATCTTCAGAAAAGGAATTTTAGATATGGTCAGGAAAGACTAAGAAAGAAAGAAAAACAGCTCCCAAGGTGATTTAACGCTCTCCTAACATACCACCACATAGATTATACTTCTAAGTGAAAGGGCCATTTGGCCTTGAGAGACTGGGTAAGCGGCCCAACCTTGAGGGACAGCAAAAACACCCTGTTACCATCCCCCATTGCCTGTAACCATTGAAACTCACTCTTATTCATAAAGACTAAAAGGGGAGACTGATCACCTCCCATTAGCCAGGTATACCCAGAGTGGGAGTGTCCAACCTGTTTGAATCTGAAGAGTGCCTGACTGTGTGAATCTGTCTGTATGGTTCCACTGCTTCGGATACGAGGTCTGAGTGGGCTGCACCCTAAGTCATATGGCATAACAGTCATCTGCTCCACGGAGTAGCCTGTCCGGGGCTTACGCGGACAGACCTTAGCTGAGACGCTTCTAAGTTTCTGCGAGAGACGCAAGCAGGACAGCATCTTGAAAGATCCCCCTTTGTCTGCGACATCTTGAATGATGGGAGGGAAACCTAGTAAACCTACTACCTTAAGACTGCATACTTAAGAATTTAAAAAAAAAAAAAAAAGGAAAAGACACTGGTATAGAAAAGCTGGTTTTCTCTCTGTTTAAAAGGACAAAGTTTTCTTAGGTTAATTGAAATGTAAATGGTTTTCTCTTTGCGTGCCCAGAAAAACCAGTTTCTATGTTTTGTTTTATCAGATCTTTAACATCCCTAATCGTATCTAAGCAAGTGCTTTAAAAAGTTTTGACAAACTTGCCCAAGATTTAAATCTCGAACTAAGTCTTGATTCTCTTGTAAAAGTTTTATCTTCAAGGAGATTCATATAAAGTACTTACAGGACAAATACAGGTATTCAATATATTAAACTAAATGGGTAAGAATTTCCAGAACTAACTAAAGCTGCATTCACCAGATTTAGTAACATGGGACTAAATGAACTAAAAGATTATAGTATTGTATCTCTTAATGTTTTGTCTTGTTTTAGACATTGCTGGTTCTCTAATGTTTGCTCTTCCAGACTAGGGATACTTTTTCTTAAGTTATCTGTAACTTACAGAGATGTAAAAGTGCTCATTTGTAATCGAATCAAGGCATTCAACTTTTCTATCTGAACCCTCTGAAACCAAAAGGTCTTGTAAGTATTCTTTCTTCCATGGCAATCAGTCATTTGCATAAGTTTAATAAGAATCTGTTCTCCTGGGGCACCTGGGTGTCTCAGTGGGTTAGGGCCTCTGCCTTCAGCTCAGGTCATGGTGTCAGGGTCCTGGGATCGAGCCCCGCATTGGGCTCTCTGCTCAGCGGGAAGCCTGCTTCCTCCTCCCTCCCTCCCTGCCTCTCTGACTACTTGTGATCTCTATCTATCAAATAAATAAATAAAATCTTAAAAAAAAAAAAAAGAATCTGTTCTCCTTGTAACAGGACACCATTGGAAACATGGGTTATTTTACCAAGGCTTTGACTGGAATGTCATATTTGAGAAAGACATGCTATAGACTCAGATATGACCAGACAGCTTTAAGGAACTAAGGTTGACTTTATGAAACCTGGAGCCATAAAGCCCTTTGGAACTGTTGGCCTGATAACTTGCTTACAGAGTTCCCAGCAACCTCACCAGGTGAGTAAAGAATGTGACTTCCTGGCAGGATACTTTGGGAACCTCAGGAAGAGGCATTTGCCCAAATCGACAGGTATTGCAGACACGCCTGATGGCAAGTACATGGCTTGGCTTCTGGCCCAGAGAGGCTACTAAAAAGTTCAACCTAGAGATTCCTTATAAAAAGTTCCAGCAAAGCAGATTCTAAAAGATCTATATGATCACACTCACTGTTCTTGCTGAGCTTATGTAAATAATTAGGCCAAGTTTGTTAAAACTGGACTTGTTTTTCAAATGAATTAGTCCTGATTTGGCTATCTCTAGAAATGAGGGTTAGAGAGAAAAATTATGTTCAGTAACACACCTTTATGGATATTAAATTCTAGATTTGATTGTCTTTAAATGTTTGTTTAACTAAGCTAAACAATTTGAGGTAAACTTAAGAGAAGTTGCACAATATCTTCTTTAGTTGATCTTATTATTTTGTGGGGATATTAGCAGAACCCCATGGCACATGATAAAACAACTAGAAAAATGGGATTGATTCCCCAACAATTGTATAACTTAACTATCACCTTGTGTGTGACTGGAATAATGAAATTGCCTATAAGTCAGCATACTGCACTCTATAGGATTAACTATGGACTTGTGGAGAAAATGGATGACCCCACTTTCTTTATGATTGGATCGGATGATGCATGGGGGACTCCCCTTACCTCTTGACAAGTTTTCTCCCACTTGCCAATGAACCTCTGTAATCAGGATATTGTTAAGGCTGGACCACTCAAAGGGCTTCTTAATGGTTTCATCCCTTAGTCATATTTATCCTAGAAGCCACCTTTGTTGAGGTACAATTGCAAACAGATGCTTTAGCTAAGCATAGAACAGCCCTCCTTATAAAAAAAGCCTCAAAGCTCACTATGGGACAGTCTCTGACTGTAATGATTTCACATCAGGTCCAGATTTGTCTTAGAAGCCAAAGGCCACCAATGGATGATGGAGTCAACTTATTAAATACTGGGCTGCACTAACAGATATGCCAGAAATAATACTTAAAACTTGTCAAACTTTAAACCTAGTTATCCAAATGCCTGAACCTGACCACTGTACTTCTTTCTCTATAGAGCAAAACTGTTCAGAGTTTATTGATCTTGCTTACTCTAGTTGGCCAGATTTAAGATGCCCCTGTTAAAAATACGAATGACAGTTGGTTTACTGATGATAATACTTTTCATAAAAAGAATAGAAAAGCTAGATATGCCATAGTTCTCACTAGCACTTTGCAACTGCCAAAAACCTTAAAAATAATTAACACTGACTCCAAATATGCCTTCCTGGTACTACATGCCCATGGAGCTATTTGGAAGGAAAGGGGATTACTGTTGAGCCATAACTCCCCAATCAAATATGGGCCTAAGTTACAAAACCCTCCTTATCGCTATACTGAGGATGGTATATATCAAATCTGGGATACATATTTGTGGCTCACACCCACAATTGGACGACTCAGTAAAAAGGCAGTTTAATGCCAGAAACAAAGAAATCATACATATGATACTTGGGCAAATAACACGCGACATCTAGGATGGCTATCATTAGAAATGTGTTCCCAAATAATAGTGTTCCAGGCTAATGACTGGTTTGCTACTGATTGGGCAAGGCAACCTGGCATTAGATGGTCAGCTCCAAACAGAACCTACTGGATATGTAGAACTTAACCTGTGGCCCTGCCTTCCTCCAGGGTGGATAGGTCGCTGTACTTTAGGATTTGCCTGGATTCATGGGCGCATTACTAAAACCATCACCACCCCAGCTAATCTCCCCAATTTAAAGCAAAGATGGACACGATCTGTTTTTTAAATGGTATGATCCCACTTAGCATCCATTTTTGTTCCGTCTGTGGGACTAGAGGATGTCATGTGGCATACAGAAGCCCTTAATAAATATACTACAAAGGCACTCACTCAGTGATTCACTAAATAGCATCTCCCTACTTAATACCGAAGGCTCACAGGTAACGCAAGGTGGTCCTACAAAGTAAGATGGTCTTAGATGTCCTGACAGCAGCACAGGGAGGCACATGCGCAATTATCAAAGCAGAATGTTGTGTGTACATCCCAGACTATCACAAAAATGTCACAGGACTAATAAAAGATATGAATACCCAGATTAAGGCTCTACAAGATCTTTCTCGCTCTCTCAGTGAATGGTTAAGTTCCTGGTTTGAAGGAGGACTATGGCCAACAATTAGAAATCTCCTTTTCGGGCTTCTCATTTTTATGACCTTATTAATCTAAATATGTTGCTTTGTTCAGTGTTTCTCTACTTGGTGCCGAGACTCCATTGCTGCAATGACTTCACGATGACAGATGATCCTTACCATGCACAGAGACACTTCTTCACTGTCAGCGCTGGATTCAGCTGCCTCCACCTTTCGCAACTCCCCTATACGTTCTTCCACTGATCAATGTTGACCTGAGTAGGTAGGGACAACTCTACGCCCCTATTCAGCAGGAAGAAGTTACAGAAGATGAAACCTTCCACCTTCAATTACCTTAAAGATTTAAGGGTTAAGGGTGCCTGGGTGGCTCAGAGGGTTAAGCCTCTACCTTCGGCTCAGGTCATGATCTCAGGGTCCTGGGATCGAGTCCCACATCGGGCTCTCTGCTCAGCGGGGAGCCTGCTTCCTCCTCTCTCTCTGCCTGCCTCTCTATCTGCTTGTGATCTCTGTCTGTCAAATAAATAAATAAAATCTTTAAAAAAAAAAAGATTTAAGGGTCAAAATTGTTCAGGGGGGAATGATGAGGGAGCAGGAGGCTGGCTGAGGACAAAGCAAAAGCTGGCACCTTGCACCCCCTCTCCACCTGCTCCCCTCGGTAATATGTGTCACATTCCTCAGGCACCCCTGACTGCCCTAAAAGAGAAACAAATAGTTAACTTGCAGAGATCACAATCCTGCAAGGCAGGAGTCTCCCTTGGTTTACAAATGTCCTTGAGATTTACAACTAAGAAGTTACCTTATCAATAGCACAATTTCCAGAGGCAAATAACTCAGTTCCTCAAGCCATATAAAGTTAAATTTCTTCTAAACCCAAATCTCACTCACAAGGACACTTGATAGCAGGAATGTAACATTCCACCAGGAGACTCCCAATTGTCTTTATGTTAGTGCCTCATTAGAGGGAAAGTGGCCTTGGCTTGATAGTAACCAGGCCTTCAATATCCTGACAGTCTTCTTTACCCCAATAGCCCTTCTGAACACCCCTTTGTCCTCACCTACCCAACTCCTGTGTATATAACCAGCCACTCCACACATGCCCAGCGCAGCATCTCCGTCTGCCCACAGGTCCTGTACCCGTGCTCTAATAAACCACCTTTTTGCACCAAAGATGTCTTAAGAATTCTTTCTTAGCTGTTGGCTCCGAACCTCACCCCACCGAACCTCACCTAGGTTCAAGAACTTCATCAGTAGGTGTGTGCTGGTTTTGTTTTCTTCAGATAACTGACAAAATTTTAAAATCCCTATATATTTGTTACTCAGTAATTTATCAATATTTTTATGAAAGAATACATTAGGAGGCTTTTATAGCTACAGAAGTCAGATTAATTAAGCATAAACAATGAAAGACTAACAGAGTCTGGCAAATGCTGGAGCCAGAGGAACCTAGCAGTCTCCAGATTCCGAATACCTGCTCTCAGGTATACAGACACCATTCTCCAGCAAGCTTTCTCCACCGGGGCCTGAAATGCCCCCACCCTCTAACCCCCTCCAGGGTCCCACGTTACTTCCATGTAGTTACTTAAAAATAACAACAAAAAACACACCAACACGACAAGCACAAAAAACAACCCAACAAAATACCTTTACCTAGAGCTCCATCGAGTCCCCTGATGCACCTGCCTGTCCTTGGTGCAAGCACTCCAGACCAGGGGACTGACCCTGATGAGAAGGCTGCAGTTGTGGAATTCTCCAGAGACAAGTGGAACATGCCTGAAGTCCACTCCAGACCAAGAAGTATCCCTAGGTGAGCTATTAATAGTGTACCAGAGAAAGCTTTTTGTCTCATCCTTAAATGTGAGCAAGTGTGCAGGTTTCTTTTTTTTTTTTAATTAATTTAAAAAAAAAGATTTTATTTATTTATTTGACATAGAGAGATCACAAGCAGGCAGAGAGGCAGGCAGAGAGAGAGGAAGCAAAGCAGGCCCCCTGCTGAGCAGAGAGCCCGATGCGGGACTTGATCCCAGGACCCTGAGATCATGACCTGAGCCGAAGGCAGGGGCTTAACCCACTGAGCCACCCAGGCGCCCCCCCCCGCTTTTTTTTTAAGCAAAGGTAAACCCAGAAAGAAATTTTTAAGTCTAAGTTTCTTGTAAATTTGCATAAATAAGTAAACCCTTGTAATCTGAGTGTTCTAAAGCTGATTTTTCAAACTGCCAGTCAGTATCTTAATGATCATGAAATCAATTCAGGAAGTCATCATCAGTAGTGAATTTTCAATGAAATCTAGTAGAAAAATCTGAAAATACCTGTAGCACAAAATGAGGTGATTGTTTTCATTTATGTACTTATGAGTGCATTCAGGATTACAATATATAATGTATTCCTTCCCCGGTTTGCTAGTTCAATCACACCGAGTGAACACAGTTCCGTGGATAATAGCTCGAGATTGACAAGCCTGAAAGGTGACTCAGCTCCAAGCCACTCAGGACTCAGGATTGTCTGATCCCAGCTCTGCCCTCCACACTGTGAGACCTTAGGCAAGTCATGTGATGCCTTTAAGTCTTCATTCTCTCATCCGTTAAGGGTAATACCCATCCTTCCTGCCTCATGGGATTATCTTGAGAACTGGATGAAAGTGTGCTCTTAAACACTGGCAAGAACTCCATAAATCTAAGTTGCAGGGATTCTCGTTATCACTGTAAAAGTCCTTGGGATTGGCAGTCTCTCTCTGGGGCACTTAGATGGTAATTCAAGTGTAGAATATAAAACCCATGTCTTTGAAAACTTAGCCTGTCCCCCCAAATATTGCTTCTTAACACTAAATGCAAGTCATTTCTGGAAGACAAGTAGGTTTGAGTCCTGGCTGCAGCAGGATAGCCGGTAGTCCTCTGGGATTCCACAGAAAGGGGACCCTCTTCACAAGGAAATCCGCCTCCCTGGACCCAATCTCTCAAATACCCTTTAAAACTCTGTGGAACCAACCTGCAGACTTCCAGTCCTGCAAGTCCTGGATCCACGTTGCCTGCTGCCGGTTGGGCAGGACTGCGGAGTCTATGTTAATGTGAATCCTGAAGGATGAGCTGACACTTTACCCCTGGAGGAATCCCATTGTACAAATGAAAAAATAGGCTCAGAGCTATAGGAACCTGCCTAAGGTTGCATTCTTAAAAATCAAGCTCCTGCCTGCGAAACTCCTCTGATACTAGAACAGGCTTCAAGTGATGGGCATCTTTAATTGTGCTTGAATTAGCAGAATCCACTTTTCGGTGGGAGAATGGACCCTGTCCTCTCCTTGAGCCACAAAGCACCTTTCTAGAGACAGTCTGGGAACACCTCATAAGAGCCCAGCCTCTGCTTTGCCATTACATTCTCTGGCCCTCCGGGACACACTTGGCAATGGATGGCCTCTCTCCTTGGTCTCCAATTCCTGTCCTTGGAATGGCACCCTGGCTCCCACTTGAAGTAGAATTGGGTGGCCTTAAAAAAGAATTCAGGAGTGAGGAGAGGGGATTGGCTACATGAGGGAACTTTTGGGGCAACAGAAAACGTTTCATGATTGTGGCATTGGTTACATTTTACAAAACCCCTTTAATACAAAAAATGAGTAGGGCGCCTGGGTGACTCAGTGGGTTAAACTGCTGCCTTCGGCTCAGGTCATGATCTCAGGGTCCTGGGATCGAGTCCTGCATGGGGCTCTCTGCTCAGCAGGGAGCCTGCTTCCCTCTATCTCTCCAGCTCTCTGCCTGCCTCTCCATCTACTTGTGATCTCTCTTTGTCAAATAAATAAATAAATAATCTTAAAAAAAGGGGCGCCTGGGTGGCTCAGTGGGTTAAAGCCTCTGCCTTCAGCTCAGGTCATGATCTCAGGGTCCTGGGATCGAGCCCCACATCGGGCTCTCTGCTTAGCAGGGAGCCTGCTTCCCCCTCTCTCTCTGCCTGCCTCTCTGCCTACTTGTGATCTCTCTCTCTCTGTGTCAAATAAATAATATAAATCTTTAAAAAAAATCTTCAAAAAATGCTTAACTTTTCTTATAAATGATAGCTCAATAAAGTTTTTTTTTCAATTTATTTATTTTTAGAAAAACAGTATTCATTATTTTTTCACCACACCCAGTGCTCCATGCAATCCGTGCCCTCTATAATACCCACCACCTGGTACCCCAACCTCCCACCGCCCCCCCGAATAAAGTTGTTTTTTAAAAAAAATTTTTAAAAAGATTTTATTTATTTAACAGACAGAGAGATCACAAGTAGGCAGAGAGGCAGGCACATAGAGAGGGGGAAGCAGGTGCAGGCCTCAATCCCAGGATATTGAGACCATGACTTCAGCCAAAGGCAGAGGCTTAACCCACTGAGCCACCCAGGTGCCCCAGTAAAGCTGTTTTTTTAAAAACTCAAAGAATGCACAGTTCAGATATCCATTCATTCTGTGTAAATTTTACATAGAAAGAAAAAAACTAAATTGTTGACATATAATTGTTAATTATACATATGCTGAAGTAATGGCTGCATTTCCTTTGAAAGGCACAGAGATAAAGTATAATGGATAGAGTTATGATCAAGTATAAAAAAATTTAAGTGTACAATCTAGGCTAAATCTAGGTAAAATTCTTTTACCTTTGGTGTATGTTTGAAAATTTCATTTTATAATGTGCGGGAGAAACCACATAACCTCGGGTTTCTGGCAGGGCCAGAGAGCCCCAGTTGAACCAACTTTTCCACAGATAGACAATACAAGCTCTGGGAGAAAAGTCTTTAAAAACCAGCTACTGAGAGTGATTGAAAACAGGCAGAAACTGAACGGGAATCAACGACTGGAAGAAAGGCACAAGACTATGTGAGTTTCCTGGTTTTGTTTCTGTTTAACCACTCTGGGCCTGAGGCACCATGGAACCTCCAGTGGCAATCTGTAGTCTTGCAGGCTAGAAGATCCAGAGTACAGGGTTTGGAGGAACCATAGTCTCTGAGCATGAAGAGGGAAAGAACAGAAAAGAGCCAAAGAGAGGATTCCCAAATTCTGTATATAAATTCTGCCCAAATCTCTGGCTGATCTCTGAGCTGTTCATGCACAGCCAAGCTAAAATAACTGATCTAAAATTTAAACCACTTCCCACTGCAGGGGAGACACTTTGCAGTTGAGTTCAGCCAAGTTAACTGCCTATTTAAAAATAACAATTTTAAAAAATAATTATTTTCAGAGGAAAAGAACAGAATTCAGAGTTTCTACAACACATCATAAATTATCTATGTTACAATGCTTAGGATATAATCCAAAATTACTCACTATACAAATAAAGAGAAAGATACGGTTTATTCTCAAAAGACAAGCAAAAGAGACCAAAAGAGTCTCCAAAGATTCTTAAACCAGCTAAAGAAATTATGTTCAGGAGTGTAAAAAAAAAATTCTTATACTGAAAGAAAAGATAGCAAATCTCAGCAGAGCAGTTGGAATGGAAATTTTAGAACTGAAAAATATACCATTGGGGGCAGTCCCCCGCCCCCCGTAGTGTGCCTGCTGACCTCTCACATGACCACCACACTCAAAACACTATGGTCACCAGATGTGTGGGGATGTTTTCCATGCCAAGCAATTCTGAGACACCAGCTGTGTGTCCTGCAATTTAAAAATCACACAATCTACCTGGAGACAGAGTCAGATCCCACAGGTAAAGGTCTCAGGCCCACAAGACTGCCCCCCTCAACTTCAGATGCCAACCAAAGATGGTTGTCACCTGTGCTTCTGAGCCATCTGTTATACATCAGAGGGTCTCCATTACCCCTCCTCAGGTTGGATTATCAGGGGAACACTTAACTACCAGGTTTTATTTTTTTTTTTAAAGGAATGATAAAGGACACAGACTAATGGCTGGGTGAAGAAAGATCTAGGGTGAGGTCTGGGAGGATCCTGAGACCCTCCTGGGCTCAGGAAGTGTGAGCGCACAACCCTTCCATAACCTTTCCAGTGTGGATATGTTCACCAACCTGGAAGCTCCCCAAACTCAGTACTACTGGGGTTTTATGGAGGCCTCCTCATAGAGGCACGGTCAATCAAACTCCATTTCCAGCCTCTTTCCCTCTCTGGAAAATCGGGCTGAAAATTCCAAGTTTATAATCATGGTTTTGTCTTTCTGGTGACCAGCCCCAATCCAGGAACACATCTCCCCACCCCCACCCCAAGTCACCACATTAGAACATAAGATGTTCTTAGTACTGTTACCACTTAGAAATTTACCAGGTTTTCAAGAGTGTCAGGAACTGGGGACATGAACCAACAGGTGTATTTTCTGTTTCTCACAATCTGAAATTAAAGGCTTTAGTAGATGGGCTTAGTAGCAGAATGGAGATGACAGAGGAGTCAGGGAACTTGAAGCTAAGTAGATACAAATTATCCAATCTGAAGAAGGAACAGAAAATACTAAAAAGTGGGGATGGAGTGGAAATTAAGGATTTGTGGGATAATATCTCAAAGTTTAACTTCTATGTGATTGGAATCCTAGGAGATGGGTAAGTATGGGGGAGAGAAAATATTTAAAGAAATAATGGCTAAAAACTTGGAGAGACATAAATTTATAGATTCAAGAAGCTCAGTGAATAAGCAATAGGCTAACGCAAAACTCCCCTGGGTGCCTCCTCATCAAACTCATTTTGACCAAACTTAAGACAAAATGTTGGAAGCAGCTAGAAGGAACAGGAACAATGATTTGAGTGACTACTAACCTCTCATTGGAAACACGAGGCCAGAAGACAGCACAAAATGTCTTTCACAGGCAGAAAGAAAAGGGTCACCTCAGAAATCTATATCTGGTGGAAACCTCCTTCAAGAATGAAGACAAAATAACCACATTATCAGATAAAAGAAAACTAAGAGAATGTGGAGACATGCACTGCAAGAAATGCTAAAGGACAGTCTTCAGGCTGAAGGAAGAACATACCAGAGAGAAGCTCAGATATTCAGGAAGGACGGAAAGTCACCAGAAGGAGCAAATATGTGTGCAAATACAGAAGACTTTCTCTTGACACACCCGCGTTGTAGAGCGGTGCTAAGTCCTGCACCTGGCGGGTGTTCGCACAGGCTTGGGGCTCTGCAACTGGAGCAGGCAGGGTCTGTGCCCGCCAGGGTGAGCATGCTTGATTGGTGCACCATTTCCTGTTCTGTCCCCTGCCCCCCTGCAGCTGGGCCTTGCCTGACTCAGCCCCACCACAGCTTCAGGTTTGGATAAGGCTCCCACAGCCCACAGCCCCCACTATGCCAGCCTGAGGACAGAAGGCTTCTTCAAGTCAATGCTGACTGCAGAGGGAGGCTGGAAGGGACAGAAAGGTCTGGAAGAGGTGAAGGTGCTGCTGGGAAAGACCACTAGAAAAGGCCGGCTGAAAAAAAATCTAAGATTGAGACAAATCAAGTACATAATGCGGCAGAAATCAAAGAAAAGCAGAACTTTTTGACAGTGAAAACCTGCTGCTGTGGTTGATCCCATTAGAACAGGATATAAGGTGAAAATCGCGGATGGGATCGGGCAGATAAGGTAATGCGGATTTCACAGACTTAACTGGAGTTCATCAATTCCTCACTGAGAATGTGCAGGTGCATTTCACAGAGGTCATTTGGTCTTTTCGTAAAGAACACAAATGAGAAGAGTTACTGCAACAATGTCTTGAAACCATCTCTGTGGAAGACAGTTCAAAAAGAAGTCAAACAGATACAGTTCTCTTCTTGGATAGAAATAAAGCAGAAACCAGGCAGTGGGACTGCCTGACTCAGGTTGAGAAAGCACGAGAAGAGAGAGAAAGAGCCCTCCTACAACACGGAACAGATCCTAGAGAGGGATTGGTGAATGTTCTAAAGAAAATTTTCAAAAATGAAGAGGATGATAGGAAGTGAACCGTTAATAAAGCCTCGGCAGAGAAGCAAGCCAAAGGAAGGTACAGAATTCTTTGTTTGAGACTTTAAAGTCATTTGGGGAACTGTGATGTGGAAAAATTGATGTTTCCAATAAGGAAATGTTGGTGAGCTGCACAAAAAATTCGACAGATAACTATTTACATTTCCTTCTTCTAAGTGAAGGCAATGAAATCTCCCCGTTTCCTACTGGAGGATTTATTTAAATAAAATAGGCTTATTAAACACTTCCTCAAAGATGGTTTCCTTGGTAATCTGGGCATTTTGTTCAAGAAAGGATAATATACATTCTTGTGTGAAATGTGAAAAAGCAAGTCTTGTCTAAGGATAATGCCACATTGTATGTATTTTTGTTCTGCTAAGAGGTAGGAAACAAAAGTAATTAAGTTCCCAACATCAGTTCCAACCAATAAGTTCCCGACATCAGTTCAATAAGTAAAAATAAAACCTGAATCTTTTCCTAAAAATATATATTGCTACCTGAATAAAAAATATATTGAAGGTCTTAGCATATGGAAATGTGATTTGAATGACAACCACAGTGGATGTGGGGAAGAAGATGGGAAATGAACCTGTATAGTTGGAAGGTTTCTCTATTTTATACGAAGTTGTACAGTAGTAACTGTGAGAGGGCTATGAAAAGCTAATCCTTAAACACTTTAAAAAAATGCCAAGAGACAGAGCTAAAAAGTCAACAGATCACATGGAATTCTAAAAAATATTCAGTTAATCCAAAAGAAGATGGGCAAGGAGGATCAAAAACCAGTGGGGACAATCAAAACAAATAGTAAAATGGTAGACTTGAATCTAAATCACTGTATTAAATATAAGGGATCTCAACCTATGTTGTCTAAAATAGGGCCACTAGCCATGTGATATTTCAACTTAAATTAACATTAAATTAGAAATTTAGTTCTTCAGGGGCGCCTGGGTGGCTCAAGGGGTTAAAGCCTCTGCCTTCGGCTCAGGTCAGGATCCCAGGGTCCTGGGATCGAGTCCCACATCGGGCTCTCTGCTCCGCGAGGAGCCTGCTTCCTCCTCTCTCTCTCTCTGCCTGCCTCTCTGCCTGCTTGTGATCTCTGTCAAATAAATAAATAAAATCTTAAAAAAAAAAAGAAAGAAATTTAGTTCTTCAGTGGCACTCTAGAGCTCACTAGTCATAATAGACTACTATACTGAAGAACATAAATATTTACAAAATATTTCCATCATTGCAGAAATTGTTGAACAGTGTTGATCTGATCAATCCAGTTAAATGTGCATGCAGATTGTCAGACCTGGTAAAAAATCAACCACCCAGCCAACTTTCAACTATACGCTGTGCACAACTAATCCTCTTTAAATATGTAAAGACACAGGCTAAAAAATAAATGGGAAAGGGGTGCCTGGGTGGCTCAGTGGGTTGATCCTCTGCCTTCGGCTCGGGTCATGATCTCAGGGTCCTGGAATGGAGCCCCGCATCAGGCTCTCTGCTCAGTGGGGACCCTGCTTCCCCCCTTTCTCTCTGCCTGCCTCTCTACCTACTTGTGATCTCCCTGTCAAGTAGATAAACAAAATCTTTAAAAAAAATAAATGGAAAAGATTCCGCGCAAATGTTAAGTACAAATAGACCGTGGTGACTAGATTAATATCAGATAAAGTAAATTTGAATGTAAAGGGTATTACCAGAGATAAAGACATTTCATAAAAATAAAAGGATTACTACTGAGAAGATGTAATAAACATAAATGCTTGAGTTTAATAACAGAGCTTCAAAGCGTATGAAACAAAAACTGACATAATTAAAGGAAGAAATAGACAATTCCATAGTCATGGTTTGTGATTTTTTTTTTAAAGATTTTATTTATTTATTTGAGAGGGAATGAGTGAGAGAGAGCGTGAGAGAGGAGAAGGTCAGAGGGAGAAGCAAACTCCCCAAGGAGCTGGGAGCCCGATGCGGGACTCCATCCTGGAAGTCCAGGATCATGACCTGAGCCGAAGGCAGTCGCTCAACCAACTGAGCCACCCAGGCACCCAGTTTGTGATTTTTTTAAAGAAGATTTTTTATTTATTTGAGACAGAGAGCGAGAGAGAGAACATGAGAAGGGGGAGGGGCAGAGGGACAAGTGAACCCCCCACTGAGCAGGGAGACGGAGGCAGGGCTCCATTCCAGGACCCTGAGATCATGACCTGAGCTGAAGTCAGAGGCTTAATCAACTGAGCCACCCAGGTGCCTCCTGGTTGGTGATTTCAACATTCTTCTCTCACCAATCAATAGAATAACTAGAATAAACATCAGTAAAGTCAGAAGTCAAACACCTTGACCTAATTAACACTTATAGAGTCTAACTACACCACAGCCAACAACCGCAGAATACATATTTAAGAGCATATGGCATGGTCACAGAGACAGATCTGCTGCTGGACCATAAAATAAGTGAGATTTAGAAAGACTGAAATACATTGACTAGGGTTCTCTGACCACAGTGAAAATATTAGAAATAAAGGATTTGTCTTAAACCCCCAAACATTTGGAAATTAAACAACATACTTTCAAATAATTCATGGGTCAAAGAAGAAAAATTAGAAACTATTTTGAAAATTATATGAAAATACAACATACTGAAATTTTTAGGATGCAGCTAGCAAAGGGAAAACCCAGGTGGCCCCATGAGAAATCAATTTTTATTTTCATTTTTTAAAAAATATTTTATTCATTTATTTGACAGAGAGAGAGAGATCACAAGTTGGAAGAGAGGCAGGCAGAGGGGGAAGGGGAAACAGGCTCCCTGCTGAGGAGAGAGCCAGATGTGGGGCTCAATCCCAGGACCCTGAGATCATGACCTGAGCCGAAGGCAGAGGCTTAACCCACTGAACTACCCAGGCGCCCAAGAAATCAATTTTTAAACAGATAATCGATACCATATTTCAAGAGATAATTTCAACATTAATATTCAACAAATTTACAAAGGCAGATATGCAAATGACCATAGCACATTAAGAAAGCAGGGAAGTGCAAATTAAACCACAATAAGATAGCACAACACACCCACCAGTATGTTCAAAATCACACAGCGTGCCAGGGTGGCTCAGTTGGTTAAGCGTCTGCCTTCAGCTTAGGTCATGATCTCCGGGTCATGGGATTGAGACTCCCTGCTCAGTGGAGAGTCTGCTGCTGCTTCTCCCTCTCCCTCTGCTCATTATCTCTCTCACATAATCTTCTAAAAATTAATTAAAAAAATCACAATGACTAATACTGCCAAATATATACAAGGTGATGGAACTATTGTCCATCATCGGTTGATACAGCTACTCTGGAAAAGTGTTAAGCAGTTTCATATAACTAAGTACACAGCTCCCCTATGACCTAGCAGTTCTACTCCTAGTTGATCTTGAACCTGAGATCTGAAAACAGATCCACAAAAATTTGCACAAGAATGTTCCTAACAGTTTTATGATGGCCAAAAAAAAAAAAAATCTAGCAGCCCTGGTTTCTATCTATAGGAGAATGACTCTTCAAACATTTAAAAATTAGTGATAAAAAGGATAAAGGACCAAGACATAGATCATGGATAGATCTCAAAAATGTGTTACACAAAAGGACAGAACTGTAGAATTCCATTTATATGAAGATCTAGAACAAACAAAAGCAAGTTCTATGAAAGCAAAACCAGTTGATGATGGGGGAAAAATTAGAACAGTGATTTCCTCTGGAGGAATGTGGGTGGGGATTTGCTGACAGAGAAGATACCAGGAAGATATGGACTGCCGGTGATACTTGGTTGATAGGTTGGATAGGTAGGGGTTTAATCTGCACAGGTGCGTGCATTTGTCAGAACTCATCTAATGGCACACTTCAAGATTTGTGCATTCCACATTTGTGCATTAAGATTTGTGCATTTCGGGGCGCCTGGGTGGCTCAGTGGGTTAAGCCTCTGCCTTCGGCTCAGGTCATGGTCCCAGCGTCCTGGGATCGAGCCCCACATCGGGCTCTCTGCTCAGCAGGGGGCCTGCTTCCCCCACTCTCTCTGCCTGCCTCTCTGCCTACTTGTGCTCTCTGTCTGTTAAATAAATTAAAAAAAAATAAAAAAAAGATTTGTGCATTTCACTATACGTTTTACCCCCAAAGGAAAAAAGTCTGTAAATATTGGACTCTCCTTAATGATATGTAGGGGAAAGTATTGGGGAGGAGATGTACTGCTGTCTACAACCGAATTTGAAATGTACCCAAATAAGATGGCTTGAGGGATGGAAAGAAGAATGGATAAATATGTAATAAGGCAAGTACAGTAAAATGTTCATTGTAGAATCTAGGTGGTGAATATATAGAATTCTTTGAAATTGATGTTTGAAAATTTTCATATTAAAATGGGGGAGGGAAGTAATTGCTGGACTGACCTTCTCTCGTTTACACGTGTCTCCACATGGACTAGCTCCTAAAGCTCTTGCCCCCAGTGAAGCAGATAAAATAGGGACATTCAGGAGGAGGTAAAGGAGCTGAGGGGTGGGCAGGTGCGTTGGAATCCAGAGCTCTGTGTTTCTTTATGCTCTGCTCCCAGCGAGTGTAAGTGGGTGGTGGGTGGGCTCGGAGCCTCGGACTACTCTCTCGGAAGGCGGGGGGGACTTCTATTTAGTTAGAAGATGCCTACGCGTCCATTCCTCTATGTATCCGTATTCACTCCCACATGCCAGGGGCTCGATTCCAGAGGGGCCGAGTGTGGCTGTTACACAGGTGGGGGCGACACGAGTCTGGAGGAGACGGAGCGCCCTCTTCTGGCCCAGGACGGGCCCACTCAAGCCCGCTAAGTACCCAGCCTGCCTCTCTACAGCACCCACTTCCCCGGGATCTGAGCGCACAGTGTGGGAGCACTGCAGCCCCCGGGTGGGCCAGTCGAGAGACCGCATCTGCCCGCGGAGCACCGCGCTGGGAGCGGGGCCGCGCGGCCGGCATTCTGGGAACCGGGTGGAGTCGCTGCCGCGGTCAGCCTCCGGGCTCCACCTGTTGCAGCTTCGGAGCGCTCGAGCCAGGCCGGGCGGAGCCCGGGGAGCTCGGCTCCCAGCGCCGTTCTGCAGAGCGGGGCCGAGGCGAGGAGGGGCCCTGGGAGCAGTGCTGACAGGGCGGCGCGGAGGGGGCTGTCCCGGGGAGGTGAGAATGGAGCTCAGAGACTGTGCCAGTGCCCCCTGAAAGGCCAGGTCTTGGGGAGGGAGCCCCTGCCCGTGTGCTGGGGAGCCTGGCCGCTGTTCTGCACGGGGCAAGGGGAAAGCACTCCGCAGCACCAGATCTCTGGAGCACACTGAGGCGGCCAAGCCCGGATGCAGGAGCTGGAACTCTCCAGCCCCCAGTCCTCCGCCACCTCTCCGGGAACTGGGGCTGGCTAGGGACGCGCGTCGCACGGGCACAGCCGGCGCGTAGGAGCGGAAGACGCCCCCGCACGGGACCCGGAGGCCAAGGGCGCTCGGAGCAAGGCTAGGGAGGCTGCCCGGGGAAGATGCCCCTAACTCCCCTCGTCCCCCCATTCCGGCCTCCCTTTCTGGTGTCCTCCTCCAGCCGTTCTGTCCGCCGGATGCCGCGCAGCGCGGGGGCCGGGCGCGAGGTAGGAACCCGTGGGCCCCGCTCCCGGCCGTCCCTCGGGGTGCGCCCGCCCAGGACCTGCTCCAGCCACTACACCCCGGCAGACGGGTAGGTGACCCCAGAGGTCTGAGGCTCCGAGCGACGCCGAGACTGGCACGCAGCCCCACGGATCCATCTGGGGAGGCACCCCCAGCGAGCGCCAGCACACGGACACCCCGCGTCCTAGCCGTCGGCGGCTGGGGAAGAGATGGGCGAAGAGACTGAGCCCACCCGGCTCCTCTAACCCGCCAGCTTCCGAGGCCGGAAGACCTTGCTGAGGGGGAAATTCAAGTCCGCCCGGATTCGCGCTGAGGACGCGCCACGCCCCCTCCCCAATCTGAACAGAGCAGGGAGGGCATCCGGGGGGAACCAGCGGACTCCGCTCTCGGTCACTCGGACCTCGAGCATTTAGGAGAACTCCGAGGCGGGTGGGGACAGACAGCCACAAAGCGGATTTGAAACCAGGAGTCGAGGCGGACGTGGGGAGCGGGAGCGGGCGCCGCGGGAGCGACCGAGGAGGCGGCCTGGGGAACCGCGCGGCCTGGGACTGCGCCCCGCGGTCATGAGCGAGCGGACCGTCGGGCGTGCGGGGGCGGGTTGAGCTGCGAGCCCCGGGAGGGCCGGGGCGACAGTCGGCCGGCGGCCACGGCCCTCCGGCGCGGGGCGGCCCCCGGGGACCCGGCCATGGCCGGCCGGGGGTGCGGCTGCAGCTGCGGCCCGGGCTACCTGAACGAGGACAACGCGCGCTTCCTGCTGCTCGCCGCGCTCATCGTGCTCTACCTGCTGGGCGGCGCCGCCGTCTTCTCGGCGCTGGAACTCGCGCACGAGCGCCAGGCCAAGCAGCGCTGGGAGGAGCGCCTGGCCAACTTCAGCCGCCGCCACAACCTGAGCCGCGACGAGCTGCGCGGCTTTCTTCGCCACTACGAGGAGGCCACCGAGGCCGGCATCCGCGTGGACAGCGCCCGCCCGCGCTGGGACTTCACCGGCGCCTTCTACTTCGTGGGCACCGTCGTGTCCACCATAGGTAAGCGGGCGTCGCTGGGGGGCGAAGGGGTGCCCGGCCCCGCAGGCCCTTTCCTGGGACCGCTTGGGGCTCTTGCGTTCCTCCACCCCCGCGCTCAGCCCGGCGGTACAGATGGGAGCTGCCGCCTCGTCCACAGGTGGTACTGCCTCCCCGCTTTCCTACATGCGGTCCGCAGGGCGGGGGCATCCGCAACACCTGGGTTCTCGTTCTGACCTCCTGGCCCGGGGCCTGCTCGTTAACCCGCGCGCAGGGGAGCTGCGTGAGCCTTAAGTTGCTCTGGAGGGTTTTCTATATAGGTGAGGAGACAGAGCTTGAGTTCGTGAAACTTTAGGGGAAAAGCTTAGGAATCAGAAGGACCCTACAAAGATTTACTGACTTAATACCATTCATGAAGCAGTGGTTTGTGGGGAGGCACGAAGGTTAAGACTGTCCGTGACTTCAAGCTTACAGAGAGAAAAATCAGATTGAATACCAAGTTAGAAGTAAGCGGGCAAAGTGCCGATGGGGATGGAAGAGAGTTTCCTACCAAGAAGGAAAAGGGGCGACCTTCAGGTTGAACCAGCTAGTGTAAGGTATGGGTTTGGGGACTGAAGTGTTTTGCACTCTGGAGGAGGAGAGAACTTCATTTCGGGGGTGCCTCATGAGCTACCTGATCTAGATGGAGCAGTGGAGGGAAGGCTAGGAAGGTCTCCAGGCTCAGAGCATGAAGGTGGACTTTACAGCCAAACTAAGGAACTAGAACTTACATAGAGGCAATCGGGAGCCATTGAGAGTTCTTGAGCAAGAGTGTGACAGCACGGCTATCACACTCTATCACACGGTCGGTGATACCTTTATTTGTAGCAGAAGAAAAATGTTGGAAGTCTTTGTACTACACCTCTAAAGACTCCTCTCTGAAGCATAATGGGGTTAGAAGGGGGTGGGGGAAGACGCTGTGGAAATTCTTAGAGAAGGAGAGAGCTGAAGCGGAGGAGGAGCTTTGAAACAAGACCTGGAAAGGGAGTAGCTGCCAGAGCCCAGGAGCTGCAGCAGGGCCCCCAGGGCGCTGCGGGTGCTCTCAGCCCGGGCCCCTGTGCTAGGGAGGAGAGCTTGTCAGTGAGGCAGGGTGACAAGGCAAACTTGCTTGAAGCTCCCACGCATGGCTGTCTTAGGTTGACATTCCGCCAGGAGAATGATTAGTCCAGAAAGATTTCCCAAGGTTAGTTTAGAAGCCCAGGGCTTCATCTGGTGAGGAGAAGGGAAGGGCGGGGAGGACTGGCATGATTAGGGACACTTGGGCTCTCCTTCCCCCTCCCCCCCATTCTATAGCTGGTCCCTGTCCATCAGCAGGGCCGTTATGACACCACAATCACGGGACAGCAAGAAAAGCTCTTTTTGCATTCCCTGGGGTGACTAGAATGTGAGGCCCTGAGGGGGACAGAGGGAGCAATGCCCACGGTTCTCTCTCCCAGCACACAGTCTCTGCTGGGCTCTCTTAGCAGAATTCCCTAAATCCCCCACTGCGTCCCTCCTTTGTCTCTGAAGATGGTTCTAGAATGCCTGTGCTGGGAGGACTGGGGGGGACAGCCTGACTGAGAAGGGCTGCGGTGGAGCTGACCCCAACTCTTTGCATCGCTAGTACGGTGTTCTTACTCAGACTGATGATACATTTGGGGGTCGTCCTGGCGGGAGAATGGGGGAGTGAAGTCCACTTCCCCACAAGCCACTCCTTGGTCACCCCGGTGGACATGGCAGTAGGAAGGAGCAGCTTGTATGTATTGACTGGTGAACGTTGGTGCCTTAGGAAGGGAGAATGTCTCTGGTGGGTGGGCAGGTAGGAACAGGGGCTTTTGAGGAGCAAATGGAATGTCACCTGTTAGAAGGGAAGGAATTCTGGACTGAGAGTCTGACATTGGAGCTATTGGTCCTGTCTCCGTAACCGGGGCATTAACCATTCTTAACCATTCTGAGCCCCATCCTTCTCACCTGAGATGTCCACAAAGTGGCCCCCTGGCACTGGCACGTGTTTGTGGTTCATTAAACATTTATGTGTCCTGCCCACTCTCTCCCTCTGAGCCTTCCCCTCTCGCAGGGCTCTGGAGGGGTGATGAGCTCATGGAAGTGAATGTTCTTTACAAAGTACAAAGCAGGGGCTTATTTCCACTTTCTCGGTTCCAACATTTGCTTTTAAATTGTTTCATTAATTGCTGTTGTAATTACAGCACTCACTCCCCTTTATTAGGGTAGATATTAGGCACATACTGTGATTTTTATGTGAATATGCGATGCAACTAATTACCACGTTACACTTACACTTAATTTCCATCAACACAACTCCGTGAAGTCAGTATGATTATCCTCGTTGTATAGACAGGGAAGCTAAAGCTTCACGTTCCTTGTAAAATAACATACAAAGAAGGAAAAAAATGAAGCCCTCTGCAGTGACATCACCCCAAGTTCTTCATTGTTAACATTCTGGTGCATTTCCTTCTGTTCTTTTTCTCTAGGCACTCACGGATGTACATATGTATTTTTTTAGAGTTGGAGGCATAGTCAGTAAAACTTCTTATCTTGTATTATAGGTGTTACAATTACATGATGTTTTTCTTTTTCTTTTTAATTTATTTTAATTTTTAAAAAAGATTTTATTTATTTGACAGAGAGAGGGAGATCACAAGTAGGCAGAGAGGCAGGCAGAGAGAGGGGGGGGAGCAGGCTCCCTGCCGAGCAGAGAGCCCGATGTGGGGCTCGATCCCAGGACCCTGAGATCATGACCCGAGTAGAAGGCAGGGGGCTCGACCCACAGAGCCACCCAGGCGCCCCTACATGATGTTTTTCATCTAAAATAGTTCTGCTGTGCTTTCTTCTGCAAAGACTTTGAAGTAACAGACAACAAGAAAGCATAGGGTAAAACAATGAAAAACATGTAAGTACCACTTCAGAACCAGGAAAAAGCACAGAAATATGGAAAGCAAATGGATCTAGGAAGTTGCTAGAGAGGATCTTTGTCTTAGTTCAGGTTCCCCCAGAAGCAGACACTGAGCCAAGAATCTGAGTTGATGGGAAGGTGCCAGGGATATAGGCCAAGGGAAGGAGAAGAGAGAGAGAAGAGGAAGTCCATCACCATAGAGTCTGTTATTCAGCGGGAACTGTAGTCGGCAGCTGGTACTTACTTCCAAGTGAAAGTTTGAAACAATGCAAAGCTCGTGACCCAGAATTACCCTAGGTAAGGGAGCTGGGGTATTTATACACCCACACCTGTCAGGAGTTGGCTCAAAGCTGCTTGGAGAGCAGGGGAAGCACAAGGATAATCCCAGGAACAGATTTCCCCCGCCATCCGAAAGTAGAGTGTTTCTATGGAACCTTTTATAAACTGAAATGGTGTGAAAGGATAAAGCAAGTACCATCCCCTAAAAGTAAAAATCCTCGGATTTCTTTCAGTTGGCAATTATACGTTACTAATATAGGTCTTTCCTAAAAGCAAAGTGGCGTAAAGCAAACTCGCCGATAATGGGGGAAACCTGTATGTCTGGCCTGATTTTTTTTTGTTTGTTTGTTTGTTTTTTTCATGGACAGCCCAAGATCAGTCCTCTGACAAAGATATAGGCACTGGGCATCTGAGGTCAGTCCAGTATGCCCAGAAATGACAAAGAGGACCCCAAGGGGTGGAGAAAGTGTACCGACAAAGGCTATTCAAACTTGAAATTCAATTCCAAGCTTCCTGGCAGAGTCAGGACCCCATACTGGAATCCTTATTATCAGAAAAAAGGAAGCATCAACCTTATCCCAGTTACTAATCAAAAAAGTTTCCCCCTTGGGATTTTTGTATAGGAGGCATTTCATAGGCTAGTGGTGACGTTCACAAACAAACATTTTCCTGAAAATGAAAGTGAGAATTTCATGTACCTGTTGTCTGAGATCTTTGATTAAAAAGTCAGAGCAGAACTAAATTCTACCCCAAAACTAGTAATACACTATATGTGAACTAACTTGAATTTAAATAAAATTTTAAAAAAAATAAAAGCAGAATGAAAAACTGTTTGGCAGTTTCTCAAAAGCCTAAACAGAGAACTACCATATGACCCAGCAATTCCACTCCTAGGGCACATATTCAAGAGAATTGAAAGCACATGCTCAGATATTGGGCACCTGTGTTTGTTGCTGTGTTACTCATAGAGCCCAAAGGTAGAAACAACCCAAGTGTTCGTCAACAGATGGATGGATAAACACAAAGTGGTAGATGTGTACAATGAAGTACTACTGAGCCATAAAAATAATGGAATTTAAATGCATGTTGCAACCTGGATGGATCTTGGAAGCATACTTATACTTCATGAAATAAGCCAGACACAGAAGGACAAATACTGTATCATTCCACATGTATGAGGTACCTCGAATAGACAAATTCCAGAGGAATGGCAGGTAGAATAGGAGTTACCAGAAGCCGGGGCAAGAGGAGAAGGGTTGTTTTATGGGTATGGTCCTTTTGTTGGGGATAATGGAAAAAAAAGTGTTGGGTGTGGACAGTGGTGATGGTTAAACAACAGATTGAGTGTATTTGATACCATTGAGTTACACACTTTGGAATGGTTACAGTGGTAAATATTAGGTCTCTTTTGCCACAATTTAAGAGGAGCAGAATATGAAAACACAAGTCAGGGATCTCCATTCTGAAAGAGGCTGGTGATCAGATTGAAACGAGAGTAAATAAAGGACTCAGAGAAGTAGGTTGATGAGATATCCTGTAGAGGGGCGCCTGGGTTGCTCAGTGGGTTAAGCCTCTGCCTTCGGCTCAGGTCATGATCCCAGGGTTCTGGGATTGAGCCCCGCATCGGGCTCTCTGCTCAGCAGGGAGCCTGCTTCTCCCTCTCTCTCTGCCTGCCTCTCTGCCTGCTTGTGATCTCTCTCTGTCAAATAAATAAATAAAATCTTAAAAAAGATATCCTGTAGATAAGCTCCTCTACACATCTTTTCTCTCAAATAGGCTTTTGTTAGGAGTTTGTTTCTGCATTGGCCTGTGAGTTTTTAACTCAGGGTCTCTCCAGAAAGTACTTGAGGTCATTTGCAAATGATACGGTCTAGTAGGCTTTGCTGGGTTTTAGGTTACTCCCAAATCTCAGTCCCTTAACCCATTAGGGGCTTACTTCAGACTCACACCAAGGTCACTGTGGTGTGTGTGGGGATTCCCCAGGGCGGCTGCCTTCACCTTTTGGCTCCTCTTCCTCAGCTCATGCTTCCAGGACTGTCCAGGAAGGGGAGGAAGGGCTGACGTGTGGAGTACCGGTGACCAGTGGCCGTCACCTGCAAGTGACACAAATCACCGCCACACACATTCCATTGGCCAAACCAAGTCATGTGGCCACACGCACCTTCAAGGACTTGGGGAAGCACACTGCTCCCCCGAGTCCAGAAGGGGGTGAGACTTGATATTGGTGAACAGCTCGGATACGTATTATACATCTGTATGCACCGTGCACTAGAAATGGATAGAAATGGATTTAAGATATGGGTGATGAGAAAACATGAATAGGATAGTTCAATTAAGCCAGCTTTTTTAAAATTTTAATTATTTTTTTTTAAGTGGGCTCCACGCCCTCTGATTAAGACCTGAGCTGAGACAAAGCGTCAGGCACTTACCCCACTGGGCCAGCCAGGTGCCCCTAGCCACATGTGGTTAACACACCGAGGTTTATGTCAAAAGGACCTGCATGAGCCCCAGATTTGGCTCTGAGTTTCCTGTTGTCAAAAGAAAGAGGCAAGGACAACCTTTAAATGGTCCCTCTTATCCAGGCTGCCTGTTTGGAAAACACCCAAGTTTTTCAGACTGAAATAAAAATTTTCCTGCAGATGGTTATGAATGGGAGTGCGTAAGACGATGAGTAATCCCCTCCACAGCATCTGGGCCGTAAGTATGAGAGAGAATGGCGCTCTGCTACCTAGTTCCGCATCCCTCAGTGCAAGGTGCGGTTCAGGAAATGCCCCTCTGCCAAAGCTGGAGCACCGTGCAGGGCAGACAAACAGCTCTGCTGTGGTCCACTAGGGACGTTTAGAATTCTCTACTGGAAGTTCCCAAGCTTCAGTGTCTGCAAGAACTCATCTGAGGGGAATATGGTGCTTGTTCAAATGTAGGTATTTGGGCCCCCCTTTCAGAGATCCTGATGCCGTAAATCAGCATTTTGGGAAACGTCCCCAGAAGCTCTGATATAGGCAGCAAAGGGAACCCACTGAGGCATGTCTGATGGGAGCAGGTGTAGGATGGAAGCCCGTGGAGATCCGTGCTCTTCAAAGAGTGGCTGATGGAGCCGTGGCATCTGCATCCCCTCGGATCTTGTTAGAAACGCAGACCCTCAGGCCAACCCCAGACCAACTGAGTTAGAATCTGTTCTCTAACGAAACCCCCGGGTGGGTCATAGGCACATGAAAGGTGTTTCCTGGTGTTGCTTACTAGAGCAAGGCCCCCTGGGCTCGAGAACATAGACAAACTGGTGGCCAGGCTGGAATGGAAAGGAGGGGAGATGCGCTCATCTCTTGTCTTGGTGGCCCTCCTCTCCAGCGGGTCATGAAGTACATGAGGAGCAGGATGACTTAGCCCAGAGCAGCCTAACCAGACACAAGGACGCAGTGGGATTAGGCTAGGAAGGGGATGATGGCTTGCGCCAGTCTGAAGGGCTTGGTCAGAGAGGTGCCAAGCCCTGCCTTAGTGCCATACCGCTCAAGCTAGATTTCTAGATTTGCAGCAACAGTTGTGTTCATTCTAATTAAACAGAAGTAATCATGCTGATGCCTCCTTTTGGGCCCTGGGAGTGGCTTTGGATTAGCACCTGCGCAGTGGTGTTCTACAAGGCTTGAAGGCTCGTGGGGCTCAGGAGGAGCTGGGCTGACGCGTTTAGAATTCGGCCTGGTCAGTGTGCACATCTACGTGGTGCGTGCTGAACTGTTTTTGGAATCTGCTTCCTCCTACATGGGAGCCGTTGAGGAAGGAGCTCATGAAATCAAATTATATCAGGTTCAAACAAAATACTGGGGGTCGCCATTCCACATAGAAAGCTATAAATTGACATCATGAACAGGCATTGAGAAAGAATAAAAACATCTCATGAGGACGGTAATAATCGTCACGTGTTAGTGGGTCTCGTGCACGGGTCGAGATTTAAATCACACACTGACTAGGCACTTTATATTTTACAAAGCATTTGTGCACAAATCATATGAGGTCGGCAGAGAAGTTACTGACATTTTGCAGATGAGGAAACTGACGACAGAAAGCATAGTTACCTTACTCAGGACTTACTCTGCTCTAATGTGGCCAAGTCAAAATTAGAACCAGATTTTGTTTACTGTCTGATGGTAAAAGAAATATGTATTCATTTGAGAAGACTGGAAACATATGGGAAAGTATAAAAAAGAAAGGAGAAATCATCCGTAATGCCACCATCCAGCAAGAATCACTGTTAATATTTTGGCTTATATTATATTGTACGTCAAGTGCTATCTCATTGAATCTAAGATGCTTCCTTATTTTATGTACCATTAAGAAAGAAAAGAATGCTGCCAATTAAATTTTGACACGCTAGCCTTATGAGATCACCTCCATTTCCAAGACATTAAAATGTTGGGGAAAGGTACATCTTAAAGTCATGGAAATAGATCATGCTTTGTATCTATCTGACTGTTTTCCATTTAGCTATGACATGAGCATATGTTGTAATTAGGTAAAAATGAATCTCAAAATTAGAATTTCTCTGATTTCTACTGAAGTTGATTAGTTTTAAATACTTACTAAAAACACTTACAGTTTGGGGCACCTGGGTGGCTCATTCGGGTGACCGTCCGTCTTTGGCTCAGGTCATGATCTCAAGGTCCTGGGATGGAGCCCCACATCAGGCTCCCTGCTCATCAGGGGGTCTGCTCTGCCCTCTCTCTCTGCTCCTCCCCCTGCTTGTGTGTGCACATGCTCTCCCTTTCTCTCAAATAAATAATAAAATCTTCAAAAAAAACCTCAAACCCCACACAGTTACAGCTCATCTTCCCTGTGTCATCTAGCTAATCCTTTTCCCATTTTGCTATCGGGAGTGAGGGGTTGTCGTCTTAATCATTGTATATGTGTGCTTTAGGTTTGAAAGTTTTGGCCCTTTGTCATGGCTGGGCCATACTCTCCATGCATTTTTGTTTTCCGTTCAGCATTTATTAGATTTAGGAACGCTCTTAATTTCTGTGCATTGGATTCCAGCCTTTTCCTTGCGATGTCTTCCATTGTTTGTGTTTGGGCTTTAAAAATAACTTTCCATCCAGATTTTATAAGAATGCTAGTTTCTGTTCAGTATTTTTCCAAGTGCTCCACACCCCTCTGTGGTAACAGCTGTTTTTCAAACCCTTCCCCATATTGTCTCGTGTGAACAATGATGGTGCATTGTGACATGGTATTTAAGGAGCGATGCCGCGTGGTCGTGAGGAAAGAGACAGCACAGAGTGGCTGGTAGGCATTTGCTTTCCCCCAGGTCAGGCGGAAGGGCCATCTTTCTTGAGATCTGGGATCTCAAGATCTTCTTTCTGAGATCTTCGAAAGCCTCAGGAGGAAGATCACACTATTCGTCCTGTGAACCCTGGGCTTGTTCAATCATTTGTTTCCTTCTTGGTACATTTCAGCATCTTGAAATTAGCATTCCGTGGCAGGGACGCCTCTCCAGTCTCCACTGTCCCGCACGCCAGCGGGTCCACATTCGTGCTCATCTTAGCTTGTTTCATGAAATTCTTCTCTTAGGAAACATGGTGCTTTCCTCTTCTTTTATCCCAAATGCCATCCTGTTCTCTCCCCGCCACCCCCTATACCTTTCTCCACAAAGGAGAGAGAGATGTGGCATGAATGTATCCCAGATAATTCTTGCACCCCTTTGGGGGGGCTAAGGGTGGTGTTCCATTCTAAGAATCACAGTCCATTAGCCTGAAGTAACAAAAAAGTAAATTTTTGTTTGCGTATTTCTAAAGAACCTGAGAGTCTCCCATTTATAACACAGAGGAATGTTCTTTCTCTTCTCCTCTCCTAGTCTCATATATCTTAAAGGAGTTCTGGAGCCTCTTATTTCCGGTTCTCTTAGTCTGTCCCTCTGCGTCCCTCTCCCCATCCCCCACCCCCCCACCCCCACATCTCTATCTGTCCTCTGTCATCACAAGTGACTTCCCCTCTCCAACTTGTTTTAGCTTTTTCTTATTGAGCTCTCTCCCCGGTGAAGGATAGCCCTGAGGACTGGACTGGCCCAGCAAGCAGCAGTGGTGTCCCGTAGGAGGATGGAGAGAAGAACTGGGTGACATGATCATCACACATGAATGGCTTTACACCAGGGAATAGTCTCATCCTAGATAGGAGGCCATGGCCGTGTTTAGACCCAGAAGACACAGCGCACTGAGGACAGTGGGGCAATGCCTCTCGTCAGGAGGCGTCTCCATCACCACGCAGCTCTCCCTCTACCCTCCAGCCTTCTGCCTCTTCCAGTTCAGTTTATCTGAATTGCTAGACATCATGTCACTTTCCTGAAATGTCGCACCTCGAGCATTCCCACCGCGTCTTCCTTGGGCCCAGAGAGCCATCGGTAGTAGCCGAAGCGCTCAGATTCTGCTGGCCCCATCCTCTGGCCCGCCGCTGGCATCTCTTCTCTCGATCCCCTCTCCTTACAGGGAAACGCTGTCAGGGTCAGCGACCCCCAGGGTCAGGCCATGAATGACGTGAGTGTAACTTGGGGCATGGGACTTGCCTGTGCTCTCGCAGGTGCTCAGATTCAGACTGCAAAACAGTGTCACCCTGGCCAGGCAGGTCTGACAATGGCTTCACTCAAGAGTTGGAACCTCGCAGGGAGGATTTTGACCATTTGTGAGCTCCGGCTTCTTTTCCTTTGGGAGCGAGACAGACAAGAAGCTCTTTGCCCTTCTTGGTCAGGAGCAACACCTTGATTTTTACAGTTCATTTGTGTACCTATTTTTGGAAGATCCTTGAGGGGCATGGGGGAACTAGCATCTTAGCTTTTATTATGCACCCACGAATTTGTTAATGGACCTGGGACACTTACGTTCTCTTAACACCTCTGATCCTCATGTCTACACTTAGGGGTTATAATCTATCTGTATGTTCTACTCAGCTTGTTTCTTTTACATTATTTTCTATACGCTTTCTCGGGAATTTCACGTGTTCCTATTAATGTAGCATAGTTTATTTAATTATTCTCAAATTGTTGGGTTTGGGGCCATATAGATATATGTGTATATATGTGTATATATATATATATGTATGTATATGTATATACATATATATCTATATGGCCCCAAACCCAACAATTTGAGAATAATTAGTAAATTTAATTAGTAAAAAAAGAGTAAATATATATATATGTATATACATATATATGTATATACATTTATTTATATACATATTTAAATGTATATACATATATATATATTTACTCTTGTGTGTGATAAAATTTATGAACTATATTGAGTGCTTACCATGGGTGAAACACAGCACACATCTGTATATGTGTATATTTCTTGTAAGAGCCCCATGAGGATGATTACTATTAATATCCTCGTGCACTGGACTAGCATCCTGGGGCCCAGAGAGCTTTCATGCGGTGTCTGAAGTTACCCAGCTGGAAGAAGCCTGGAGGCTTCCTTCAAAGCTAATGCATTGAACCACTACCCCTTTGCTGTTTCTTCCTCTGGGGTCCTTGTTGTGGTAAGAATGGCCCTTGGAAGAGCCTGCGACCTCTTTTTTCAGTGGCTGTGGTTCCTGGATGACTTGGGGTCATGTAAGAAGACAGAAACGGTCTGGCTAGCAGACTCTCAGGGGTTGTTTGTGATGTTGAAGTATCAGTGGTTCCATGGGTTAAAGGTTTGGGTAGTGTTCTGCCCGCTTCCCAGGAGTCCATGCACATGGAGACCAGGACCTCCTTTCAGAGTATCTCACAGTTCTTGCAAACTTGCAACCTTCCTTCCATCACCTTGACAACCGATGTGCCTAGAATGCGCCAGCCCCCAGGACTTTCATCTCTAATTCTGACATATTTGATCCAGAAGTCACTTCCTGACTGCCTGTGAGCTCTTCGCCCATTCACACCAAGATTTTATGGGTCTTGGGTCTTCCCTCATGTTGAGCATCTGATGAAGATCACAAGGCATTGACCTTACAGATCAGCCAAAGCTATAGTTTTCAAACTGTGCTCCAAGTAGCCTATAGGGTTCTCAGTGGTATTTTAATGAGCTCTCCTGAGGTCCTGAGTTTTTAATCTCTGTTATGTGTATTTATCTATATATGCTCAAAATATTTATCTTGTTCTGCCTTTTTATTGACAATGACTTTTTTTTTGGCATGTACAAGGGATTTTTATATAACCAAATACGTTCATTTTTACTGGCAATTTCTTCTACGGTTTTTCAAAAAGCCGGGTCCTCTCTGTGGTTGAGATAAATATTCTCATCCATTCTTCGTTTAGCTCTAACTCATCTCAAATGTTATTCAAAAAGATTGCCTTTTAAATGGTTTTGTGTGGTTGGCTATATAATTATGATTTGATTTATTTCTAAAATTATCACATAATGATTTGAGAATGTGCATTTTCCAGAATTCTCTTTTCTGTTCTGAGTGTTTCTTTGTATCCTGGTATCTGTACATGTTTCAGCTGGTTTTTCTCTTATGTTACAGAATTTTGGATCAAGAAGGAACATCACCCCAGAACCCCTCTAACCCTAGTAAACACACCCCAAATAACATTTTGGTTGTATATGTTGGGGCATATAAATTCAGAATTATTGATGTCATCATTTGTATAACTTATGTTATATTATTAATAATACCTTTGTTTACTTCTTGATGCCTTCTATATGAACATCTATTTTTAAACATAGATATGATTAAGTTTCTGCATTCTGTTAGCAGATACTTGCTGACTTTTAGATCATTTCTTTAGTTGTAAGTTCTAATGTATTTTAAAGCAAACCACTTAATACATTTTGCATTTTTTTTTTAAATCAGTTTTAGACTTTTCTCTTTGTAGGGAACTTTGGCACATTTAATATTTGGTCTCATAGGCAATATTCGTTTTTGTTCTGCATTTCTCTAGTTTTTCTGTTCCCTTTCCAATACCATAGCATCTATCACAGTGGATTGGGTATTCTTTTTGTCACTTTAAGTGTGATCAGAATGAAAGCTTATCGAAACTTCCTGGGGACAAACACTATATCTGCCATTATGTTTCATGTTTGTAAATAAAATTAAGACCCTTTCCTCTGGGTGATAGTGAGTTTTGTGTGATTGGGTTCAGCTCCATTCCCTCCAACTGCCTTGCCAACCGGGTCCCTTGTTCTATCTTGTTCTCTGAAAACACATTTCTCTGCACATTACATTTTTATTGCCTTGGAACCTGCCTTGTGTTATCACAGTCTGATTGCTGAGACCACACCAAAGCCATAATCTTTTTCTCTTTAGTGATCTTTAGTGCATCTCTTCCCAGTACCTTCCTCTTCGTTTCCAGTCCATTTCTTCTTCTTCTGCCTCTGGACCTTTAAGGCTTTGGATGATCATTCACTCAACACCAACTGCATTTTCTGAAGCCCTCTTCTGCTTCTAGAGGGAAAGCAAAGGCAAGATTCTTAGTTGTTTGAGAAGCTCCATTGGTCTGTTTCCCATGGTGCCTGTACCCACTCATGTTCCCACCACCAGTGCACAAGGGTTCCCTTTTCTCCATACCCTCGAGGACACCTGTTTTTTTTCTTCTTTTTCAGAAGAGCCCTTCTGACAGGTGTGAGGTGATTATCTTGTTGTGTGTGTGATTTTAAAGATTTTATTTATTTATTTAAGAGAGAGAAAGAGACAATGAGCAGAGAGAGGGAGAAGCAGACTCCCTGCTAAGCAGGGAACCCAACGTGGGGCTCCACCCCAGGACTCCAAGATCACAACCGAGCTGAAGGCAGATGCTTAACCAGCTGAGCTACCCAGGCACCCCTCTTATTGGGGTTTTGATTTGCATTTTCCTGATGCTTTTCGATGTCAAGCCCTTGTTCATGTACCCGTTAGCGTGCATTTATATATTGTTTTTGGGAAAATGTTTATTCAGGTTCTCTGACCATTTTTTAAAAAGATTTATTTAAATCTTATTTAAATCAGAGGAGAGGGAGAGAAGCAGGCTCCCTGCTGAGCGCAGAGCCTGACCTGGGTAGGGCTTGATCTCACGACCCTGAGATCATGACCTGAGCCAAAACCAAGAGTCAGATGCTTGAGCAGCTGTACCATTCAGTTTCCCTCTGCCCATTTTTAATCAGCTTATTTGTTTGTTTGCTATTGAGTTGTAGGAGTTCTTTATGTATTTTGGATATTAACCTCTTATCAGATACGTGACTTGCAAATATCGTGTCCTGGCCAGTAGGCTGCTTTTCCTCGTTGCCTTCATGTGCCCACGCTCTTGAGTTTGATGAACTCCCACCTGTTTGTTTTTGCTTTTCTGGCTTTTGCTTTGGATGATTTATAACTGTTCTCTCTTTTCTCCCAGTTAACGTTTCTTCATCCAATTTTGCTCATCTGTGGGGTTCTTCTTGTCTTAGTTTCCCTGGATAAGTCCTGTAAGCCACTCTCAGTCCCAGAGGAATCTGGAAATCTTTCTTTGGGACTTGAATTTTTTAAACTGAATTTATGCTACATTTAGGCTTGTCCTCACTCAGTCCTGTTTTATTCATTCTGGCTGTTGATTGATTGATTGATTGATTTTTGCTCCAGTTGTCATATTCCTGGTATTTGGTGTGGAGGCATGCTATACTGTTTCTTGGCCTGCTATATTTTTAGACTTAGTTTCTGTCATTTAACAACCTGTTAAACCTAATAGCAACACCTGTGAAAAGAAATGTGTACAAAGCCTGGTTTGACCACACAGGGATATACTGTGTTTCATGTAATGGAATGATGGATGAAAACTGAATTCTGGGAATTGATAACTGAAAACAACCACATCACTACTTAATCAATTAATTAAGACAAATTTCCTGGGGAAGATGGAGTCTAATGGGTATTTGGGAAGAGATGATGACCTGCTCATTCTCTTAACTTTCTTTTGAGTTAGGGAAAATAAGGCTCAGATAAATTTTCCTAAGTACACACAGCTGGTAAGTAAGGGAGTCCATCAGGAATTTTGTTTAGCTTCAAGTAGCAAGACCCCAAAAAACAGTGGTAACATGCACAAGGTTTTGCTCTGGGCTAGGAAAGACACTGCAGTGCATGTAGGCAATTCAGGCCTCGTATGGTGACTGTAGGATGTCAACAAGGAGTCAGGCCTCTTTGGCTCTGTTATCCCTAGGATGTTTCTCTTGTCCTCAGGGCTCAGTGTGGCTGCTGCAGCTCTGGCCATCACATCCGCACCACAGGCAGTAGGATGAAGGAAAGGGAGAGAAAGCTCATGTGTTCTTTTTCTTTCAAAGAGATGTCTTAGGTCACGTTCCCTAATGAACAGGCTTTGGGCTGAGGATTTAGGTGGAAGTGATTTATTAAGCTCGTGCTCTCAGAAGAGACTAGTGGGAGAGTAAAGGAAGTGAGGAGGTGGAAAGAGAAGCAAAGCAGGAGGTTAATTTAAGGCGGTCTGGAACATAAATGGAATTTGTCCCACATTCAGGCAAAGGAACTGTCCTTTTATATACCCACACCAGTCACTGGTTCTGGCTGGGGGAGGGAAGGCACTTAAACTGCCTGGCCCTTGGCAGTTCTATAGTCATAGGTGTGAGCTGTGAGCAGTAAATCCTGTAGCAGCCAGGGGATGGACACACACAGCCTGTCAGGACTTTTAGGAGGAGCTGGGTGGGGCACAAACAGCAGTGTCCAGTACAGGAGGCTTCCCAGAAATTCCAGATAATCCTTCCCCTGACATTCACTGTCCACAGCTTTGTCACATGATTGTACCCAGCTTCAGTAGTGGCTGGAAATGGGCTCCTTATTCCAGTTAGTAACATATCCAAGAATAATTACTAAGGAATAATGAGAGAAAGAATGTCGGAGGTCTCTAACAGTGCTTGCGCAGGAGCATATCCATGAATGAGTCACGAAGAACCTTGACGGTCAGGCCACAGGGCAGGGGCCTGGCCTCCTGTTAGAGACGGGGAAGAATTGCCTAATAAAAAGAGACATTCATCTAGCAGAAGTGTCCAGATCTCTTAGAAGAAGAGAGAAGAAGCAGGAAGAGCAGCAAAGTGGCCCCAGGCTGGTCCCCACAGGGCCTAAAGGGCCAGGACAGAGAGGAAACAGGAGGCCCACGAAGGACCAAATGCCTCTTGGCCTCAAAGAGGAAATGGAGTAGAGCGTGGTGAGAACAGGATGCCGGGGAGCCCCCTAAGGTAGGCAGAGAGCAGAACCCGCAACAGAGTTGGCCCTGGGGTGTGTGTTGGTGGGGGGTCCTTTGGGGCTGGCAGGTGCCATGGCTCCAGGCAGAGCCTGGCTGGCTGGCCTGCCTTCTCCCCCCACCACCCTCCTTCCGTCCCTTCTTAACTGAGGTTGTTAATAATGTTAATCTCCAAAGGAAAACCAATAATGCAGATGAAAAGGAATATTTACTTTTTTCTTTCTTGTTAAACGGAGGTCGTTGATAAAGTTAGTTCTCTGACAAAAACCTATTTCATGAAAATGAAAAGATTAATTTATCAATAATGTGTTAACCGAAATGTTCACCTCAGGCTGGATCTGGATTTAGACGATGTCACCAAGTGTCATTTCGTCTGTCTCTGTCTCAGCTTCACATTTTTCTTATGAGGGTCCGTCTCGGGGACTGCGTCAGAGCAGTGAAGCTGGCCTCAGAACATCAGCCTGCCATGATCCTTAGCATTCAGGACTCCAGAAGGAGAAAGACCCTGTCTTTCCAGAGCTCCTGGATGGAGCTCTAAAGAGCCCCTCAAGGCTCACGTTTGCAAGACAGAGCAGGAGGTCAGGGTCACTCCCCCTCCTCTGGTATGGGTGGGACAGTGGAGGCGGGGAGGCGGGCTGCATGCAACTGAAAGTAAAAAAGGGAACAATTCCCAAGGTTCTTCATAGACGGGGGGGGGGGGGGGGGGGGGGGGGGGCAGGAGGAAGGATGGTCCCGGATACGTAACTGTGTGGGTCAGAAGCTGGATTCCCAAGGGGGGACAGTTGAAAGGACCCTAAGTTGAGCTTTGAAATTGTTGATCTCAGGGAGCCTTTGGGATAAGTTGGGGTTGGGGGAGGTCGGGGGAGGGGATCTGGAGCTCGGGAGAGAGGTTAGGACTGGAGATTCTGATGTCAAAAACCAAATTTCCATGGCGCCTGGGTGGCTCAGTGGGTTAAAGCCTCTGCCTTTGGCTCAGGTCATGATCTCAGGGTCCTGGGATTGAGCCCCTGCATCGGGCTCTCTGCTAAGCAGGGAGCCTGCTTCCCCCTTTGCCTCTCTGCCTACTTGTGATCTCTGTCTGTCGGGTAAATAAATAAAATCTTTAAAAACAAAAAACAAATTTCCTGGGTCAGGACATTGGGGTCAGGAGTCATGCTGTCAGACTTGCCTTTGATGTTTGGAACCATCGTTCTTTTAACAACATCAACTGTCTCTATCTTCTTTGCATCCCCAGCCCTGGGGGCTCCCCCCAACGGGGCTCCCTGGCTGGGCCCCCCTTCTTTTCCTCCTAAGAGGTCTTGTTCTGCGCTCCCCTGGGTCTAAGGAAACTCCTGTCAGTTCTTCCTCCACCCAGGACACCTGAGTTGCTGGTGCCCAGTTCCTTAAAAGCTCCCGAGCAGTGTTTCTCCACCTTGTCACTGCGATCATGGGGCCAGATGATCTGCTGTGGGACTGTCCTGTGCATTCTGCGATTCCTAGCAGCGATGTCCCTGACTTCTGTCAATAGGGGCCTCACTTGTGACCACCCACACTGTCTCTAGCCATTGCTAAAGGCCCCCTGGGGTCAAAATCTAGCAAGTGCCTTAAAAGGAACAAGAGGACAGAGATTCTGTGGCTTTTCTCTTGCAGGAGGTGGGCCTTCTGGGAGGGGTGCTGGGACCTGGAGAGGAGCAAGCGGGACCTGGGTTTCCAGAAAGCAAAAGTATGTGAGGATTTCCAATACTAGAGGGGTTCCAGAGTGAAGACAAAATTTTGAAACACAGGGTGTTTTTTTGAGTATTTGCCCCACTCCCTGCCTCACCCACAGGTCCAGACCCCACCCTCAATGGCATGATTAGCCACAAGGTGCCTTTTTTTTCTTTTTCTTGTTTGCAAATATTTTTTCCATTTTAAAAAATTCATAAAGTAATGCATGCATATTTATATTAATTTTCAAATTATTCCAAGTATTTAAAATGGAAAATCAAAGGTCTCCTTTTACTTTCCTGTCTTGCTCTCCAGAGCTAACCACTGCTTTTTTATTCTTTTTTTTGGGGGGGTGAGTAACAAAGTTGTGGAGCTGAAATTCACAAACCATAAAACTTACCTATTTAATATGTACAATTCTGGGCGCCTGGGTGGCTTAGTCAGTTAAGTGTCTGCCTTCGGCCCAGATTGTGATCCTGGGGTCCTGGGATCAAGCCCCACATTGTGCTCTCTGCTTGGTGGAAAGCCTGCTTCTCCCTCTCCCTCTGCTGACTTCTCCCCTTGCTTGTGCTCTCCTTCTCTCTCTGTCAAATATATAAATAAATCTTAAAAAAAAATAAAGTGTACGATTCAATGATTTTTAGTATTTCACAACTATCATCACAATTAATTTTAGGACATTTCATCATCCCCAAAAGAAACCCCGTACCCATCACTGCCCACCCTTCCCTCCAGCCCCTGGCAACCGCTGATCTACCTCTCTCTCTACAGATTTGCCTATTCTGAACATTTCTTATAAATGGAATGATAAAATGTGGCCTTTTATGCCTGGCTTCTTAGTATAATGTTTTCAAGTCATCCATCTCACATGTATCGATACCTCCCTCCATCCTATTGCCATATGATATTCTACTATACAGACAAACCGCGTTTTACCTATCAGTTAATCAGTTGGGTATTTTCATGTTTTAGCTATTGCATATAGTGCTGTGCAAAGATAGTGCAGTGTCCGGGTTTTCATGTATCTCGTGTGTATACCTAGGTTTCTTTTTTTTTTTCTTTTTTAAAGGTTTTATTTATTTATTTGACAGAGATCACAAGCAGGCAGAGAGGCAGGCAGAGAGAGAGGGAGAGAGAAGCAGGCTCCTTGCTGAGCTAAGAGCCTGATGTGGGACTCGATCCCAGGACCCTGAGATCATGACCTTAACCCACTGAGCCACCCAGGTGCCCCTATACCTAGGTTTCTAATAGAAACTATTCTTAATATGTGAATGAACTGCCAGACTTTTTTCCAGAGAGGCCATACCATTTTGTACCCCACCAACACTATCTGAGAGTTTCCATTTCTCTGCATTCCCCTGTAAAATTTTATTATGTATTTCTTTGATTATATCCATTCTGCGTGGATGTGAAGTTGTATCTTGTGGTTTTGATTTGCATTTCTCAAACAATGTTGAACACTTCTCATGTGTTTGTTGGCCATTTCTATACTTTCTTGAAAGAAACGTTATTCAAATCCTTTGCCCATTTTTAACTGGTTTTTTTTTCTTAATATTTTATTTTTAAGTAATCTCTACACCCAGTATGGGGCTTGAACTCACAAGCCCAAGATCAAGAGTCACGTGCTCCACCAACTGAGCCAGGCACCCTGGCATAGAATCTTCCCGGATTCAAGTCCATTATCAGATATATGATTTGTGAATATTGTCCTCATCTTGGTGGGTTGTCTTTTCACTTTCTTCGTGGTATCTTGAGAAGCACGGAAGTTTTTAAAATTTTCATGAAGTCCAACTCCGTTTTTCTTTTTGTTGCTGATGTTTCCCATGTCCTATCCAAGAAACCACTGCCCCATCCAGTGTCAGAAAGATTCATACCCATGTTTTCTTCTAAGAGTTTGTACTTTTGTTCTTACATGTAGGTGGTTAATCCATTTTGAGTTAATTTTTGTACGTAGTGTGAGATATGGGTCCAACTTAATTCTTTTGCATATGGATGTCCATTTCCAGCACCACTGGTTTTTGAAAAGATTATTCTTTCCCTCATTGAATTGTTTTGGCTGGCTCATCAAAAATCAGTTGACCGTAAATGGGAGGGTTGATTTCTGAATTCTCAGTTCTATTCCATTGATCTATCAGTCCTTGGGCCAACGCCACACTGTCTGGATTACTTTAGCTTTGTAGTAAATTTTGAAATCAGGAAGTGTGAGCCTTTCAACATTGTTCTTCTTTTCCAAGATGGTTTTGGCTATTATGAGTCCCTTGAATATCCAGGTAAATTTTAAGTTTGGTGTTTCAGTTTCTGCAAAGAAGCCTTGCGCCTAATCTGTATATCAATTGGTAGAATATTGCCATTTTAAAAGTACTGAGCATTCTAATCCAGGAACGTGGGATCATTTAATTTTCTTTCAATAATGTTTTATAGGGACGCCTGGGTGGCTCAGTGGGTTAAGCCGCTGCCTTCGGCTCGGATCATGATCTCAGGGTCCTGGGATCGAGTCCCGCATTGGGCTCTCTGCTCAGCAGGGAGCCTGCTTCCCTCTCTCTCTCTCTCTCTGCCTGCCTCTCCATCTACTTGTGATTTCTCTCTGTCAAATAAATAAATAAAATCTTTAAAAAAAATAATAATGTTTTATAATTTTCAAGGTATAAGTTTTTTCACTTCTTTTGTTAAACTGATTCCTGATTATTTAGCATTATTGACAATGAGACTTTATTTTGGGTGTTCATTGCAAGTGTATAAAATACACTTACCTGCATTCTTAGGTATTAAACCAACCTTGGATTCTGGGAATAAATCCCATTTGGTGCTTTTCATACATTTCTGCATTTGGCTTACTAGTATTTTGTTGAAAGTTTTTGCATCTATATACAAAAAAGATATTCACCTATTTTTTCCTCTTCATTGTGATGTCTTCCCCTTATCTTCATAGCAGGATAATGTTGGCCCATAGGTTGTGTTGAGAAGTGTTCAACTATGGTTCTTATAGATTTTTTCTGCAATTTCCCCAGATACACAATTGTGACATGGATGTTCAAAAATTTAACTCTTCCCCTTATTGCAGGACATGTCATTTATTTCTAATTATTTGCTAGTACTACAGCTCTATAAAGCATATTTTAAATTAAAAAAAATTTTTTTAAAGATTTTATTTATTTATTTGACAGAGAGAGATCTGAGATCCCAAGTAGGCAGAGAGGCAGGCAGAGAGGCGGGGTGGGAGGGAGCAGGCTCCCCACCGAGCAGAGAATCCGATGCGGGGCCCGATCCCAGGACCCTGAGACCATGACCTGAGCTGAAGGCAGAGGCTTTAACCCACTGAGCCACCCAGGTGCCCCACATTTTTAATTTTAAATATGTATAGGGACTGCCAAATTTTGGACAGCCTTTAAATTTAAGTATTCTCTTAACCAGTTTGCAAGAATCTTGTTATTTCCACGGCTAGCATGGACTGTAGTCTTCCTCGGTACCACACTGAACACTGTAGACAGAATGTCCCATCCTATGAGGTTGTGCTGTTATTTTCCTCCTTCTTTGGATGAGAAAACTGAAGCACAGAGAGTTAAAGACTTTGCCTCAAGCCACACAACTAGGAAGTGGTGGAGCTTTGATTCAAAGCCACAATTTAAAGTTTGGAGAAGTTAGTTTGACTGAGATAGAATCCTAGTGAAACCGGAATAAAACCCACGGCCCTGGTTCTGTATTTATTTTTCTCATTAATGGATTTGTATTTGATGTTACCAAGGAGTGTTTTCTGCAAGCTGTTGTTTTGAAGAAGCTGGGTTACCCGGCAGTAGAGTAAGGTAGACATCTGGTTGATGTCTAGGTTTGAGCAGTGTCTTTTTTCCCTTCTTAACCCCTTAGAACCACACCCAGCCCCCATCCCATATCAAACATAAAAATTCAGTTTAGTCCAGTCAAAATGGAATTGAGTCTCTACGACGCTCAATCTGACTACAGGCGTTCTTAACCTGGGGCTGTGGATAGAATTCAAAGGGTCTATAAACTTCGATGGGAAAATAATTGTCTTTATGTTTACTAACCTTTATCTTGGCAACCTCAAACACTTCTTTCAGTAAGGAATGCAGACAACAACCGATAGCTCAGGTGAGCAGCCCCTGTAGACTGGTCTCCAGGAGAAGCCAGATGTATTCTCACTGTGCAGGGCAGCACGTCCCTCACAGCCCCTTCTCTGAGACTTTAAAATCGTCGTAGCTATTACACCCACTCTTGTATAACAATTATACATGCGCTATACCGCACACGTGTTTTAATATGGTTGCTTTTGTAATTCTACACGTCGTATTTGATTCACTTAAAAAATCATTCTGAGAAGGGACCCACTGGGTTCCCCAGACTGCCCAAGGCTCCATGTAACAGAAAACAGGAATTGAGAACCAGACTGAGGTTTGGCTGATTTTGAACAAAGAGAAAAGGGGAACCTGTACCCTCGGTCATCCCTGCTGCTTTGGTGATGAGGGAAGGGCGTTAATCCACTTGGGATTGTTTGAACATGGACTTGGATGCTTGCGTCACTCAATCACTTCGCCTAGTCTCAGCTTTTCCTGATGATTCAGAAAACCTTTCAGGATGTTCTTTTTTTTTTTAAGATTTTATTTATTTATTTGACAGAGAGAAATCACAAGTAGATGGAGAGGCAGGCAGGGAGCGAGAGAGGGAAGCAGGCTCCCTGCTGAGCAGAGAGCCCGATACGGGACTCGATCCCAGGACCCTGAGATCATGACCTGAGCCGAAGGCAGCGGCTTAACCCACTGAGCCACCCAGGCGCCCCCTTTCAGGATGTTCTGATGTCTTGAGAGGTCATGGTTGGAGCATCTATCACCATTACCCTCAAGGCAGTGGGGAAGAAACAAGCATTTTAGAAAAGTCCTGTTCATCAGAGTCCTCTTTTTATAGGATGGGGGACTTGGTTCAGAGATGCCTCCCTGTGTCTCTGTCTCGGTGTTCCAATGGCTTGGGTTGTTCCCCTGACTCTTAGCTCACACTTCCCCTATGGTTGCAGGGGTACACGTACTCTGTTGTAAATACTGGTCTTGGAATACAGAATACTTCCTCATGGTTACGTAACCCTACTGCTTGCTTAATATTTAAATTAGAAGTTGCAATTTTGGCCACAGGCAGCGTGATCTATTTGACTTGCAGATGGTAATATCCTGGTTAATATTTAACAGGTTAAAACAAACAAAACCCTGATTTGTACCATTTGCCTATTTCTGTGGTGCGAATATCCTCACCACCGCTCCCCCCGCCCCATGGCTGGCTTCAAGCTATGAATGTGAAGTCGGTGAAGGCCCGAGTAGCGAAAAGAGGCGCAAATCCACTCTCTCGAGCCCATACCAGCCAGCTCCAGGAAACAATGTTTGAGAAAATGGGAATTTGTTGTCACCTTCTTCCAAGAGAATCTGAATTCTCTTGGAAAGCTGGCTATGGCTATACATCGGCCACCACTCCTATGTATCAACCACTTACTAAAGATGATGAGGTATGGATGCTCCTCTTAGCGACCCCAAAGTCCCCTGGTCCCACCCCACTTAGGCTGAGTGTCTCCTGCCATTCATCACAGGTTTTGACTTCTTTCCTTTCCCTTCATGTAAATGCTGAGGTTCATCTTGTCTTTTTTTAAGATTTAAGAACCAAGTGATCTTGTCAGTTGGCTTTTTATCAAAAAAGATTTGTGAAATTGAGTCCTCCATTTTATATATATATATATATATACACACACATAATTTATATATATTATATGTATTTATTATTATGTATAATATGTATTAATATATACCCATATTATGTATAATATGTGTATATAATATATATATTAATAATATATATATATATATACACATTTTTTTTTAATTGCTTCTAGTTCGATCACAGGGCAGTCCCGTCTCTTGATAGGGTGCATGAAGATTTTATTCCATTCCTATTGACTTCCCTCTGGTCATCTCAAATCAGGAGGCAAAAGAGCTTTTCTCCTTAGCATATTTGATAAATGAGAATTGAACCAGAAAAGCCTGAACTTTGTGACAGGCTAAAGAGGTTTCCCTCTGGGAAATTAAGATCCAGTAACTGGAAATGGTGAAAAGTGACAAGTTCGAAGGAAACTCAGTTGAGTAATTAAAAATGTATCAAGCCCTGTACAGTAGGCAGTCGACATAGCATAGTAAAAGAAAAATAGCATCTCTGAGGTCTTGTTGGGTACTGTACTGTCCATGTTGATTTTGGATAATGCCCCAGCGTTTGGGGGAAATACTGCTCTTAAAACTAGAATGTAGAACATTGAGAGAAGTCAGCACTGCCAGAGTGATTGTACCATAAATACCTCATTATTTGTGGGCACTAAGCGACCCATAAAGGGTACTGGACATTTTAATACCCTGTTCTTGGGGGTGGGGTGGAATGCTTTTGCAGGTGATTTAGGAATATAAGGTTTAGAAAATGGGCTCAGGGAGAGTCTTGGAGTTTCCAGTGCCAGGAGATATAGCAAGTCGATCAGAAAGGCGGTTAAGAATTACATTTATGTACATACTTACTTCAACATTGGCAGACGTGTTATTTACAAATAAAATCAATTTCATTTGGAAAAGGGAGCTCCAGTCTTAAAGACACTGAAATGTTTTTAACATCTCTCTTTTATAAGCTGGTGTGTGTTTGAGAAGGATTTGGGATTTCACGCTATACCATATCCATCCATTCAAGTTCTTTCCAACAATTTGTATTAAATGAAGAGAGGAGAGGTCTTTTGCTGATTAATGGAGCTTACTAAACATAGATGTGGTAAAGCCACAGTGAAGAGGAAAGATACATCCTGAAGTTTGCAGGCAGAAGATAAGGAAACATGATGGACAGATGTCGAAAGGAGCATTTAGAAGCAGCAGGAAAACCGTTCAGTGAATAAAGAAGACCGGTAGGAGGCAGGATAGAGAAGGCAAGTGTTCATTTCTTTGTCTTTAGGGAAGCATCTTAACACTCTCCAAAAGGAGGAGAGCAAGCAGCCACCATTCCTTAGGGACCTCCTTTGGACCGAGACTGAATCTCTTCTGGGCACTGGGCACACACTCCAAGTAGGTGTCCCAGTTATAATAATTAAATTTGTTGAGCCCTTCAGTGTGCCAGGCACTGTGTTAAGTGTGGATTTATGTCATCCTCCCTCTGAGCCTCAGAGCACCCTCTGAGAGAGACGATGGCGTCCCCACTTCACAGATGAAGAAACAGAGACTTAGGGAACTTGGTCCTTGCCCCACAGGCAGCCGAAGGGGGAGCGGGTCCATCTGGCTTTTTTTCTAGAAAAGCCCATGTTTCTTCTAGACTGCCTTGTCACTTTCACAAGTGTCAGATTCTACCATGAATGGATTTATTAGTTGAGCATAACATTCCCCCAAAACATGGCGTAGAACTGCTATTGTTTACCAAGAACTGCTGAAGAAAAGTTCATTCAAAATTATGTCCGTGAAGATGGATTCAGGTCCATATCTGCTTGATTTTATTCTTCCTTGATAGTTTTTTTTTTCTTAAAGATTTTATTCATTTATTTGACAGAGATCACAAGCAGGCAGAGAGGCAGGCAGAGAGAGAGGGGAGAGAAGCAGGCTCCCTGCTGAGCAGAGAGCGCGACTTGGGGCTCGATCCCAGGACCCTGGGATCATGACCCGAGCCGAAGGCAGAGGTTTTAACCCACTGAGCCACCCAGGTGCCCCAACAGTTGTTGTTTTTTTTTTTTAATAGAACCTGTTACCATGCCCCAATTTCTCATTGCCAGCTCTGCGTTTTCAACAAGTCAGGGGTGAGTCGGGGAGAATGGTGGGTGCTCTAAATGCTATGCTCCAGGGAACCCCTTATCCACCCCAGGGTACCCTGCCTAAACCGGAAGTGGTGGGAATATTGCCCACGGGCTGAAGGGCCCCATGGAGCAAGGACAGGAGTGGGGTAGTTTGCAGTTTCCATTCGTCTCCCATTTGCTGGTGGAGAACATGATGAGCTGTGCAGCTCTGTAGGGTGGGATCCTGCCCTTCCCTCCCCCCAGAAGACTCGATGGCCTCCTTGCCCAGGGCTGGAGCTTTATGGCAAATTTTCATTCATTTAACTCTGAAATGCAGTCCTAAATCTTTCTTGATATTTCGCATGTGCTTTTTCTATAACTGAATTACTACCTGGCTTTTAGAAATACTGATCTAGTGTATGATTGACTTGCTGTACTAGGATTTGTTTTAATGGGATTTGGGGGGTGCCACTATCCCCTTTTGTTTCTTTTTCTCATTACATCCGATCTCCTAACTTCTGCTCCAGGCTTCCCTCTGTGGAAAAGCTGGGGAATCTCCCAGGTGCTTAGGTCTTGCTGCCTATATGGACCCATGGCCCCTATGTCTTTCTCACTTCTGTGTGTCTGCACTTAGCCCAGTTCCCAGCACACAGCAGGCCCTCAGTAAATGCTGGTCGAATAGATTAATAAATGGAAACTCTCTACCATGTGCTTTGACCATGACATCCTTATACTCTTCCTTCACCGCCACTGGATGAGAACTAGGCATTCGTACGACCTCTCAAAATGACTGTTTCTTCTAACAGCCAGAGAGCACAGTCATAGCATTGTATAATTGTCCCTTAACTGAATCATCAGAGGTGAGGCAAGTACAAAGTGCCTTATCTCAGTAATAAAATGGATTCTATCTCTTGTAATCTGTGGAAGGAAAAACACCATTAGAGTGTGGCGCTCCTGCTTAACTTGTTTCCCTTTCCTGTGTCTTGATGAGATGGAGTCCTCTTCCCAAGTCAGCTGGAAGGAGGCAGGACTCGGCCGCATTACGCATGAGTCATGGTATCATCAGGTTTATCCTCCCCACTGGGGACAATGTGCTTCCTTATAAGATTTTTTCTGTAAGTTCAAGTTTTGTCCAGAATTGTGTCTGTCTCAAACTTGTGTTTAACATATCCATTTTGGTGGAAGCATTTAAATTAATTATTTCTTATGTGGATACTGATCATGTATTAAGATTTATTATGGTATCCTAGTGAGAATTTAGGTTTTTTTTTTAAAAGATTTTATTTATTTATTTGACAGACAGTGATCACAAGTAGGGAGGGAGGCAGCCAGAGAGAGAGGAGGAAGCAGGCTCCCTGCAGAGCAGAGAGCCTGATTTGGGGCTTGATCCCAGGACCCTGGGATCATGACCTGAGCTGAAAGCAGAGGCTTTAACCCACTGAGCCACCTAGGTGCCCTGAGAATTTACCTTTTTAAACCTAGAAGTCACAAAGAATAAGACTGACAGATGTGATGAGTGAGAATAGAAAACTTCTATATATTTACCATTTAAGTAAAAAGAAAAAAAACAACTGGATAAGAAGAATGTTTCCAGTTAATGAAGAGAGTCATTTAAATGTCTAGTAAGCACATGATAAAGTAAAAATCAATACCCCCACTCCTGGGAAGACCTTAATATTCTATCAATAGGGAAACTGTCAGTACATTCTAGTAACAGTACTAGGCGCTGCCATTTTTTTGAGTGTCTACCGCATATTTCATATACATTGTCTCATTTAATCCTCATAAATTCATCCAGAAGTGGAATTCTATAAAGCTGTAAGAAGTATGATATGTATTTTTTTATTTTTACTGAAATATATAAGAAGTATTTTGACATAGAAATATATTCTTGATATATGAAATTGAAAATCCAAAACAATATGTCCCATTTCTATAAGGAAAAATACATAAATAGTCTGATAGAATAGATGAAGATATGAATCCAAACAGTGCAATAGAAACCACAAAACAGGTGATGTGATTATAAGATGCATTTTTTCTTTTCCTTTTTTTGTTTTTTTAAGATTTTATTTATTTATTTGACAGAGAGAGATCACAAGTAGGCAGAGAGGCAGGCAGAGAGAGGGGGAAGCAGGCTTCCTGCCAGCAGAGAGCCTGATGCAGGGCTCGATCCCAGGACCCTGGGATCACGACCCAAGCTGAAGGCAGAGGCTTAACCCACAGAGCCACCCAGGCGCCCCAAGATGTATTTTTTTCTTATGCTTATCTTTATTTTCCAATTTTCTATCTTGTAGAAGTTACTTTAAAATTTTACACACATTGAACATTTAATAAAGTCCTATTTTTTTAATGGATTACATTGTTACCCTACATCTTTAGAAAGTGTGTACTGAGCATAAATTAAGCCATTTTGGACTTAAAAGTCATTATCCTGGGCAAGAAAATCACTGTTCCTCAGCTAGAGAGCAATTTTATTACTGCATTGTACAGAAAGGCAAGGCTGTCAAGAACCACTGTGGTTAACATTATTTGAGGTTAACATTGTCTATATTAATCTGTAAGCTCAAGATTCCTTTTCTTTCCTTTTCTCCATTTCCTTTTGTCTTGGGATCAAGTGGCTCGTCACAACAGGGGTGCACATTAAAATCTCCTAGGAAACTTAAAACAATGTCCCACTGCCTTGAGCACTGGAATAGAGTTTTTTTTTTTTTTTTTTGATTCGGTAGGTCTGAGGTGGGTCCCTGGTGACTCCATTTAAAACAGACACCGCAGTTTCCCCAAGTGATTCCGACCCTTGTGCCTCCTTGAGGGTCAGTGTTTGAGTCAACATCTTCTGCTGCTGTTAATCTGCTGCCTGATTTTTCTGAGATGCCTTGGGATGAGGACCCCAAGAAGGGGTTCTTATTTCTCCCCACAAGTAAGAGCAGTTATTCTCACCCTTTTTCAGATGATGCAATACCTGAACCTTTAGTCCTCCTTGCAGGATGTGATGAAACACCACGACACCTAATTCTCCAGCAAAAATTGGGCACAAGTTTATTAGGAGGTAGGAGCGTGCTTTCTGTGTTGCCTCCGTCCAGACTCTGTTGCTTGCAAGTCCTGGGAACTCACTTGGAGGAGCTCAAGACAAAACACAGCCTGTATTATCAGGACACTGGGGTAGAGTTCGTGGAACTGTGGTGCAGGAAGCACAAAAGCTCTAAAGTCATCTTCACTTTTGCTTTCTACTTCTCTCCACCCTTGGCTGCTAACCACCACCCCTCAGACCAGGGAGTTCACAATCTCCCAAGTTGAAACGAGGAGCTATGCCTTCCTCCTGTTTTGTAGCCCCGCCTCTACTTTCTTTAGAGCCTCTGATTGGCCAGATGTGGGTCAGGTGTGTAGTAGTCATCATCCAATCAGCAAATCTTGAGGGGGTGGATCAGGTCCGATAAACATGGTTGCCAAGGGAAGAGGTGTAACTGTGTGTGGCGTGGGGGAGGGATGAAACCCTACATTTTCTATATTTTATTTTACCAATTATCATAAGCCCCACTTCCTGTACACCCAGACACACCTCTACGCCATATAACCAGCCATCTAATTGGCGGCTACAAATCTTATTCCCCGTCCTGGATGAGAGAGTATTCAAAATCCCGTTAAGCTGCAGCAAAGCAAAGGCTCCTGGTCCCCAGGTAGGACCACCCTCCAGCCGCCATATATGGAGCGAACCATTAGGTCAAACCATCACAGAAGACCCAGTATGCAGCAGTAGAAGGAAAACAAGACAGAATTGCAACACAGATTGGCTTTTGGAAAAAGGAATGGGAGCTAAGAAACCCTACTGTAGCATGTCCTGTTACCACCCACTGGTGCAGAGCCCTACAGCATCTGACCACCAGGGAGAAGAAGGTGAAACCCCCACTCTTTATTATTTTTTTTAAGGTCTTATTTATTTATTGGAGAGAGCAAGACAGGGATAGTGAGAGAGGGCAGGAGCTGGGAAGAGAGGGAGAAACCGTCCAGGGAGCCTGATGTAGGACTCCATCCTAGGACCCTGGCATCATGACCTGAGCCAAAGGTAGTCGCTTAGCCAACTGAACCACCTAGGTACCCAAACCTCCAGCCTTTAAAACATGCTTATCAACATCCACTCAAAGTGACTTAAGCAGAAAAGGAGAATACATCACAAAGACCCAAGCCCTCTCTCAATGTCCTGGGGCAGAAAATTTGGAAGATCCTCAGGAGAGATCACACTCTCGGACTTTCTCTGGGTCTCCTGCACCTGCCTCACGTTTCCCTTTCTACAACTCTGTGCATCCAGCTCTAACCTGGAGGTTCCTCAAAGGCTTTAAAACACTAATTAGAGGACCCAGGTGTTACTACGGCAAGGTTCTCCAAGTACCACTGGACCTACACATAATTTTAGGTAGTACCATAAGGAAAATATTGTATTTTTAATAGGTATTTAATTGACATTTAATTTGAAGTTATAGAAATGGCAGACATACAAAAAAAACCTCTGTGATTTCTTGCTCTCACTGCTTAGGATGAAATTTAGAATTTTAAAATGCTGCAATTTATATAACCACTCACACGGAAGGTCAAGTGACTGTATCACAGACAGAGTCCTCTGGAGACCATAAAAGTCTTATCCAAATTGCTTGGGGAATGCAGTTGGTCTCATTGATTGGCTTCTCTTGCCATCAAGCAGTACTAGGATCCCATTCTAAACCTTTAGAAAACAATTTTGTATTCATCTTTTGAAATTAAAGAATAGAGGCGCCTGGATGGCTTAGTCCGTTAAGCATCTGCCTTCGGCTCAGGTCATGATCCCTGCTCAGCTGGGAGCCTACTTCTCTCTTTCCGTCTGCTGCTGCCCCTGCTTGTGTGTTCCTCTCTCTTTCTGTCAAATAAATAAATAAAATCTTAAAAAAAAAAAGAATAAAAATCACCCATTATCTCCCTAAGCAGAGTCACCACTTCTGTTTTTGTGGATTTCCTTCCAAATAGTACTTTGTATGATTTTCACAAATCACGAGATGAAATACTTCTAAAATACATTAGTCTATAACTTTTTGCACCAAAAACAAGTTAATTAATTAGTTAATTTATTACATTAGTCCATTCTCCTGTCTCAGCAAGTAGACCTTTGTTCAGCATTCTGCCCTGCCTCCAACACTGTTACAGTCACCAAGTCTGCAGAGGATCAGAAATGGAACTCTCTCTACTCTGTTTCAGCCCACCTCCTTGGTGACTTCAGTATATGCTCTAAACAAATCTCTGATACACCTTGTTTCTTATTAATGGCTTCCTTTTCCTAAAAGTTGAGGGTATGAGAAATCCCAAGAAAAATAGAAATACCCATTAGTTGGGTTCTAGACAATTGGGGATTGACTGATTTCTGTGAGATTTTAGACAGGTTGTTTCTGTTTCAACAACTTCCCGTGTTGCACAACTGTGAGTAAGGTGCTGATCGTTTAGGCAAGTTCTGAGGACCCTAGATGAAAGGCATTGATTGCTATCACAGAGCACAGTAGACTCCGTGGGATCGAAACAGCACATCAGCACTTGTCAAAACCTGACCATAGAGCCGAAGAGTAAAATACACTTGGGTGTGGTATTTGTAGAATTATTCAGAAGGGTTTGGAACATCTGCTTAAGGGAGAAAGTCCCAGAAGCACATTCGTTCTCCTACCCAATAAATGTTTTTTCCTTCCAGTGGAAGCAAGCAGGGCGAACAGCCCCCCCAAATTTGGTGTATTTGGCTTTGACATACAGAATGGTTTCTTCCCCTCCAGCAAACGTCCTTTTCTGGTAGGTACAGACAGCCTGACTAACAACGAAGCTGGGAGTTTTCCTGAGTTGTGGTTTTATTAGCATATTACCCCAGGCTCAGATTTCTCCTGCCTTTCTCTTCACAATTCAATATTAAAATTAATTTGCTTTTTTCTGTGTTAGAAGGGCCTAAGGGCTTGGATAAGCCTTTGGATAAAGTATCTTTGGTTTTTGTCCCACTTTGGTGTAAATAGTGTAGATCATCTCACTCAGATAATTAGGTATTAGCCATAAATAAAGAACTAAATGCAACTGGGACTCCTGGGTGGCTCAGCGGGTTAAAGCCTCTGCCTTCGGCTCAGGTCATGACCTCAGGGTCCTGGGATGGAGCCCTGCATCCCTGCATCGGGCTCTCTGCTCAGCGGGGAGCCTGCTTCCCCCTCTCTCTCTGCCTGCCTCTCTGCCTACTTGTGATCTCTCTTTCTCTGTCAAATAAATAAATAAATAAAATCTTTTTTAAAAAAGAACTAAATGCAACTAAAAAGAGCTTTTGTGGAGAAACCTGATGCAAAGAAGCGAGTTTGCTTTAAAAATTCTGTAACAGGTGCCAAGGCTGCATTTTTTGTGACTTAATTTTTTTTTTTGTCGGTGGGTGGTTCTCAAGCCTTAGTAGTATTTAATCCCTAGTGAAATTTGAGTTGGAAGTTGATTCTGCCTAATGAAATTACACTTAATAAGCCACTTTCTAGCTGGTACTGGCGACCTCCAGGACAAAAGGCTTTTCCTTTTCCTGGAGAGAAAATTGCCTGCCTCCTGAAAGACGAAGGCCTCATCAGCCCCAAGGTGATTAGGTAGACCTTTACGTGTGCGGCCGCAGATTGAACAAGGAAAACAGTAATTTCGTCAAATTAGTAGTGGTTATTTTTATAGCTTCCATTTGTACACATGAAACAGTGGAATAACTGAAAAAATATTCTGAACAGCTGCCGCTTTTAAAATTACATTTGCATCCAGGACCTAAGGTATTTGACTCCAACAGATGCCTCTGTGTTCTTTACAAGGAGGCGGGCTTCAGCTTACTGCTGGAATTACTGCTGCCAGGGGCTTGGAGCCTCTGTGTCTCGGTTTCCCCATCTGAAACGGGGGCAGGGGGATAATAACGAGTTGTGTCGAGCTGTAAAGGCGTTTAGAATCCTGTCTGCTAACGGGTGGGCACTTGGTCCATATGAGCTCTGACTGCTCTTTCTCTCTGAAATCACCGTCAGTACAGAACAGACTGGACGCTATTTTTCGGGAATCTTCATCAGAACCCTGCTCTGATATCTTGTCCTGGGTCAGTGATCCCAATGAGTAGGTTCTGTCCTTGTATGTCAGAACCAGTCCTTAGACAAGGGGGCGGACCCATATATTCAGGAATGGCCCATTGGAATAGACTCCGGATATGTGGGCGCCGTGTTAATTCAGGTTAAAGGCAGAGATCCACACCTCAGTGTGATCTTGGTAATAGTTACCAACATCACAGAGAAAGCTCGCTGGATGCCAGACGTGGCACAAAGCTCTTGCATTTACTAGAGTGTCTTAAAGGAGTGAAGCAAAACTCTTGCCTTTGCTCAAATACCTGGCAGTAAAGGCAGGATTCAGTCCTGGATGGTTGGACCCCAGAACCCATAAATTCAACCCCTACCCTAACACAGACCTGCTCTGAACGTTGTCCTCAATCCTGCCGCCTTCCTGGTTAGTGGCAGTCAGTGACATGGATGGTATATTGTCTCCCGTGTCTTCCCGTGAAATTCCTCCCCTTGTCTATACATAGTCCTTGGAAACTGGAGCCTTTCCACAGAGCTTCTAAATCGGTATGATGTGTTTCCTTGGATGTTCACACTAAGTTTCTCTCTCTTTGGTTGCTATTTTCCAGTTGAGTTGGAAAGCTTTCGTCTAAGATATCAGACATTCGAGTCTGAGGACTTTGAGCTTTGTTAACACTTCGGGAGTTCTAAAGGCGACCTGGGTTATTTTTTCCAGGAACTCTTCCCATGAAAAACAATGCAGGTGTTTTTGGAAATCAAAAAATACAGGGAGACGAGCACATCCCTTCCAGCCCAAGGAGAGAAAGGAGTCCCCATCCCTCCCTTGGGCCAGAAAGATCTATAAGACTCTCCTTTCTTGGGGCACCTGGGTGGCTCAGTGGGTTAAAGCCTCTGCCTTTGGCTTGGGTCGTGGTCCTAGGGTCCTGGGGTCAGGCCCCGAGTCAGGCTCTCTGCTCTTCGGGTAGCCTGCTTCCTCCTCTCTCTGCCTGCCTCTCTGCATACTTGTGGTCTCTGTCTGTCAAGTAAATAAAATCTTTAAAAATTAAAAAAAAAAAAAGGACTCTTCTTTCTTTCTGTAGTTTGAACGAAGCATAGATTTTATCCACATGCTTAAGCTCAGCCTCCCAGCTTCCTCAAGCCGCTTTGTCTCTGCACACGTCCGGTTGGCAGGAGTCCGCTGCTTTGGTCCAGTGTCATCCTCAAGATCCTCCTCTTATCTTTCCCCTCTGACAGCTCACAGTCCTCCCTCCACTGCCCTGGACACCACGGAATAAAAGCTTCACTCAACCCCTCAAGCCTTCTCCTTTTCACACTGTCTGGCCTCTTCCTGCCTTCTTCTTGGGTGTCAGGAACGGAGTCAGTGTGGGGTTTTCTCTCTGGGCATGTCCCTCCCTTAAAACGATACCATTCTTTTTTGTAGACACCAGTTCAAATCCATTCTTCTGCAGGCCAGTCTTTGGTGAGTTTCAGCCTCACTGAAAACACAGGTTCTCTGAAGCCACTTTCCTCCCTTCACATGACAAGCCTCCAGCTGGCAACAGGATTCCGTGTCCTTGTCACAACATCCATTACCATGTTTGGGAACTTACGTAATTTCGTTGGTTGTTTTATCTTTTGGAAATTTCCTGGAAGCCTTTGTGTGATAATCTGAAGGGTTCTTCCAGAATTGTCCCACGAGGGTGATATCCATTGTCCATTTCTCTCCCCAACCATGTGTCCTCATAGGATAACCAGGAAAGCCCAAGGGAAGCTTTGCTCTACTCAGGCTTAGCAAGGAAGATGGGAGAGTCCCAAGGAATGCCTTCCCTTGTGAGATGTTGTCATCCTAAATTGGGACATTGACTACTTTGCTGCTCCATTTTGCTATTTACAACAGTGGGGGTGGGGCTCCGGGTTGCGGGGTCCATCTCTCCCCCTCCAAGACATTCAGCAATGCTGTCTCTCACATAGGGTCTCCCTTCTGTTCCAGTCCTCGAAGCTTCCTCCAACTTATGACCTTTGACTTCCTTTTCCTTCTCTTGGCTCCATATGAAACTGGGTCTCCATCCTTCGCCTCCCCTGAAGACATGAGATCTTCTTTTATCACCTATGGGGAAGTGCTTCCCCATCCCAATTTATCTCCTTTGTAGCCGTGTCTAAAATGATGACTGTTAGGGGTAGGAGGTGTCATTTGATGTTCATGTTCAGAAAAAAGCAAGTAGCAGAACAACCAATGTTTGAGCAACACAAGTTCCTACACCTTTGTGGGGACACTCTACATGTGTGGGGACACTCTGGATATGCAGATTAGTGCCTCCTATCCTGGGGCCCTAGATTGCTGTCATTGAGAACAATAGTGTCCTAATAGGCTTAAAATCCTATTAGGGTCTTTAGCTACAAAATCCATTTACTTCCAAATTCAAGGAAGGAATTATTTCTCTTCTTGCCACATTTCTTGAATCTTCTCCCAGCTCCAAACAGACAAGGACAGGTGACAATTCATGCCCAAAGAGAGTCAGGAACAAGAGCTCCATTTATTTCATAATTTATAATTTGTTTCTCAGGAAAAGATCTTGGGTCAAAAAAAGGTAATAATAATCAAGAGTCCAACAAAGGTTTTGTGCTTCCTTGAGACTACATGATGTTATAAGTCATTGTCCAGGGCCTTGGCAAGAGCAAGGGCAGAAAAGGAGGTTTACTCTGGAGACGAGGAGCTCCCCCAACAGCTGGACAGGTCGGGAGGGGAATGCTGGTGGCAGGAAGCCAGTCCCCGCAGGGGCCGGATTCTTGGGTTTCTGATCCAAATTGCCCCTGTGACCTTGGGCCCTCTACCTCCCTGGGATTCAGATCCTTTGTCTGAAAAAATGAAGCAAATCCACCAGAACAGCCCCTCTCAGCTTGGTCTTACCCAACAACTTCCTTTCAATATTGAAAAGTTTCTTATCATACCAAAGTGAAACTTTAAAATATAAAATATTCCTTCACAATTTTGAGATGAAACCTAATAGATAAAACAAGCTATCAATACGCATGATGTTCAAAAGACAGCACACAGACCTGCTGATCATAGAAGAAACAAAGGAAAATGTTTTATGGTAAAATAATCTGGATGTCAGTGAATACATGCAAGGGTCTGAATCAGGAGTAGGGAGGGGCTTGCTCCTACTGGTCGACCAGCTCAGGTGGGCCCCACATCACTGCACCGCTTACTGCCGCTAACAGTGGTGTGTGCGGGTGTTTGGGGGAAATTAAACCAATTGGAGGCAAATAGATAGAGATATGCGGTGATTTATTATAGGAATGGGCTCACAGGGTTATGAAGGCCAACAAGGCCCACAGTCTGCTGTCTGCAAGCCAGAGAACCCAGAAAGCCAGTGGTATAAACCAGCTGGAGTCCAGATGCCTGAGTGTTGGGAGTGTGATGGTGTATGTCCCCATCCGAGTCCAAGAGCCTAAGAACCAGTATCGCCAATGTCTAAAGATAGGAGGAGGTAGATGTCTCAGCTCAAACAGAGCAAGCAAAACAACTCTCCCTGTCACACCTCCCTCCCAGTCAGGCCCTCAACTGATTAGGTGATACCCATTTTTATGGGGAAGGGCCATCTTCTTTCATCAGTCTGCTGATTCAAATGCTAATCTCTTCCAGAGGCGCACTCCTAGAATCACCCAAAAATAATGTTCCACTAGCTATCTGGGCATTTCTTAGCCCAGTCAAGTTGGCGAATGAAATTACCATCACAGATGGTGACTAGCTCTTGATAACACTTAAAATTCAACATTTGTTGAATCTTCCTTCAACTTAAATGGCAGTTGAATTCCTGGAAATTTCAGTGTCTATTAAAATTATGCAAAAAGGGGGGGGGTTATTTGTAAAACAAGAATTAGATTCTGGGCTCAGGTCAATCCAGGCAGGTGTTTTGTATGCGTGAATATCCAGCAGGATGTTTGGAAGTCATGCAGGTTGCGGGACAGTCCTTTAATGTGCTGATGGCACGTGACAGGACATCAAGTGTCTCTGGCACCTGCCCACAGAATGCTAAATCACGACAACAACCAAACCACTTGCCAACGCCTGTTTCCTAAATGGCCTCTAGGGGCAGTGGTGCTCCCATTGAGAACTCTTCGATGAACCCAGAGATGTATACACAGCGAAATTTTTTTTTTTTTTTTTAGGATTTTATTTGTTTATTTGACAGACAGAGATTACAAGTAGGCAGAAAGGCAGGCGGGGGTGGAGGGGAAGCAGAGTCTCCACTGAGCAGAGAGCCTGATGCAGGGCTCCATCCCAGGATCCTGGGATCATGACCCAAGCCAAAGGCAGAGGCTTTAACCCACTGAGCCACCCAGGCGCCCCCAGTAAAAATTTTCATGTGCACATGAATAACTTGGAAGATCTTATTTAAGTGCATTTGATGCAGGTGCTCTGAACTGGACCTAGGGTTCTGCATTCCCATCAAGGGTCTGGGGTCCACTGTGACCGCTGACCCAGGACCACATTTTGAGTATCAAGGACATAAAGAACTCACATGGCACCTGCTTGTGCTAAGCTAAGCTTCCACAGATACCAAGTATCTCCCTCCAAAATATCTCCAAGGTATCTTGGGGACCACCTGCTATCAGATCTTCTGGGGCACTTGTCAAAAATGTGTATCCCTGAGCCTTACCACAGATGTCTTGAATCAGGAACTCCCCACCTCTCCATCTTAAATAATTAATTCCCTGAATATTGCCTTAAAACCACCAAAGCTGAAAACGCCTGAGTACGTATCTAGAGGTCTCCGAATCTCGTGGGTCTTTAGGGGACAAAGCCCTGTTTCTCCCTTCAGATCTGTGCACGTCACAAAACTGTCCTGGGACACATCAGATGGAGGTTGAGATTGAGGTTCTGGAAATTTTCAGTTTCTTGACTGGGTAGTTGCTGAACAGATACTCAAGTCACTTACGCATTTATTCACTTTGGTCTGAATGTTACATCTCTCATACAGATAAGACCGTGCCTTTGGTGGCTTTAGTAGATGTGGTCGATTAGCCCAGGGGAAGCATGAGGGGAATCACTATTTACTACTCAAGCCCAATTATCCTTTATTTCCCAGCTGTGCTCCTTTTCTGTCAGTTTCACTTATCCCAATCTGCCAGTCAGTGGGAGAGAGCAGCATGGAAGACACAGTGAAGGGTTTCCTTTTATTGACCTGAAACCGAGCAGAGAGATGTTGACCTGTACTGCTTGGAAAGGGGCCTCGAGGAGGGTTGAGTCTTTCTCTCTCTCTAGAATATTCCACTGCTTTGTTTCTTTTAAAATGATTTTATTTAAATTTAATTTAAGTTAACATAGTGTATTATAGTTTCAGGGATAGTTTAGTGATTCATCAGTTGCATGTAACACCCAGGGCTCATTCCATCACGTGCCCTCCTTCATGCCCATCACCCAGTTACCCACCCCCACCCACCTCCCCTCCAGCAACCCTCAGTTTGCCTCCTATAGTTAAGAGTCTCTTACTGTTTGCCTCCCTCTCTGTTTTTATCATATTTTTCTTTCCCTTCCCCTGTGTTCATCTGTTTTATTTCTTAAATTCCACATATGAGTGAAATCTTTTGGTATTTGTCTCTGACTGACTTATTTCACTTTGCATAATACCTTCTTCCATCCGTGCCATTGCAAATGGTAAGCTTTTGTTCTTTTTGATGGCTGAGTAACA